>NC_072423.2:11225000-11525000 GCF_028878055.3 Symphalangus syndactylus | reverse complement strand
AATGAGATAATCCATCCGTGGTGTTCACTCTCCCAAACCCTTTGCACACCCTCCTCCCCGAAAGAAAAAGGATCACTTGAAACTCGGATAATTTAAGACTCCAAATGCTGGCCATGTGTGAACACTTTAATCTTCCAGAATATTCAGTGCTGCGCTTCTAAATGCTCTGTATTTGTAGTTCACCCAAGTCAAAAATGGTAGAAAAACATCAAATCACATGAATGGGCATCACACCCAGGGCTCTAAAGTGACTTTTGGGAAAATAGACAATGGCCCAGTAACGCGATATCCTTCCGGAAAGAGCAGGGTTCAGAGAAGCTGTGGGAAGCTTTGTAAGGAGTGAACAAGGCTTTCACCAGGCAGTGAGACGCCCAGCCAGCCCTAGTGCTCAGACGGGAGGCATGTGTGTGGACAGCCCTGTGATCAGCTAGCACCATTTCATCTTGTAAGGGCCCCACAAGAAATGCAGAAGTGGACAAGGCCTGTGTGGCCCTTTCTCAATGCCTTCTGGTCTTCGTTGTTTATCTTTTAAAGTACACAGTAGGGTTAGGCCAGCTTCCTCATCTATCTGGAGCAACCAATGAAAGGGAACAGGATTAAAGTGAATGACGAGATATTTGAATAACTCGTAATGTGAAGAATTCACAAATGCACATGTTCATCACAAAAGTAGGGCTATTAGGATGGAATTAGTGCCCTTATAAGAAAAAAAAGAGACCAGTGGTCTCTTTTTCCATCACATGAGGACACAGAGAGAAGGTGGCCATCTGCAAATGAGAAAGAGAGCCCTAACCAGCCATGGAAGCTGCTGGCACCTTGGACTTCCCAGACTCCAGAACTGTGAAAAAACCCCTATCTATTGTTCATGCCACCCAGTCCATGGTACTTTGTAATGGAAGTCCCAGCAGATTCATATGGCCTATGAGGTAGGTGAGGGCAAGGTGGCACTCTCCAAAGCAGAGGGTACATCGGCAGTGACCAGTGACATTCAGAGTATTGTCGTTTATGTATACTGATATGGTTTGGTTGTGTCCCCACCCAAATCTCATCTTGAATTGTAGTTCCCATAATCCCAGGTATTGCAGGAGGGATGATTACCTCTGGAGGGAGGTAATGAAATCATGAAGGTGGTTACCTCCATGCTGTTCTTGTGATAGTGAGTGAGTTCTCACGAGATCTGATGGTTTTATAAGGGGCTTTTCCACCCCTCTACTCTGCACTTCTCCTTGCTGCTGCCACGTGAAGAAGAAAGTGTTTGCTTCCTCTTCCACCATGATTGTAAGTTTCCTGAGGCCTCCCCAGCCCGCCCTGCAGAACTGTGAGTCAATTAAACCTCTTTCCTTTATAAATTACCTAGTCTTGGATATTTCTTCATGGCAGCATGAGAACAAACGAATACAGTAAATTGGTACCACAGAGAGTAGGATGCTGCTGTAAAGATACCTGAAAATGTGGAAGAGACTTTGGAACTGGGTAACAGGAAGAGGTTGGAACAGTTTAGCAGGCTCAAAAGAAGACAGGAAAATGTGGGAAAGTTTGAGACTTCCTAGAGACTGGAGGGCTCAGAAGACAGAAAGATGTGGGAAAGTTTGGAACTTACTAGAGACTTGTTGCATGGCTTTGACCAAAATGCTGATAGTAATATGGACAATGAAGTCCAGGCTGAGGTGGTCTCAGATGGAGATGAGGAACTTGTTGGGGACTGGAGCAAAGGTGACTCTTGTGCTTTAGCAAAGAGACAGGCATCATTTTGCACCTGCCCTAGAGATCTGTGGAACTTTGAACTTCAGAGAGATGATTTAGGGTATTTTATGGAAGAAATTTCTAAGTGGGAAAGCATTCAAGAGGAAGCAGAGCATAAAAGTTTAGAAAATTTGTAGCCTAATGATGCAATAGAAAAGAAGAACCAATTTTCTGGGGAGAAATTCAAGCCTGCTGAAGAATTTGCATAAGTAATGAGGCACCGTATGTTATTCGCCAAGACAATGGGGGAGATGTCTCCAGGGCATGTCAGAGACCTTTGTGGAAGCCCCTCCCATCACAGGCCCAGAGGCCTAGGAGTGAAAAATGGCTTCATGGGCTGGGCCCAGGGTTCCTCTGTTGTGTGCAGCCTAGGGACTTGGTGCCCTATGTCCTAGCCACTCCAGCCATGGCTAAAAGGGGCCAAGATACAGCTCAGGTCGTGGCTTCAGAAGGTGCAAGCCCCAGGCCTTGGCAGCTTCCATGTGGTGTTGAGCCTGCAGGTGTACAAAAGTCAAGAATTGAGGTTTGGGAACCTCAGCCTAGATTTCAGAGAATGTAATGAAACACCTGGGTGTCCAGGCAGAAGTCTGCTGCAGGGGTGGAGCCCTCATGTAGAACCTGTGGAAGGACAGTGTGTAAGGGAAATGTGGGGCCAGAGCCCCCACAAAGAGTCCCCACTGGGGCACTGTCTAGTGGAGTTGTGAAAAGAGGGCCACTGTCCTCCAGACCCCAGAATGGTAGATCTGCTGACAGCTTGCATCATGCACCTGGAAAAGCCATAGACACTCAATGCAGCCAGGTTGGGGGCTGCACCCTGCAAAGCCACAGGGTCAGAGCTACCCAAGACCATGGGAACCCACCCCTTACATCAACATGACCTGAATGTGAGACATGGAGTCAAAGGAGATCATTTTGGAGCTTTACGATTTGACTGCCCCACTGGATTTTGGATCTGTATGGGGCCTGTAACCTCTTTGCTTTGACTAATTTCTTCCCTTTGGAAAGGCTGTATTTACCCAATGCCTCTACCCCCATTGTATTGTTTTGGCCAATTTCTCCCATTTGGAAAGGCTGTATTTACCCAATATCTGTACCCCTGTTGTATCTAGGATGTAACTAACTTGCTTTTGGTTTTACAGGCTCATAGGCAGAAGTGACATGCCTTGTCTCATATGAGACTTTGGACTTGGACTTTTGGGCTAATGCTGGAATGAGCTAAGACTTTGGGGGAGTGTTGGAAAAGCATGATTGTGTTTTGGAATGTGAGGACATGGTATTTGGGAGGGGCTGGGGTGGAATGATATGGTTTGGCCGTGTCCCCACCCAAATCTCATCTTGAATTATATTTCCCATAATCCCTACACGTCATGAGAGGGACCTGGTAGGAGGTAATTGAATCATAGGGGCAGTTACTTCCATGCTGTTCTCATGATAGTGGATGAGTTCTCATAAGATCTGATGGTTTTATAAGGGGGCTCCCCCATTTCACTCTGCACTTCTCCTTGCTGCTGCCATGTAAAGAAGGATGTGTTTGCTTCCCCTCCTGCCATGATTGTATGTTTCCTGAGGCCTACCCAGACCTGAGGAACTATGAGCCAATTAAACCTCTTTCCT
This sequence comes from Symphalangus syndactylus, assembly GCF_028878055.3. Lineage (NCBI taxonomy): Eukaryota > Metazoa > Chordata > Mammalia > Primates > Hylobatidae > Symphalangus > Symphalangus syndactylus. The sequence continues at coordinate 11,521,643 of NC_072423.2, read as the reverse complement.
TTATAAATTACCCAGTCTTGAGTATTTCTTCATAGCTGTGTGAGAATGGACTAACACACATGCCCAGTTGGTGGCTTTACAAATCATATTTTCTAGTCTTAATCAAGATAATGGTCACAAAATAGACAAATGGCTTAATAAATTCTTGCAAAGAAATTACATATTATAGATAACGCTAATAATGCAGGAATAAGCTAATCAGAAATAGTTAACTTTGAGGCTTCTACTCTTCACAGGGGTGTTTCTTCTTCCAAAACAAAAGTCTAGTCTGACAAAAAGGTGACCAAAAAATTAAAAATGAGCAGTGTTTGAAATATGTATTCACAACCACTATCCTTAAGGACGAAGGCTCTTCTGTTCTAAATGTTAGTTATATATATCATATTTTGTGAGTTATCATTTTCAACAATCATGACAAATTCAACAAAATATAGGCCTATACTGAATTTGTAACCGTTGCTTAAACTATATCATTACAGCTTAAATCAGTGGTTCTTAAGCTTTTTGACCCCAGGATACCCTTATACCCTTAATATTTATTGAGAACCTTAAAGAGCTTTAATTTATGTGGGATATACCTATTAGTATTTACTACATTAGCAATTAAAACTGAAAACATTTGAAATATTATTTTAGGAATTCATTTAACATGTTGCTGTTTAACATAAATAACATATTTTTATGAAATAGCTATATTTTCTAAAGCAAAAGAAATATAGAGAGAAGAGTATCATTCTTTACATTTTTGCAAACCTCCTCAGTGTAAGGATTTATACCTATCTGAATTGTTATATCTGCTTCTGCATTTAATCTGTTGTGATATGTTGTTTTCATTGAAATAAATGAGGAAAATCTGGCTCATCCAACTACATAATTGGAAAAAGCAGAAATATCTGAGTAGCTTTTCAGATAATTGTAGACCTTCTTCTTTGATACTACACCAAAACTTGACAAATGGTTGTTTCTTACTAGTAACATGGATTCTGAACCTTTGTATCATATCAATGAACCTCCATGTCAATGAATCTTTGTACTCTCTAACATTAAAATCCACTTGTCTTTCTTGAACTTTGAATAAATTTTTTATTCATGTATAATTTTGTAACATTTTGCATTGTTTCAAAAATATTTGCCCACTAAACTGTGCAGACCTTCCAAATGTTGAAACATTATATTATATACTATCAAAATATCACATTTGTTAGTATCACCCAATCTCATAAGAAAAGTCTTTAAGTTTTGGGAAGCTGTCAAGCTCATGGTGGTAGACAATGTTTTTCAAAATTCTAATTTTCACTTGAAAGATTGAATTTTATCCTTGGCAACAAATGCTGTCAGTTATTTTTCCCTGTAGTTACAGGCTCACTTTGTTCATTTTGAGAAAATGTGTGCCAAATACCCAAATGTGAATAACCATAGTTTTTCTGTCAGTCATTCTTTTGAGCAAAAATGGTGTTCCATGAAAAAAGTGGCTGGTTCAGCTCCCAGATCCAACAGTCATGCAAATGCTTTTCCTGGAGACAACATCTTCCTTTGTTGTGAGGCAGAAGTTCCCATTTCATCACTCAGAATATTAAAAAGACATGTATTTGAAGATCAAGATTGAATAATAATTCTTACAGCTTCATCCAGGAAGTGAAATTGGCTCTTTTTTGTAATGTGGATATGACAGTGAAAAATATGACTACTAGTATGGTTGTACCTAGATACCCACAGTTTTGTTCACTGTTGATTTTGCACCACCAGAGCAAGGTCCACATAGTGAAAATAGCAAATAACAACTGGTATTACGGAAATGATTAGGGAAATAATTTTGACCTCATGGACTGACTGAATGGGTTCTGGGGGTCCTAAGTGACAAGTTGCACTTTGTTAAATGCTGGTTTACAGCAAGACTTTAAAAGGTAATGATGCATATTCAATCATGTTGCCTAATGTCAACAAATTAACAAAAATAAATCAGTTTATTAAAAATTTGAGCCATTAGGCCGGGCGCGGTGGCTCACGCTTATAATCCCAGCACTTTGGGAGGCTGAGGCGGGTGGATCACGAGGTCAGGAGATCAAGACCATCCTGGCTAACATGGTGAAACCCTGTCTCTACTAAAAATACAAAAAATTAGCCGGGTATGGTGGTAGGTGCCTGTAGTCCCAGCTACTCGGGAGGCTGAGACAGGAGAATGGCGTGAGCTTGTAGTAAGCCGAGATCGTGCCACTACACTCCAGCCTGGGGACAAAGTGAGACTCCATGTTAAAAAAAAAAAAAGAAAAAAATTGAGCCATTAATAAGTAAAATAATTTAAAAGATTATTTATTGATATGGTTTGGCTGTGTCCCCACCCAAATCTCATGCCAAATTGTAATACCCAATGTTGGAGGAGGGGTCTGGGGAGGGGACTGGATCATGGGGTGGACTTCCTTCTTGCTCTTCTTATGATAGTGAGTGAGTTATCCCAAGATATGGTTGTTTGAAAGCATGTGGCCCCTCCCCCTTTGCTGTCTCTCTCTCCTGCTGCCATGTGAAGACATGCTTGCTTCCCCTTCATCCTTCTGCCACGACTGTAAGTTTCCTTTCTAATGCTAGACCTTCATTTTGCCTTTAGAAACCTTTGGTATTCCTGTGACCTTCAGGGAAGAATTCCAGCTCCTTAGTGGAGCAGTCATTCCTGGGATCTGGCCATTGCCTCACTGGCCCGTCATGCCCCTGTGTGGAACTCTGCTTTTGCACATGCTGTTTCCTCTTTTAGGAATGCTCTGCCTGACTCTCCACCTGTCCTCTATCCCAGCCCTTTACTCCTCCAAAGCTACTCCCTAATTCCCTACCTGGGTTGACCCCATCCCTTTAAGTATCAGACCAAGTTTCTTCTACTCTTGGAAGATCTGTCTTACATAATTTTGGGTTCAAACCTTGGTTTTGCCATTCATATCTTCAGATCTTGGCCATATTACTTACCCTTTTGTAGTTTCAATTTCTTCATCTATGAAAGGGCCTATTTCATTGCTTATCGTGGGGATTAAGTGAGGTAAACACATGTGAAGTAACTGATACAGATCCTGAAAAAGACCAGGAGCGCCACTAATAATCATATCTCTGTTGTTGTCCTACCCTCCTAGTTTCTTTAATAATATGCTGCAAATGGGTGCTTACATTCCATTGTGATGATTTTCTTGACACCAGAGCCTTTCCTTTGTTTCATTCTCTAATATCTAGCATGAAAGCAGAATACTGCAAGCCCCTAATAAATGCATGTTAAATGAATAACAAAATGATATCAGAAGTAAGGAGTGAAACACAACCTGCACTATTCAACATGGTAGCCAATAGCCACGTGTAGTTTTTAAAATTTAAATTTAAATACATGTAACTTAAATTAAAAATTAAAAAGCAGCTTCTTGGTTGCACTAGCTACATTTTAAGCCACATTGGCTTGTGGCTTCCACACTAGGCAGCACAGATGATAGAGCATTGCCATCATTGCAGAAAGTGCTACTGGATGGTGCTGCGACCTTGCATTTTCTAGCTAGTGACGTTGATTTCCTATCTCTTATTCCGCAATAAAACGCTTGCATGCAAATGCTTTTGCTATGGAAAATAATAACAACACTAATATTAATAGCACATTAAAACTTGGATAGTCAGCAAGCTGCTCCAGAACCCTGTTGGCAGAGCATGCGTAAGATACTATCATGCGTGAGGGAGGGAGGGTCTTGGGGCAGCCTACTCACCACTTTTTTTCAACCCAAGCAAGGTTGTCCATCTGGACAGGGTGTATGGGGGCAGGGAGAGAGTTCTGTAACTCAGAGACCATCGTGAGCTGTTGAGCGCTCATTAACTTGACCTGACGTAAGAATGGGAGTAATTTTCATGCCTGTTAGTCTCTGCTCCTGTGTGTAGGCCCAGCAAGAATGGGCATTCAATGGCCTTTGGGGGAGGTATTTGACCACAGTTTGTAGGGCATGGCACCACTGATGGGTGCCTTTGCTTGGAAGCAATACAACATTTCTTTTTCAAGTGAGACACCCCCATCTCTGTGGGCTGCAGCCCATCTCTACCAGCATGTCTCTGTTGTCATGAGGATGCTGAGTTGACGGACCACTCCAGGAACTCATGATCCATGACCTTCATTTGGTATTAAGCTTCTGCACATACAGTTTTCCAGAAGTGAACTGTGACATCCAGAGTTCATGAGTGGATGGTTGGTGGGGGAGTCACAGTGTCATGGGCTTTTCTTTCGGCTTAGAACTTCCTCTTATGCCTGTGCCAGACTCTTGAGTCTGGCCTCGTGTCCACTGGCTTTGTTTCCCATTTTCCACCTCCTTGGATAAGAGGGCACTGTTTGGATCTGTCCTGCCAAGGTAGCAGAAGTCAGGGGCAGCTTTCAAGGTTTCAATGCCAATGAAGACTTCAGTGACAAGGTGGCCTTCGCTGGATGTGAATCACACAGGACCCAGGCTTTTAGGATGATAAATAGCTACAGCATGGCCCTCATGGGAAATGTGATTCAGTCGCTGGCAGAATTCTTGAGTGAGGGGGAAAGGTGTCTTTCGATCAGGAGCACATTCCAATGCCAGCTCTGGCTCATAGGACGCTAGAGTGGAGAGACATCAGGGGGCATGTAGCTCAAGTGTCTGATTTTATAGATAAAGAGGAAGGGAGCTGGCGAGCTGGAGGGGCTTCCCTGAGGGCACAAAACCAGGCCTGGAACCAAATTTTTTTGACGTCCTGTCCTGTGTTCTCAATATGGCATGTGGAAGCTTGCTGCTTCCTCATTAAATCAAATCCTTTGATGTTGATTGTTCTGATGTTAAGAAGTTTTGTCTCTGCAGCTGAACTATAAGCTTTATGAGGATAGGGAAATGTTTTTATTGTTCTTTAGAATCCTGAAGAAATTTACAGTACAGCTAGGGAAGAGAAAACTAACACACACAAAATCAATAAAGAATCATTGTATACTAAACCGAGTGTTGCATAGAATGGGGATTCAGAGGAAGGAGATATTTGTATGCACTCAAATAACTGGAAAAACTTAGAATCCGATTTGTCTTAAGAAGTGGAAGGGAAGTAAGAAGATGTCCTAGTGAGGGAGTGCACCTCTGAAGGCTTGAAGACTGGGAGGGGAGTGGAAGTGAGGAAACACGCTGGAAACAGAGACCTCCCCGAGGAAACTGTGGGAGACAAGGTTGGAAGGTTAGGGTGGCTCAGGCTGTTAGGTGCCATGGAAGCCAGGCTGAGGGGTCTGTGGCAACTGAGGAGCTTCTGGGAGCTTTTGAGCTGGGGAACAGCAGGTGACACGAGCTGGAGGCAGCGTCCGGAGGCAGGTGGAGGGGAAGCAGAGTAGGAGGTAAAGAGTGCATTGGGAGCTACACAGAGGGGATTCCTCACAGTGAGGAAGGCTGAGAGCTTGGAGGTCCTCCTTAGACAGCTCTGAGGCCAAATCCAAGCTCCACACTTAGTGGCATGACCTTGGGCAGGGAATATTTTTTCACCTGTCCTCAGTTTACTCTTCTGTAAAATGGGGATAATATAATTTACTCCCAAGGGCTACATGTAATAACATCTACGAAATGCTTAGTTTGGTTCCTAATATGTGGAAAAAACCCCAGTCTATGGTGGCCGCATTAGTTTCTTGTGGCTGTTGTAACAAATTATCACCAACTTGGAGGTTGAAAACAATAGAAATGTATTCTTTCCTATTTCTAGAAGCCACTAGTCTGAACTCAGCGTCAGTGAGTTGAAATCGAGGGCTGACGGGACCGGATTCCTTCTGGGTGGTCCAGGAGAGAATCCGATTCCTTTCCTTTCCAACACCAAAAGCTGCATTCCTTGTGTTCTGTGGGTCACGGTCACTGCCCCCGTTGTCCAAGCCAGCAGCACAGCCTCTCTGTGAGTCGGCTTCTCTCTGCTTCCATTGCTTGCCTCTGTCTCCTGCGGGCAAAGCCCCTTCTGCCTCCTTCTTGTGATGACACATGCAATTGCATCAGGCCCACCAGCATGGTCCAGGACCACCTCCCTGTGCTACGCTGAGTTCTACGGGTGAGGGCTCTGTTCACAAAGTGCCACACACCTGGCGTCGTAGCACAGGAATTCATTGTCTGACAGCTCTGGGGGTCAGATGTCCCAGATCATGGTGTTGGCAGGGTGGGCTCCTTCTGGAGGACTGGAGGGAGAAGCTGCTCAGACCTTTCTGCTGGCTTCAGGCGGTGGCTGGGGTGGAGGAGGTGAGCAGATGGAGGAGCTGAGAGGTGGGAGAGGTGGGGGACAGAGAGGGAGTCTAGCTGCACCAGCCCGGAACTTGGGTGATGAGGACAATTAGTCTACACTGGAGGGCCCCACCTCCCCCTTCAGGACTCCTTCTGTTCTCCAAGGTGGGGGTAGCATTAGCTGAGTGATTTCTTGCATTTGTCTGAGACTAGAGGGTGTCCTGGCCAGGTTCTCGGGTGTCTGGAATGCTGTCTTCCAGAAGATACTGGGCATGGAGACAAACATGTGTCCACGGCCGCAGGACCAGCTGGTGGCGAGGGGACCGCCTGTGTGGTCTTGCTGCAGTGGGGGTCCCCGTCCAGGTGGTGCAGAGGGAACGTGGGGCTGAGGTCTTCATGGGAGGCCATGTCGGGGGGGCATTCCACAGCCACGCTCTGTCCTCATGTCCTCCAGGCATAAGCAGAATAAACAGGTGAACACAGAGAGACTGGGACCAAAGCACTGGTGACAACTCTCTTCCTGATGGTGTCCTGAGTGTGGGAGAGCAGTGGCCACCAGTGAGCGTGGGTGCGCGTGCATGTGAGTCACTCACTCATAAGGGACTCTTCGAGTGAGCGTGAGGGTGCATGAGTGGTTGTGTGTGAGGTGATGAGTGTGTGTGAGTGGTTAAGTGTGTGTGAGTTTGCATGATTTTGTGTGTGGGTGAAGGCGTGTGTGTTTGTGTGTGAGGTGATGTGTGTGTGTCTGTGTCTGCATGAGTGTGTGTGCATATGTGTGTGTGTGTGAGTCACTCATAACAGACTCTCACGAGCAAGTGTGAGGGTGCATGAGTGGCTGAGTGTGAGTGAATGGCTGAGTGTGAGGGAGTGTGAGTGTGAGTGTGAAGAATGGCTGAGTTTGAGTGTGAGTGTGTGAATTTGTGTATGTGAAGTAATGAGTGCGTGTGAGTGGCTGTGTTTGCATGAGTGTGAGTGTATGGTTGTATGTGTGAGTGTGTGTGTATGGGCTAGGTGATGTGTGTATGAGTGGCTAAGTGTGTCTGGTAAGTGAGTGTGAGTGTGCGTGTATGTGAGGGTGTGTGTGTGAGGTGATGAGTGAGTGTGTCTGCATGTGAGTGTGTATGTGTGTTGCAGGGAAGTGGGGGGTCAGAAAGCCTCACTCAGTTAGTGACCCCTCCACGAAGTCAGCAAACACTCACTTCCCCTGCACCCTGCACACGGGTTGGTGGAAGCCATGAATACAGAGGAAATGGACACTTGAACCAAAGAGGAAAACTGCCCAAGCCCTCCCTCTGCTCTGTGTGTCTGCGTGTACAGCTCCCATCCCAGAAAACAGAATCCGTCAGCCAGGATGAAGTAAGTTCCAGCCACCAGGAACTCTGCAGAGTGGTTCAAAATGGGTAAAACAAGAATATCTCGGAATCACAGAACACCAGCTCCTGTAAGGAGCCACACATTCCTAGAAAGGAGAAAAAACAGTCCTTCTGAAAAAACCCACTTCCAACACCCACATCCCACAGACACAACAAAATAGGAACAGGGGAAAATTCAAGATGGGGGAAAGCCCGGAAGAGCAACACCAGAGAGGGAAGACAAAGAACAGCGTGACAGTCCACTAGCTGCTGCTCCTGAGTGAACCGTGAGGAATAGTCCTGGGAATTCACGAGCCGCTTTGCCACCTGTGAGAACACCGTGGCGTGGGCTGCTGGAGGAGCTGGTGGGTGCTGAGCAGCACGGCAGCTGGGAGCCTCCATGACCGATGCACCACGGGCCACGTGAGGCCCTGCAAACACCAGCGTGTAAATACACCCAGGTTTATTTACAGCCAGAAGTGCTGGGTATGACTGTCCACATAGAAACATTTGCTATAAACACAATACCCAAGAGAGGTAGAATGCTTGGGGAAAAGGGAGATAAGAAATTCCAACAGCTGGACCCCAGGTAACAAAAGTAAAGGATGATTTACCCTCTATTTAAAAACCAATGGCATCTTTTTAATAGGAACTCTTTAAAAGAAAAGAAAAGCAAAGGAAAGAAATGCTTTGGGGTTTTGAGGTAAAAATTCATGACCAAGATGCCTTTACTTCCTGTCCCTTCAACCAACACATCCTTTGCTGGAGTCCTTTATCTGGTGCTTTGTATACATATATTTAATCCTATACAAAAGTGATAGGATGTCGAGAAGGATCTATAATAACACCATTTTTTTATTTCACTTCAAAGACTTGGCAATTTCTGATCCATGTGACATTCACACTCCTTCAGGGTCAAACAACATCTTGCAGCCTTCATAAAATGATTAAATATTTTAAACAGCTCCTGCTTATACCTCCATCGCCCCTCGAGACTGATACTGTTATCGTTTTTGTCAAAGCCAGTTTCCATCCGCATTTGTCATTCCTGCCTGCATTTATGAGTTATCAATCGCCACGTCAAAATGCAAAATAACTGATGTTCTTTGGGCGGTATTGGATGGTCTATCTGGGGCTTTTAATCAATGCTGATTTCTATTTTCCATACCCATACATAAATCTTTACCATTCTGGGCCACATATAATGCGTTTGTACAAAACGCAGTGACAGAAGCAGTGGTTACATTATCAAACATTATACCTCGGGGCTAACTGAGCACCAAGGGCTTTCAAAAGGAACCCTGGGAATTACCGTGCAGGAGACATGACCGCAGTGGGGAATATAAGGAATTGGTTGTTGCCGTTTATAAATCAACATCCTGCTAGCTAATCCCTCTCACTTAAATACAGTCCAGATTCTTTCCCTGATCCTCTGTAACTTAGTCATTTTTTTCTAAAAGGCAAAGTTTGCATAATCTACACAAATAATAATGAGCTGTGTGTTCTGATTTCTTCGACTTTTCCCCAGGGGCATAAATTCAAACGGCAGCATGGAACTTATTCAGGAATAGCTTTTTTTTTTTTTTTTTTTAACCTATACTGGAATTTTCCATGTTATGTCTCACCCCCAGTTGATCTAAGAGAGAATTGGTTTTGCCCTTTCAAAGGGCATTTGCCGAGTTGAACAGCAGTCATTGCAGAAATCATTCAAACAAGACATTAGTGCCCAGCAGATTTCAGTGCATGCGGGTACTCAAGGCCGTGGGAACTCACACTGTACCTTTAAAATGAAGCAAGGGAGTATACGCAAGCTCAGAGCCCAACACAGCACAGGTGTGGAGGCGGCAGAGTCCAGAAATACACAGGTAATTGACCAGCTTCCTCAAACGATTAAAACACGGGAAGAATGGCCTCCAAAGTTTTTTTCATTGTGATTAGCTTGCTTCTTCATGGACCTTGCTGTAAATTGGCCTCTCCCTGCCCCCCTACCCCCTTCCAGGCAGTGTAATGGCTGCCAGTTAGTTCCCCTGGCAGCAGACAGTGACAGGGCAAGGTTTTCAGTGGAAAGGGCTCTGGCTTAATTAGTTCTCTGGGATTCGCAGCAGAAATCAAGAACCCAGAAGACTGCTGCTATAACAAACTTGTATGTTTAGGAAACGTTGCAATTGTAAAGATGTTTCCCAGCATTTGAAATAGGAAATCAAATACCAAAGTAAACAACAGTGTTGTTGAGGGATTGACAATGGTCAAAAATGAGGATGAGAAAACTCACGTGGGCTCATACATCAGGGTGTCCTCTGAAAGGCAGTTTCAAAAGGCAACTTCGAATAGCTGATTCAGAATAGTACCAGTATGATGAAAATGGCTTTCTGTACTGTGTTTCAAGAGGCAATATGTTCTGTATTGAATTCAAGTACTCACAGCTTCACAAAATCAGTGAGTAGCCAGCCTCATTTGGCAACTTGTGTGTTCAATAAGCAGCATGTGATAACTTCAACATTTATTTATCTGAACACGGGGAGGCTCGCTGAGTGAACGGGAAGTCCCTGCCATCTCTGCAGTTTCAAAGAAGACTGATGTCATTTGTCTTTGGAATGGTCGTGTGAAATAATTAAGCAAGGCTGGGCTGCTGATGCCTGAGAGTGGCCTTGCAGGTGTGGCATTTGTCCTCCTTCTGTCCCTTGGGACCATCTGGACTGAGCCTACCCCCCAGACATTTGGTAGGTCTTGGAATATTTGAAAATGACTGTCTAGCCCCCCTGAGACCCCTCCTCTACATATCTCTCAGGTGTTGCTCACTCATTTTGATCTTGCTTCTTCTCATCATTGTTTTTCCTTCTCTCTCCTCGGTACACTGTCGGCAGTGTCCTCACCCTGGGAGCCACCGGCACTGACCACAGCCACCATGTGCAGCTGGATCAAGTCACAACAGCACGGTATTTTCACACTGACATTCTAAATGCTGCTTTTATTTCCGCATTGCAAGATTAAGTTATCATTTACTCCACAAGTACAGACAGAGAGCGCCTACTGTGTGTTAGGTGCAGTGTGCAGTCTGGAGGCCACAGTCGTCTTGGCTGTCGCCGTACCCCCAATAGCTGCACCTCTGTCCCATGCATGGTGGTATTTTTCATGTGGCCAGTATTTCTCAGTGGGAGGGCCTGTTTGCCCATTCTTCTTGGAAAACACAGCCAGCACAAAGTCAGGGCCACGGAAAGTTCTTAACAAAGACTTCTGTGGGGACCTCATCGGGTTGTTTTAGGACTGCAATTGTTTTGCCACCATAGGTTTGGTTATTTTGGTGGTCTCAAGAGCAGTTCAGACGGGACACGATTCCTCAGTCGTTCCCTGCAGGTTAGCCTGGGGCCGTGGCCTCTGAGGGAGTGAGGGAAGAGAAGGCCTAACATGGGTTCTGGGGCTGCCTCCTGGGCTTAGAAGCTGGGGAATTTGAAGCCCCCACCCCCGGGGGAGGGCCCCACTCCCTAGAAAAAGGCCCTGAGATGGCTGAATCCTGGGGGGAGAAATGTTGAATTTGCTTGAAAATTTACTACTTGTTTACTCTTTTAATTTCTTTACCAAGTTATTATTTATTTGAACATGGCTTCATTCCAAGGTCAATATTCAGTCTTGCAACTTAACACCAGAAAGAATTTGGAAACATACCTGTTTCCACTATAGTAAATGTACCTATTTCCCAGCCAGGGGCACTTTTGTCCCTTCCTCCCAAAGAGTCCTTGGCAATGTCTGGAGATGTTTTTTGGGGGGCAGGCTGGGGTGGGGCTCACCACTGACATCTGGTGGGTAGAGGGGACTCTTAAACATCCTACAATGCACAGGACAGTCTTCCACAATACAGAATGATACGGCCCCAAACGTCAACAGTGCTAAGTCGAGAAACTCTGATTAATACAGCAAATCCCCCGCAAAGTGCATATTTGCATGGAAAAAAAAGGAAGAAGGAAGCAAGAAAAATGAAGCTGTTTGTAATATGAATTTATATATTCTAGCCAGTGTAAGATAAGAGGAGACAATATGTTTTCCTTTTCTGCTGGATAAGAATTGATAAATGTTTATTAAAATGATATTTTAAACCTGATTTTTTTATACTGAAGTACATACGCTAGAAACACGGTTTCTATAAAGGCTCAAGGTATGAGTATAGATATAGTATGACATATTTAAATATCTAAATTGCATTTATATTGAGATGACTAGCTTCAGAAAAAAGCAATGCTTTTCATATTTATTTTAAATTTTGGATGAATTGCAGCAAATGCAGTTAATGTCATTTCTGGATTCATGGAGAACGAAGCATGAGGACTGTTTTGCCTTTGCCGTAACGCATGTGTGTCAATATTTCTGGGTGAAATCAAAGACAAATTCCAAATCACAGTTGTGCAAATCATTCCAAAATGGGGAGCACTGTGAATTTTGGCGAAGAGTCTATGCTATGTCTGTCTATAAATTTGGTATAAATCTTTGTTATTTGCAAAATATATGCATATCTTGTGCTGAGGTGAATGCTCTGGAACACAGCCTGGGCTTTTGGATCCAAAAGGCCTTTAATTGATTCACCATTCTCTCCCTGTTTACTGGTATGAACTTCACCAAGCCATTTTAACCTGCCTGTCTCTTTGTTTTCTGATATGTAAAATGGGGTTAATAACGGAGGTACTTCCTTTATGGGGCTGTTCTAAGGGTTGATGGAAATGCAGGACACAGAGGAAGCCTTACATTGCCATTTTATCATTATCAATAGTACAACTATTCTTTTTTTTTTTTTTTAGATAGAGTCTAGCTCTGTCGCCCAGGCTGGAGTGCAGTGGTGTGCAAGCAATTCTCCTGTCTCAGCCTCCCAAGTATCTGGGGTTACAGGCGCCTGCCACCACACCCAGCTAATTTTTTATACTTTTGGTAGAGACGGGGTTTCACTACATTGGCCAGGCTGGTCTCGAACTCCTGACCTCAAGTGATCCACCTGCCTCGGCTTCCCAAAGTGCTGGGATGACAGGTGTGAGCCACCGTGTCTGGCCTCAACTATTCTTACTATAACAGCATCTCGCTATATCCTCATCCTAAATGTATTAGTTTCCCAGGGCTGCTATAACAAAGTCCCTCACACTAGATGGCTTAAAACAACAGAAGTCCATTCTCTGACGGTCTGGAGGCTAGAAGTCCAAACGCTAGGTGTCCACAGGGCCCTGCTCTCTCCGAAGGTTCTAGGGAAGCTACCCCAGGCCTCCCTCCCAGCTCTGGGGCTGCTGGCCATCCTTGGTGTTCCTTGGCCTGTGGACGCATCATTCCAGTCTTTGCCTCTGTTGTCACGCGGCCTTCTCCTGTGCGTTTCTGTGTCTCTCCTCTTCTTAGAAGGACACAAAGTCTTATTGCAATAGGGCCCACCTCAGTCCAGTATGGCCTCATCTAAATTTGATTGCAAAGACCCCATTTCCAGGTAAGGTCCCATTTTCAGGTGTCGGTGCTTATGACGTGGACATATCTTTTTTTTTTTGGATCCAGTATGACCCACACCACCAAGTGTCAAAACAAGACCCCAGAGAAGCTGGCCTTGTTTAACTTAAATGGAGACTTGCAGAAACGCCCCACTATGTCAAGGAGTCGTCTCGTGGTGGCTGTCACATGAAGCATGAAGGAGTGTGATGGAGGACCCGGTGTGGGAGGACAGACAGTGAAGTCGTCATGGTAATGTAGGGTGTGGCTCTGTGGGTCATGCACACAGGCAGTGAGCTGCACAGGGAGGTTCTCTGGGGATGGAGGGGACTGCTGCCTCCCAGAGGCCCCTGTGGAGTTCAGGAAGCGCTGATGGTGACTGTGTATTTCTCAGCTGCCAAACGTGTCATATGCAGTGAGCTGCAGGGGAATCTTTAATTCTTGGAACTCGGGTGAGGTGCTTAGAAACGAAGGCCTTTCTCATTTCATGGGTGGTAGCAGTCCTGTGAAAAAGTTTACCTCGTGTTGCTGCCACCTCAGGTTTTAACAATTTTGTCTTCCTGGGTTGTTGAAACAGCCACACACCTCAGGTCAACAATATGTGGTGACTTAGCCCTGATCAGAAAGGTTTCTGTCATTTGTTGAATTGCGTCTCCCCCAAATTTAAATATGTTGATGTCCTAACCCCCACTACCTCAGAATGTGGCTTTATTTGGAGACATGATCTTTACAGAGGTAATCAAATTACAATGTCATCAGGGTGGGCCCTAATTTAATGTGACTGGTGTCCTTATTAAAAGGGGAAATTTGCAGACAGACATAGACAGAGAGAATGTCAGGGGAAAATGAAGGCAGAGATCTGAATGATGCTTGTATGAGCCAAGGAGTGCCAGCAACTACCAGCAATCACCAGCACCACTGCAGCCACCTTGACCTTAGACTTAGACCCGTCTCCGGGACTGCGAGCCAATCCATTGCTGTTGCTGAAGCCACCCAGTTGGTGGAACACTGTTATGGCAGTTCTGGGAGACTCACAGCAGTTCTGTGGGGGCTTCAAAGAGGAAATGCCAATGCTCTGTGTGGGAGGGGCTCCAACATCAGCTCAAGCCTCTGTGCCTGAGGCAGACCTTCTGTACAGACGATTCATTGAACCTTTGCTTAAATACCTCTTACAACAGGGAACGCTGCCTCACAAGTCAGCCCATTCCTTTCTCAGGCAGTCTAATGATTGGGAAGTTCTTTCTTCCTTTACCAAAATCTGCTTCCTGATGTCATGATTCTGTCCCTGAAAAGCCCAGTAGGATCACTTCCTCTTCCCCTTGGCCACCCTTCGGACCTGGGAAATAGCAATCAGTCCCCTCCCATCTTCATCTGACCAAGCACCCAGAGTTCCAGAAATCAATACCGTGCAGGGAAGTCCACCGGACACTGGTTGTTGGCCGTGTGGTGCCGTACAGGCCGTGTGGGAGGCACCTCCGTCACCCTGCGTTCCCATCGCTGTTGTTGAGACCGGTGGTCATGACATCCAAGGGCGGCTCCCAGAGCCCAGGCACTGGCTGCTCTTCTGAGGCTTGTCAGGTGGGTGGTGCTGGCCGCTGCCTTGGTCTTCCCCGAGGCAGATCTGGAAGAGGTCTTAGAGAGATATTGGAGTCCCAGAAGGAAGCTTCCTCTCAGATAACAGACTTTCCCTGTGTGGAGTGTGGTTTTAGCTTCACTGGGCTAAACACTGGGAGCGGTAGAGATCTGTCCTCTCCTGTTCCTGGGGGAACCTGCTTACACAGAGATGGCCATGAGCACTGTTTGTCCTGGACACCTTCAGACCAAAAAGCCAATGCAATGCTGCTCTTCATTCAAGCGTGTAAATACGGTTATTCGCCACGCAGGATCACAGCATCTTTCTCTTGCTACTTGCCGCTATTGCTAAGGCTTTGTCCCTGTGCTGAATCACACTGAAGGTTAATTTGGCTTCATAGAAAATAAACTACATGGCCTGAGAAGGATTTATTGAGTGTCTGCAGCTGGGTAGCTGTTCTGGAAACTCACATCTCCTGAAAAGTGGGGCATTTGGTCTTGTCACTCCCTTCTCTCCCCTGCTCTCTGTCCCTATCCCCTTCAAACTTCTCCAGACCCCAATCCTTTGATAGAAAGTTCTTGTTGAAAGACTCAGACAGAACCAGCCCACTTCCATGGGGACCAGCATCTCCGAGTCCCTGCGAATAAGCTAGTGGCACCTATTTTCACTGAAGTTGTAAATGAGACTGTTTTGTGATGCTTTGTCCTACGTGTGTGTGGCTGTCTTTCATGAAGTCCTGGTACGTTTTTTGTCCACTCTTGGCTACGGGTTCCAGACATCCGTGTTGTAGATAAGAATTTCTCTGGACAGCCAGTGACATCACGTCCTGTCTTCTGACCACTCATGTAACAGGACTCTCATTCCTTATGGTCCATCCCATGAGATGCTCAGACACATACACACCATTGGGGGAAATATCACTGGGAATGGTGCTTGTAGCCATAGGCAAAATAATTGGTAGAATTATAACTACTACACATTTACAATGACAAATGTCTGTCTGGGCAGACATAGCCAAAAGCAATGCTCCAGACCAAACTTTTGTATGAGGAAAGCAATTCTCCTGTATGAGGTCATGGATAGTCTTTTTTTTTTTTTTTTTTTTGAGACAGGGTCTGGCTCTGTTGCTCAGGCTGGAGTGCAGTGGCAAGGTCATGGCTCACCGTAGCCTCGACCTCCCAGGCTCAAGCAATCCTCCCACCTCAGCCTCCTGATAGCTGGGAGCATGGATGTGCACCACCAAGCATGGCTACTTTTTATATTTTTTTTGTAGAGAGTGATCCACCCACCTGGGCCTCCCCAAATGCTGGGATTATAGGCGTGAGCCATGGCACCTGGCCATGGGTAGTCTTAAAATTGATAAAGTGATGTCTTTGACCAATGTCTTCTTGCGGCATCAGTGGCTTAACTCCTGTGGAGCCCCTGGAACGCGGCATCTCTAAGCTGCAGGGAGCTGGCAGCCGTCCTGAGTGCTCTTCCCGGTTGCCTCCATGGTGGATTTTCTCCTCTGGGCCCTTGCCCCTGCAAGTCTCACTCCCACTCACTGCACCATGCCTGGAGAGCCTCAGCAGCCGTCAGGCGAGGCTCTCTGCTGTCCCCACTTCCTGCTCCAGTTCGTCCTATACATAGCTGGCAGGATAATCTTCCAAGAATGCTATTTTCATCAAGTTACTCCCCTGCGTGGAGCCCACAATAGCTCTGCATCATCCTTCTTCAGCCCACTTCCATTCTTCTTTGACCTTGCTTCCCCGACCCAGAAGCCCCCTCCTCTCTGACCTCCTGCAACTCTCTCCTGCCTCCTGCTGGGTCTTACTGGCTCCTGCCATTGCACCTCTGCAGAGGGAATGACCTCAGCCCCAATTTTCCGTTTGCCTTCTCTTCCTAGTTTGCAGTCTTGCCTCTAGCTAAGATTTCTAATTTCCAACAAGCCCAGCGGAGCCAATCCCATGACACACTGAGCCCCGTTTGACTTTGTGATCTGTGTTGTGATGCAGATGTGGTTTGCTTCCCAAATTCCAACATGAGACACTCCATACTTTTCTTTTTTTTTACTTGACAGAACTGCTGTGATGGGTACTTCAGCATAATGCTTGGGAATCTAGGCTGGAGTCTGACGGACCTGAGTTCAATTTTGATTCTGCTATGTACTGCCTATGTGACCTTGAGCAGGTCACCTCATCTGTCTGAGCTTCGGTTTCCTCATCCGTGGGATGGGAATGGTAATAGTAATGAAGCCTGCATCTTAGGTTGTTCCTGCAAGGGTCAAACGATAGGATAGACATACAGCACCTGACAAGTGCTCAATAAAATGAGCTTTTCTGTTCTTGCAGTGTGTGCTCCAGGCACTCAATACATGCTGATTAGAACTTGGCACCTGCACGCATGCACTAGGAGACAGCAGGAAGGATGCCAGCATTTAATTCTCCACAATACTTCTGAGTATTACTTCCTTTAAGCTTGGCTCCCACGTGAGTCTTAGAAACTTCTAGTATAACCTGGTCTCTTGCTAAGGACATTTCCCCCACCTGGGCTCAGCCTCCGTACCACTTTTTTCATGTTGAGTGTGGACTTCCCACCTCATCCAGGTTCCTCTATATTAAGGCTGAGTGCTACAGCAGCTGTACTTTTTAAGGATGGAGACTGTCTCACTCCTTTTCACAACTTCAGCACCAGCCACAGTGTCTGGCGTGCAACCCATTTTGATGGATAAATTTTGGATAAATTAGCGTCACCCATAAATAAAGACTGGAGTTGGTGACCTCATAGGTCACTGAGCTACCGCCCTGGGAAGGCTTAAGTAGAAGCTGTGTATCCAATGGCCACCTCTTAGGGAGGTTGTGAGATGGCTTCCTGCAGAAGTGAGGTCATGGGTACCCATGGGGGAGGCCGCCACGTGTCTCCTGACGGCTGCTCCAAGGTGGGATGACTCTAAGATCCCACGAATAAAGGAGTCTATGTGACATGACTGTGGGGTGTCGGTTGCCTCAGTTTTCTCATTTTGAAAAATGAGGTATTTCCTTGTGGAGCTGCTTTGGGGGTAAATGGAAATGATACAAGTGAAGCAGCAAGCAAGTGCCTGGCAAGTAGAAATGCAAAGGAGGTTCACTGCACAAGAGCATGAATGTATCCCACCAGCTCTCCACTACATCATTTGACTTATGTATCCCGTGGGTGCCCACACTCAACATCTTCAACCAGGGGTTTATCACTCCCAAGCTCTGTTCTCCTCCCAATTTATTTATTGCAACTATCCCCACTTCATCTCCTTTGCTGTGCGTAGGCCTGGATAACGTCCCTTCTATTTCAATAAATTATTAAGGCCTCCCCACTTCCTATTGTTCCCTCTCACCCAAGTTCTGCCAGAGGGACCCTTCTAAAATGTGGTTAGATCACAAGATCAGTAGAGAGCCCTATTTTTATTCTGAAATGGACAACTGCTACCACTTACTAGGGGTTGTTTTAGTTTCTTTTTGCTGTTTGATGGGTGATTTACATGCATGCTCATTGTATTTAAAACAGCTCACTTCCTTCATTTTCTCCATAAGGAATATTCTGAACTGAGGGGTTCCATGATTCCATCCCACCAGTGGGCTATATCTATTGGAAATCTGCCTGCTGAAGAGGGTAACTCAGCGGTGTTGCCTGTGTATCAGTTAGCTGTGCTGCATAACAAACTATCCCTAAACTAGTGACTTTAAACAACAATATATTATTTAGCTCATGATTCTATGGGTCAGCAATGTGGGCTGTAGTCAAGTGGGCAGATCCTCTGGTCTCAACTGTGCTCACTCAGGCATCTGCAGCAGGTGAGCCCAGGCCTGCTCAGGTGGTGGCTAGGCAGCAGGTTCCAGGAGCATGAGGGCATTCCAGGCCTCTGGAGCCTGGGCCTTGAGCTGGCCTGCTGCCACCTCTGCTACATTCTATGGGTCAATCCAAGTCACTGGCCAGCCCAGATTCAATGAGTGGGGAAAGACTTCACCTCATGATATGAAGAGCTTCAAAGTCACACTGCAAAGGGACATAGGAAATGGAAGGGAGACAATTTGCAAAGAATTTCCCACACCCTGATCCACTGCACACTCCCCGCCCCCTCATGAGTGAGAAGCTCTTGTGGGAGATGAACGGGGAGGAGAAGACAGCTTCTGCCCTTGAAGAAATGACAAACCACAGTTTCCAGCGTGAGAAGGGATATCAGTCTGGTGTGGAAGGGACCACCCTCTCATCGTGAACTATCAGGGGTGCGATTTGTTACCTGTATATGTGTTTATCCATGTTCGTCTGTGTTAGGGCTTTCCAAACTTTTTCAAAGGGTGGCATAGTAAATATTTTAGAGTCTTCGCTGCCTACCCACCTCCAGCATTGTGGCATGAAATGTGTCACCGAATGGATGTGTTCCAATGACACATTTTGCAAAAACAGCTGGCGGGCTGCACTGGCCCCCAGGTCGTAGTTTTCTGACTCCCTGATCAATTTCAAATCTGTGTCTATCTTTTAGTTTTCTTTCTAGAGGGACTGTATGCTAGGGCTCTTATGGCAAAAAACTAGGTGTCAGATGTTATTTTTCTTGTTGTTGAAGAGCCTCTTTCCTGGTCTTTCCAGACTCTGTCAGTGATGAGGGAGCCACAGATCCACCTCTCTGAGCTCATGTGCATTTCGAGGCCTGCTTCCATGTCATGAATGTGCATGACTCTTGAGGCCAACACTGTTGTCTGTCTCCTAAACACTGATGTGGCATCTCCTGAAAATGAGCTTTGGGCCACACTCGATTTCCTGAAATATCGTCACAAAGAATATTACAAATAAAAGAATTTGGGAGCATCATTATATGATATCATCTTCTTGCTAAAATGTGAGATTGTCTTCCTGGGCTCCAGGCTGGAAGGAACAGTAGAGTATTATTAAAGAGTTAGCTATGACAAGTGGATAAAAAGGAAAACCGAATGCAGAAGTCTGCTATTTAATGTAGTGCGCGCCGGCATTTACCCAGCTCTGTGTCTGTCATGCACGGCTCTTTTCTGAGAATGGCACAGACTGTTCTGCATTTGGTTTCCAGAATCAGCAAATTACGTTGGCAGAACAAAGCTGTCATATTTGGTGGTATTTTGTTACATCCATTATTTCACTTAAGTTTAAACATCTCTTTGCAAAATCAGATCCTACTTTAAAAAATTGCCGTGTTTTGCAACATTAAACAAAATGACAAGCTGGAAAAAAAGTTGATTAGTAAGCAATGCATTGAGGAAAACTCTGCTTTAGGTTCAGAAATGGAGACTTAAGTCAACAAATGCAGTCACCTTTCTTATAAACAAGAATGTGGTTTGGAACTTGCGAAAATTTCCAATTAAGTTATGCTCAGTGAAACCACAGAGTCTGGACCACTGGCCCTTGGTGGCTGGGCAGAGGCTAAGTGGGGCTTGTTGCTACTGACACAAAGAAGCCTTGGCTCAGCCAGCACACTTAGCACCCTGTTAGCCCCGTCACCAGCACGTGCCGATTGGTCTCCCCCATGGAGACCAAACCACCTGCCAATGGACTGAGTGCTGTCCTGTACCGTCCTCTTGTTTGGCTTCATATAGACACAACCTATGTCTAAAGCCATCTTCTGATAAAGGAAAGATAATGCAGATATAGTCTATGTCTTAGGGTTCTCCAGAGAAATAGAACCAATAGGATGAAATGCACGGACAATGGGAATTTGCTCCAGTTGTTATGGAGGCTGAGAAGTCCCATAACCTGCCATCTGCAAGCTAGAGACCCAGAAAGCCTGGTGGTGTAATTCAGTTCAAGTATGAAGGCCTGAGAACCAGGAGTGCCGATGTCCGAGGGCAGGAAAAGAGGGATGTCCCAGCTCAAGCAGAGACAACACATTTTCTCTTCCTTTCACCTCTTTGTTCTAAACAGACCCTCAATGCCCACCCACACTGCGGAGAGTGATCTCCACTCAGTCCACTGACTCAAGTGTAATTTCTTCCCAAAACACCCTCACAGACACACCCAGAAATCATGTTTTACCAGTTATCTGGGCATATCTTAGCCCAGTCAAGTTGAAACTTAAAATTAACCATCACAGTCCAAATCTTTCGTTTCCTTATTTTTATAAACAAAGCATGGGGAGCAGAAGCACACTTTACAAATACATGTGCGACTGCCATGAAATCGCGCAAATAGTCACAGCTCATGGTTGC
Organism: Symphalangus syndactylus; assembly: GCF_028878055.3. Classification (NCBI taxonomy): domain Eukaryota; kingdom Metazoa; phylum Chordata; class Mammalia; order Primates; family Hylobatidae; genus Symphalangus; species Symphalangus syndactylus. Next base: position 11,500,885 of record NC_072423.2, on the reverse strand, counting down.
ACCTGTCTGCATCTTGGGTGTCCTCTGGCTGCGGGGCAGAAAGCTTGTTTCCCACAAATGTCTGTGGTCCAGATCCTGCCTGTGCCATCCTCCAAGTATTCAGTGCTCTATTCTTGGATTCTACTCCTCCCTACACTCCTCCGTGGTTCCCAGTCTTGGAGCCTGCTAATGGGGTCTGGCAAGCGTCTCTACACTTCACCTCACCGAGGCACCTGCATCTTCTGTCTCTCTTTACCAAGCCAGATGTCAGGTTGGGTGGATTTCTTTCCCACTTACCTTCCGATCTCTTCCTAAATAAGCACTCCCTGCTAGGCCTGGTGCAGCCAGTTGGTACGGTGCTGAGCAAGACCCCGAGGCCCTGGAATGTGAAGCCCCTGTACCAGGGGAAACTCTCCTTTAGGTTCAGAAATGAAGACTTAAGTCCACACCTGGCACAGGCAGGTATGGAGAAGGCATTGGCTTTACCTGGATGAGCCTGAGAAATCATGGTGATGATGGAATTTCAAATGTGGTTAAAGAAGGGCAGAGACTGATGAATAATATTTATTCATTCTCAAGGGAGCAGATGCATTTAGAGCCATCATTTAAAACAGGGATCATCGAGCTTATTCTATAAAGAGGCAGACAGTACATGTTTTAGGATTTTTGGACCACACAGTCTCTGTCACAATGACTCAGCTTTGCCATTGTAGCATGCAAACAGCCATAAACCATATGCAAACAGAGGGTGTGGTTATGTGCCAATAAAACTTTATTTACAAAAGCGGGAGGACCTTGGAGTTGACTTCCAGACAGTCATTTGCAGAGCCCTGATTTACAGAGTAAAATGGCAGAAAGAAGGGATCTTTAAGGGATCTTTAAGTAGATGTGTTTGTGATTGGAGCAGAGTAGGCTTGTTGCAGGGGCGGGTGATAGGTAAGAGGCAAATGTGAATGTGAGATTTATGGACTTAATTATATAGAGATGGCAAGGCACTTGGAGTTCCTTGGAGGGGTTGGGATGGACAAATCACAGGCAGAGAAAACAGTGTGTTACATTTTCTACTTTTAGGACTTCGGTATATTATATTCTAAATTGTTAATTCCTTGGGGAGGAGGAATAAAAGGAAACCTACAAGTGATTATTGGTTTTAACTGTGCTCCTAGTGGGGTGGACTTTGTTATCTCATTTTATACAAAAGAAAGTTAAGGGTTTGAGAGGTGGAATAAGTTGTCCATGGGGACTTCCCTAAATTCATATTCTCTCCTCTCAAACACACGTCCCTGGTTGGTTCCTTTTGAATTCTTTGGGGCACCTGGCAGAGCTCTCACTTGTCCTGAGTGACGAATAACTGTTATGGCCAATCTTCCCTCTCTCTGCTGCTGAATCTCATGTGAAGCCTGCTCACCCTCCCCTGCCCTCTGTGTGTTTGAAGGCTGCATTTCCTGGGCTGAGGAGTCGGTGGCCATTGGCTAAGTCTGGCCCTTTGGGGGCATGGGTGAGAGAGGGAGGAGCCAGAGGGAGAGGCCTGGGTGTGCTTTCCCCTCTGCCTGGGGAGCTGGGTCTTCTCTGGGTCTTCTCTGTGGGTGATCTTGTTCTGGCCTTCCTTTGTCCCTCCAGCTTCCAGCTGTTGTGACTTTCTGTTCTTACAAATTTACAGGCTGCCTCAATGTTCCCTATTTGGCTCTTAAGCAACTCCATTACCTACCTGGCTGATTCTCTGCATTTAATTACTGGTTGGACCATGCCTGATGCAGAGTCTGTTATCTTAAAGCTTCACTTATTTGTAAATATATTACTCCTTTCAGGTATTATTTTTTTTTTGTAGGCTAAAACTTTGAACCAAAGGAACAAATGTAACAGACCATGTCTGTTCTGTTTTCAGATAAGCCCATGGAGCAGATGTATTCCAGGAAAAACACCTCTCAGCCCTGGCCCCAGCAGCTTCATCCTGGTCATTTGGGTGCCCAAGTATTCCACTCATAAAGCACACTGACCTTTCAAATACCACAGGACCGTGCACTTGGCATCTCACATGAATTGACTGTGGTCTTCTTAGTGAATTAAACATATTTTTAAAAAAAAAAACAATTTCTGGCTAAGGATTAAAAACTCTAAGACTATTGTTAAAAAAGAGACCACATAAATAATATTGTTTTGAAAAGTAATTATCCTGCTTCTGATTTTAGCTCTCATTTTGCCTATGTGCAGCAGGAGAGAAGTTTCCAGATCATCATTAAAACAACAAAACAGTATCTAGATCTTCTTTCCCTTGTTTTACCTTTTAATTTCCATGAATTGAAAAACAAAATTCCAATTTAAGAAGAAACGTGACTTAAAACGTCCAAAATGTGTAAAATAGTTCATTCCAGCCCTTCTGTAAATTCTTACAACTTGGAGTCCAAAGAGAAGCAGCGATACTATGGCCCTGTAATTATTGAGCCCTGGGGACAGCCTGTCCTTCCTTGCATTCGAGTTCACTTCAGCTGCAATAATACAGACAATGAATGTAGCCCTGGCCAACTCTTTCATTTTAATGAAATCCACACTTCTGGTATAAAAATGAAAAAGCAAGACTCAAAGATACTCAGAATCATCATATTTTTCCTAAAGGCAACTATGTCGCTGTGTCCTGCTTGTGGACTTGTGCTGTGTGCACATGCTCATGTGGGTGTGCTAACGCGTGTGCACTCGTGTGCGGCTGTGTGTGTGTTTATTCCTAATTGAATGGTGAGATGTTACCATCAGTTTGCTGTTTGCAGACAAAATAAAACCCAGTAGAGATCAGTTAAACTTTGAGATTCTTGCAGCTTACCAAACTCAGACTTGGAGAAAAGAGAATGAGAGACAGAGAGAGAGAAGGATGAAAGCGGGAGAAAGAAAAAAAGCCTGGTGGTTGGGGGGAGGGATTGTGTTTTTTTCTTTTCTTGAGAAAGTGAATAATGTCAACGTTGATTTAATTAGCAAATTCTAGATGTGCTGACAAAGGAGATTTTCTTGGGAGATGCACTGGGTTGTGTCAGTGCTCTAAATGAATAGGCAGAGCTGAGTTCCTGGTAATAACAGATGAACAACACAACTCGCCAAACCTCAAACAGTGCATAAATCAATTTGCTGGGAATTAACCACTCGCTTCAAAATTAGGGGTTACTTGACAGGGTTTCAGTGATTAGGTTGTCAGGGACCTGTATTTCTAGCTGGGATTTATCTATCATTGATATGAGCGTATCTCCCCCTGAGCTGCAGACTGACTTGCATCGCCAGCTCGCAGGCCGAGCTCAGAGGGTGGGGGCCCTGCCTTCCAGGGAGCAGACGGCCCTCTGGAGGTCACCCGGGCAGAGAGGAGAGGGAAGATGTGCTGGCTCTTCACAATCCTCCTAATGCCTCTCATATTAGCAGGAGAATTGTGAATGAGGGAGTGTGTCTTAGAATCCTTCTGACATCACATGACCCCTTTGATAGCATAAAGAGCTTAACAATTTGTTAAATGAGATGCCTAAAAGTGTACAATTGCCCGGAGAAATTAGTGAAAAGCAATAAGGCACCGCGAGGTCACTGAGCTCAGGGAGTTGGATCCATGGTGTCGTCAGGGTGCAGTGCTCTGGGCCTTCTGACTTCAAGCTGGGGCCAGCTGCCCCTGCTGAGGGCCTCACCAAGGGGCCTTCCACTCTGGGGCAGGCGGAGGAGGAAAAGGCTGTGATGATCCACCTCCTTAGGCCAGACTGAGCATGAATTGGAGAAGAGGCAGGCCTTCGGGCCAGGTTTCTTATCTGACACGTTTCCTTTATTGGCCAGCCCTTCACTGACCATTATTCAGTGCACTCCTGCCCACTTAGAAGTGTACACTCCCACTTGACAGCTCCTTGCTCCATAAGAACAATCCAGACATTCTATTAAGTTTAACCTGTAAGGACCACAGTTTATTAGGCTGGGCCCAAGGACATTAACCCTGCAACACTGCCAAACAGCATGGAAATACGGGTCCCTGGTCCCATCACCATAATTTGATAGCAGCAATGCCCAAATCATTAGCCACATTCCCAGAAATCTCTTACCATCCCTTCTCTTTTCCTCTATTTCTTTTCCCTAATTACCTTTTTCTTTCATTCTTTCCCAAGTCAGCAAAGCTTGACTTGGGCTCCCTCTTCTTGTTTGGGATTTCTGGAAGGGGGTTTGCTTGCATCTGCCCTTGTGATTCATTCATCCTCTTCTCACACTCACCCCTGGTGCTCTTGGAAAGCAATGATGTGCCTTTCTCTTCATTTAGGTGACCTTCAGCACCTCAAAATCACAGCATCTCCAAGCATCCCTACCCAATTCTTGGGTGCCCAATCCAAGAGTGTCAAGGTCAACTTAATAGAAAATAGAATGGGTTTGCTTTACTGGGAGGTAAAATAAAATGTTCCTCTTTCAATTACTAGAAAATGTCATTGGATTCAACTGTAGCGGTTTTGGTGTTTCCGTCCTGTAACAGCTCTCCTGCTAATCATGTTTCTTTCTCATATCGCTTCCAGTTCGCTTACAGCCCATTAATTGATCATTAAAGTCCTCCTCAATTTCACTGAGTACCCAACTTCCCTATTTTGGTGTCCTCACAAGGCAAATGTTTACAAGATTGTTGTTTTTCTTCTTCACTTAAACAATGAAACTGACCCATTAATTTCTGTGAATCTTTCTGCCACCCTCCCTAAAGTCCACTTTACTTTAGCCATGTTTATGGTCTACTAGGGTAAATATTCAAAAACCTCTAAGCTACTTAAAAACTAAACCCAACTTTATTGATGTATAATTTACATTCCATCAAATAGTTACCTGTTTTCACTGTACAACCCAATGAATTATAGGAAATTTACATAATTGTGTGACCATCACCATAATCTAACTTTAGAACATTTCCATCAAACCCGGCAAAGAAACTCCATACTCATTAGTAGTCATTCTCCCCTTTGGCTACCCAGCCCTAGCCAACCACTGCTGTAATTCCTGTCTTAATTGGTTTGCCTATTCTGGACATTTCAAGTAAACAGAATCAAACAATATGTGGTTTTATGTGTCTGGCTTGTTTCACCTAACAATGTCTTTTGAGGTAGATCCTTGTTGTAGCTTGTATCAGTACTTCATTCTTTTTCAGGGCTGAATAGTATTCCATTGTATGGATACAGCACATTTTATTTATCCATTACCAGTTGATGGCCTTTTAGGTTGTTTCCACTTTCAGCCCTAATTTTACCCAGGTGCCGGGCTACTTGAATAAGTCCATTTTTATAAATTCTTCTTTCTCTGTTACAGGCCATATAGCTTGTCTATTTCCAGGAAGCCCGGAGGTCCTCAAGCACATATGTATTTAAAACCTCCTCTTTCCTGGTCCTCATTTCCTTCAGACCATCCTCCTAATGCCTCTCCAGCTTGTGGTCTGTAATTAATTAAGTCAACCAACTAATGTATTTTGTATAAAAAAGCCAGGAGATAAAACTGATTGCTTGATTTAAATTTGGTCAAAGAGATGAACAAAAATAATTAACGCAACCCATCCCTGGACAGCACAACCCTAAAATCACTTCTGCTCCCTGATTTATACATCTTTGCTCACTGACCATCTGGACCTTTCTCTTAAATGCTGACTGCAAATGTCTCTCTAATATAGCAAGCTGCTGAAATCTTTAGCCGAGGATCTTCCTGCTAACTCTGAGCATGTAATGTTATTGAAGACTGGCCTCTGCTCTGCCTCTGACACCGAGTCCCCATCTGGGTTCTAAGGAAGGCTGCTCTGTTTGCTTGCATCTAGTTTGAGTTCATTAGGATCTGAATATTTTTGCACTAAAAGAAATAAAACATATTTTGGAGTAGTTAGAGCATCTTGGAGAGTTGAATTTTGGGAACATGTTTGTGCAGTCTCACTTCCCATAATCAGGAAGTTGCTGGAACCAGTGATGTTAACGTGTAGCTTTGAGACATGAGTCCTACCAAAACTCCTCCGTGTGAGCTGCTGCCTTCCACATCCGACCGACATGGCTTTCCTCTCTCCAGGTTTCCTTCTGGATCACCAGGTCACTCCTTGTCAATGTCCTCAAGAGCCAACCTAGAGGATTATCTGTCCTTCAGGAGGAAATCAGGCCAGGAGCAGTAGAGGATGGGAGCTTTGTTTGTTGTCTGTTTTCTGTGATTACACCAGGGTCACAAAAGTCACATTGGTGAACTCTGCACAAGAAGGGCCATGTTTTTTCCCAGCCTCAGCTCTCGCTGGGCCTCTGCTCAAGAGCTCGCTGCTCCAAAGATCAGCCCCAAGATGGGGCCTGTTTCTTTCCATTGATGCATCTCTTCTCTCATGACAAAAATGGCTACAGGAACAGAAATGGCTCCAGATGAAGCCATTCTCATGACGAAGAGGGTAATGAGGACCAAAAAATGGCACAAAATCAATGTATTCTCATGACAACCTTCAGATTGTAATGAGGACAAGAAAAACAGTCTGAAATTTATCAATTCTTGTGACAACCTTGAGACAGTAACGAAAGCGGCAAATGGTATGAAATTGGCCCACTCTCCTGACAAACAGTGAAACAAAACCGGAAAATAGCACCACATTTACCTACCCCATAGACAGCCCGGAGACTGGAACAAGAAGAGAAAAGATTACAAGATTAACCCATTCCTGTCAAAAATAATCTTGAAAGGGTAGCCTCCCACATGTCCTTTAACAATGACCGCATCTAGGTAGAGTTACGTGTTAACTCCAGACTTTGCTGTGGGATGGAATTCTTGTTCGCTTGGATTCCCAGTTGACAGTCATGTTTCTTTAGGATCTGTGAAAGTTAACTTGTAGTGATCTTACGGACTAGGCAATGCGACAGTCACTCTAGATTAGCTTTTATTTGATGGTCTCAAAGTGCTCTCTCAGTCTGGACTCATTAAAAGGATAACGCATAAGGCATATAAGCATTGCAACAGCGATACAGACAATCATTCTAGAAATACCCACAAAAGTGACAAGTGAAAGGGACGGGGAACGGAGGCAACTTTCTGAGTCAGTGAAACAGTTGCTGCTGCATATTCCATAGAAAAATGGAGTTTTGGGGTGTGTGTTACTGACCCAGTATCTGTTCCTCAACCTCAACTTAGCTTTCTCGCGCATGTAGGAGCTTACAGATATTCTCAAAGAAGATATTGGAGAAGAGCTCCTCAGCAGAGTGAGCATTCACTAGAACACAGCTTAATGATTTGGGATCACCTGGTTGCTAGTTAATAACCCAGAGATGTGATTTAGTAGGTCTGGAAGTGGAGAATACCAGGAATATACACATTTAAAAAAGTAAATGTCATTTTTGAGTATGCTGAAATTGGAGAAGCATCAGTTTATTGTGTGCAAAGGTACTGGTTTGAAGAAGCTGGATTTATGATTCCTAATCAAAGACTTCACTCACTAATTCCTTCCTGCTAAAACTGCTAAGTTCCATCCTTGACATCACTGATGAGTAAGTAGCAAAGGGCCAAGTTTTAATGTCAATTCAGGTGCCAGTCAGCTTTTCCAGGGCTTGTAATAATTATTGATGAGTGACTGAATGACAGAGATTGGAAGTAATGGCTTGCTTTGCTTGGCTGGCAAGTACAGAGATAATAAAGAGACGGAAGCCTCTCCTGTCTGACTGCTGGTTTTCATTACATGAAATGTGAAGTGGTCAAGTCTTTCTCTTTGTCTATCTGCCTATTTACTGTTCCAATTGATTTGGTAGGTGTTGAGTGATAGGGAAGGAGAATATTTTTTGTTCCCTGAGGGTAGATCAATTTCTTCATTATTGCATTCCTTAAACAATTGGATGTTAACCTGAGTTCTAACATTTTTTGCCTACTACAGTTTCTACATTTTCTCCCTTCTCTTTTGTTGGTGGTGGGCTTCTAGCATTTTTTGCAGAGGTCAAGGGGTTGGATGTGAATTGTAAGGTTTTGGCAAAGGCTCTGTGTCCAGCGTCTCATCTTTCCTGTTTTGGAATGAGTCCAGTAATGGCTGCACCAATGTGTCACTGTTGTTTCCCCAGGCACTCTCTCTGGAGGCTTCTCTCAGTGGGATCAGTGGCCTTGATGATCTGAATATTTTTGGTCAAGTTCACGGTCAAGACATTGCTGAAGGAGCTACTACAGTAACGGATAAAGAGGAATATATGAGGAATATATGCTTTCAGGTAAACATGAATTTTGTCGTATGACAAGTTTGTACAATTCTGTATTTTATTTTAACAATTCTAGGTGGCCCAAGAGCCAGGAAATTGGATACAAGGTTGGGGATTTTCAGATCAATGTCAGTAGACATGCAAGTAGCTGAAGGGTGTTTAAGGTGGTAGAGGAGGCAGCTTTCAAGTAGGTAACCTCAATTTAGGGTCCAACAAAGTCATGAGGCTAATAGTCTGGTTGAGCTGGGAGGGGTTGAGTGATAGGTAAGGACAGAGTTTCTTCTTGTTGGTCAGTGCTGGGCTGGGGGGAGAGAGAGACAGAGAGAGAGAGGTAGGGCGTGAAAGAGAAAGAGAGGAAAGAGAGCGACACAGAAATATCATAAATTGAAGACAATAATTAAGTCACTTTTTAGTGTTCTCTTTTTTAGTCTAAATTATCTCAAGTTTCTTTTAACCTTTGTTCAAGGAATCTAGCTGCTTCTTCATCATTTTTGTCACTCTTTTCTGCATTGTCTCCAGGTTTCCCCATAAGTTCAGAAGTGTTATCTCATTTCTTTCCACAGCATACCCATGAGGTAACTAGGGTCATTGCTAAGCTCAGATTTACAGATTGAATGAAAGTAAGGCTCATGGTGAGTAGATGATTTACTCAAGGTCAAATTGCATGGAGGCGTCAGGGCCAGAATTAGACTGAGTCCCCAGATTCTGCTCCGTGGACCACGTCTCTCCTGGTCCTTTCTCTTGAGAGGCATAACAATTACTCAACTTCAAAACTCCTTCTAAAGGACTTCCCGTTTGTTTCATTCAGAACTTTACTTCTAGAAAATAAATAAAAATGTAAAAAGTGCCTTAGTGTGGCTGCATAATTCTGTTTCTTTTTCACACACTTATTTAGGCTGTACTTACACACAGCATCACTTTTGTACGTGCACAAATGCTTTGTAACTCATGTCAGTCAAACAAATGGTTAATTATAAAATTAGTGAATATTTCCTGATGAGTTCTGATGGCCATGCAATTTTTCTCACATTGGTTTGTGAGTGTTTAGGAAGTCCTAGAAAAGATACCAAGCCTGAGGTGGTGAGAGATTATGTCCAATTTTAGACCTGAACCCAGTCCAGGCTAGGAGAAGGTCCTGTTTCGTTTCCACATTGGATTGTACCTCCCTCCAAAATTCTTCCTTAAAGACTGCCAATCCAGGAGAAGTGTCAATGCAGATGATAACCAGAAAATTGTCCAGATTTTTTTCCTGTAATGAGATGTTGCTGTCTTGGAAACTGCATGGCAGGTAGCGAGTTGTCATGTCTGCCTCCCGTGGGGTTTACAGCAGTGATGTGTTGTCAAAATGGGCTTTGCTAAAGCTAAGTGCCCATGTCCAATATAATCCCTTCTACACAGGTGATACTCAATGAACTGTTAAGAAATCTTTAGTTCACATTCATCTATTGTATTGGAATGGGCAGAAGCCACACGCTTTGGAGGTGTTTGAGTGATTCTTTGCCTGTTCTTTCTTTGACTAGTTAATGAATTCACTCGGAGAAGGGAGTCCTCCTGTTTCACCCATCATCACATCCCTGTGCTCAATATCATGCCCTGAACGTAGTAGAGTCTCAATAAATATTTTCTCTATGGGTTAAATGAGTGAAACATTGAATGAGCCTACTCTTATCTTTTGAGAGGAAGGAAAACCTGATCTTGTCGCATCTCTGCCTAAAATTCTGCAAAGAGGAGAAGAGGAAAAGAGTTGTTACCCTGCATCAGGTCATGCTCTACAAGATGGGCCGCCATAACTGAGTGACACCTGGGTAAGGATGTAATGGTTCAGTGAGAGGAAAAGAGGAGGGTTCAGTCAAAGGCTCACAACAGCAATGTTGCAGCAGGATATTGCGGTGAACCTTGAAGGCTGATGGGGCAGAGGAGCTCCAATTATATTTTGAGAAGAGACAACATTGTTGAAACATGCCCATATGCCCACTTGGAAGGAAGCAATGGTCACTTAGTGGTACGGTTCTTGGTATCTTTTTGAAAGAATTATGACATATTCAAAACAACTTATGACTTTTTTTAAAGGAATAGAATTGGGGAACATTACCAATTCCAGCTGCATAAATAATAAATAAACAAAGATCCCAATGTCAAATTTCAGAAGCCCACACTTTGTGAATGCAACGATAAATTTTCAAAACCTCCTGCAATAAACAATCGCATTTATTCACCAGGGATCGAATGTTAAGTTGTCCCCTTCACTTGGTGACAAATGAGATTCCTGAGTGTGTGTGGAGCCACGTTGCATTTACCCAAGTGAAATAAAAGAAGGATGAGCAAGATAAGAAAATCATTTTACAGTCCTCTGTTATTAAAGTCAGCATTTCCCAGCCTGGGTGATCCAGCTTTTGAAAAAGTGTTCATGCTTAACCTCAGTACCACAGGGTCACGTGGAAGACCCCAGCTGGCTCACAAAAAGCCCTGGAGGAAGAGAGTGGCTGCAGGCGGAGGGGTGGAGGCATGTGCCTCCATCTCCCAGGATAGGGCTTTTCTCTCCTCTCTCCTGCTCCTCTCTCTAGGAATGAATGATGCCAGAAAACTCCATTATTCCTTTAGCAAAAACTCTCCAGCACTAAGAGTAGAGAAACGAAGGTCTAACATTTAGACTTTGCATAGATTCTTGTGTTTGTTCTGAATGGTAGGTAGTTCCTGGGTCCATGGATCAGGGTATGGTATTTATCCCCTTGTCTCAATTTCTGTGATTGAAAATGGGATTGATAAATTTCCTTCTTAGCTCAAAGGGGACATTATACACACTAATGAGTAGAACAGGCTTAAATCTTCTTTATGCTCTATGGACAACTATGCAAATAAACAGAGTTTTTCTTTTTGTTGTTTTTTTTTTCCTTTGGATTTCAGACATACTTCTTCTTAAGGAAAATAAAAATCCATTGTTAAAATCACCGTTGCTTTAGATGCCTCCTGCTAATGTGCTTCTGGAGGAACAGTTTTCAAATGAGAAGTAACGGGAGCCGCTCTGACTGAAACAAACTGGTGTTGATTGCGGATCAGCCATCTGTAAAGGAGGCCACCTCGGGAAGGGTGTGAACTAATGAAAAGATGGGCCTGATTTGGGAGCGTGATGGGCTTCATGCCACCGGCCCCTGTGAGTGGCATGAGATTATAGCAGTGCGAGGAGAGGTAGATTGAGAATAAGTAACTTCTGTCTTAAAGATTAAATGGCAAATTTGCTATTAAATGTGAAAGACATAAAATGGAATTATTGCTTTGAGGACGTTAGCTGTGGCCATACCCACTCATAGACAGCGTGACGACCTGTCCTCCTGTCAACAATGCACCCATCCCAGCGTGCCAATTACAGGCCTGGAGAACAGGGTGGTGAACCCTGGGAGTGGCCCACACAGCACCTACTTCGCAAGGCACTTCCTATGGTCTCCCTTCCTCCAGTGACCTTCCAGACTGGTGAATGTTATTGATGAAGTCATTACGTAGCCCAGAAAGCCAATTGATAATTCCCGGGGATGTTGGTGATCAGGGGGTGGCCTGGGAGAGGACAATGAGAGGCTTCCACCGACTGCTGATCTGGAGAAGTGGTCCTGGAGTTCTAGGAACCCAGGCTTGTGTGATTACAACAAAGGCAGAACCAGAGGTGAATTTTAACAATGCACCCAATTGCCAGGGCATTTGGAGTCACTGAAGCAGGATCCCAGAAAGTGACCGGCACAGTGGAAGGCGTTCACCCTGCACCTCAGTGCCTGGGAGTAGGCACCCCACAAATATTCCTTGAAAAAATAAAACTTCGATATGCAGTCAAATGTAGGGTCTGTATTGCCCTGCCTGGCTCTAGATACAGCTTCTTTTTCTTACGTAGTCTGTTTGCATGCACCAGCTATAAATAAACATTTTCCTTGGTCCCCATGCCCTGTATTTGAGACTGTGAATGTTTGAACTTTTTGTCTGACTTATGCTCCTGATACCTGGTAATTTTCTCTGAAGTTAGAAAATCTAAAGAAGAAAATTCTCCATTTCTCTGGTTCTACTTTCAGCTCAATCCAGATGTAAACTCTATTTGTTGGCTTGTGCTACACTGTTCATTGCCATAAGCCAAAGGATGGCTTATGCCATGGCCATGGGGTTCCCCACAGATTGTCAAAAAGTCCCAAGGCTTTTTGGGGTGAGACTTGGACAGCCTGGTTTCTCTGTCTACCCTTCCAGCCACGATGGGGTTGGCATCCTTCCCTTCTGGTGTAATTGCTGCCTGCAGCCCACCTTGCTCAGACCTCACTGTCTTTATGGGGCTGTTGGAAGCTTAGCCTATTTGCATTGATTCCAGCCCACAGGAAACTCCTGCTTAGCATATTGGAGTTCTGTTGGTTTACTAGGAAATATTGATGAATGGGTGAATGAATGAATGAATATGAGAACCAGTAGCAGTCCCTTACGACCTGTCCTGGACCAGTCTTAAATCCCTCTTGGCACCAGAATTCTGCACTCAGGAAAGCTGTTTGTGACTGCAGGGAATGGGGAAGGAGCTGCTAGATCTTTCAATCATCCCCATGCTTGCGTGAGCACGCTGACCAGCAGAGAGGCGATGGGCTATGCGGTGTGGCACTTTATTGTGTAAAGGCTTATGTTCTGCTATATTGCATCACTTTATATGCTTATGTGACTTAAGATTATAGGGCACAATCAATGAAATGAAACACAAGTAGTGAAATAAAGTAGATAACACTATCTTTTAGGTTGGATATGCATCATTAATTCCATTTCTTTTTTTTTCCTTTAAAATTGGCCTGTATGAATTTACTACACATGAACTCAGAGGGCTAAAGCCACTGGCTTGTGGCACTTGTGTAGTGTGCCGGCTGCTTCCTGGAAATTCCCTTCCCTGCTAAAGCATGGCCTGGATCTGCCACCATGCCCTGCAGCATTGGGTTGGAGACTCTCTTGACACGGCCTGGTGGCAATGCCAAATAATATGATAGTTTTGTGATGACGATAATGTCAACAGGGATCAGAGTGAGAGAACCAAGCTCATTTTCACTTTTGACCCAAGAAGGACTCATTCCCAGATTTTCAGATGTGAAAAGCTCATGCACTAATTAGCACTGTCTCTTGCCCTCAGCATCAATTTTGAAAGTCACCAGTTCAAACTGAACACCAGAAACTTGGCAATATAATCCAAAGGATATCCAAACAGATTTTAAATTAATCAGCTTATGAATCCAATTTGCTAGCTATAATAAGACTTTATATTTACATGGCACTTTTTTCTGTTATTGTTCTTACAGCTAATAATGCTGGAATAAATATTGATTAAATACAGTTCAGCATACAATGGACTTGCTATCTTACTAATCCTCAAAACGTTTCTTTTAGAAGGTCACTACGTGTGCTTGGGCTCACACCTTCTCTATCCACCAGTGCCCTTGTGCCGCGTGAGAAAACTCTTACCTTCCAAAGACTGGATCTGCTGCCCTATCCCCGTTTCCTCCTTCGGGTGTCGGTCTGGAGCTGTTCTGAAGATCCTCTCTTACGTCACTCTTTTTTGGGTTCCACGATGTCTTTGCTGCCCTATCTCATCACAGGCCTTTTTGAGTCACTACGTGTATGTGCGCCCCATGCTGTCCTGGCCATACACCCCTGACTTCTGTCTTGACTTTGTCCTGGCTCGCAATGGCATCCCACCTGTTTGCTGGCTGTCAGTCCAGTTTGGAGTGTAGCTCTAGGATTTCCGTCTGTCCTGTAGTTTCAGGTGCTGAGAATTTGGATAAGGTGCTCATCATCTATGGCCCCTGGAGAGTCTGGTGGCCCCTCTCTCTTAGTCCATGGCCCAAAGGGGGCCAAACACTGCACTAATGATCCTCCTTCTACTCGGAGTGTTTTTTGCGGTGGCAATTCTTACAGAGTGATTTGTGGTGGTTGGTGAGAGGTAAGTCCCCTTTCTACATCTGGCGGTATCTGGCACATGGTAGACGCTCAAAACATATTTGCTAAGTGATGAATTCCCCAGGAACTGAAGGGGAAATGGTGCATATTAAATATTGCGTTCATTCATTCATCATTCTTTCGGCGTGTTTATTGAGTATCTACTACATCTCAATCACTGTTCTAGGCAATGATCCCTGCTCTGAAGGAGACTACCTTCAAGGGAGGGGAAACAGACACTGTAAACAGAGTAACTCAGTGTATGAAGCAGCATAGGAGAAGGTGATAAATATAATGAAAAAGAAAAGGTGAACAGGGTCAGGTGAATGGGCTGTTCCAGGAAGAGCAGAGGGCTTGTTGCCATGCTGAAAAGAACGTCTTGGTGGGGAAATGGCCTTTGACCAACACAAGAAGGAGGAGTGCTGGGGAGACAGCTGAGGAAAGGACTGTCCAGGCAGGGCAGGTAGACAAGAGCCCTGGGGGTGGCTTACCTGAGCTCCTGGGCCAGGGTATGCAAAGGGAACGGAGCTGGAGGGGAGGTCGGGTAGGCGATGAGGCTGCATCATGGGAAATGAAGGACCCCGTGAGCTGCCACAAGGACTCCAGCTCTCCTTCTCAGTGAGGCCCAGAGTCTCTGAAGGTTTGGGCAGAACAGTGATGTGACTTGATTGTAGGGGCCGAGTGGGTGCTGGGAGAGCTGGTGGAGGCCTCTGTGACAATGCAGGGGAGGGAGGAGACAGGCTGCGGCCAGGCTGGCAGGCATGGAGTACAGGTTAAAGGCTCTGAGAAGTTCTGCAGTAAAGAGTCCTGCTTAACCTTATCTCAATGCTTTCCACTTATTTGGCACAAAACCCTGTGTTTTGCATAATGTCCTCTGATGCCCCATATCTCTCGTGTTCTGCAGAACACAGTTTGGGAAACGCTGCTCTAGAGAGATGTGTGTGTGCCAGGTGCTGGGGGTCATTCACCGCCTCCTCTGTCTCTGGAAATAGGTGTCAGGCTCCATGTGTGTTCCTGAGGCCTGCTGTTGGCTTGAGAGATGCTCTCTTGTGGAAAGGCCCTAGGTCTGAACAGAACTGGGTTTCAGCCTTAGGCAAGTAGCTTCTGATCTCGAGGCTCCTGCTCCCCATCTTTCTAACGATTACAAGAACAGCAACAACAACGGTAAAGTTTGCTTAGGCCACTGTTGGGAGTATATTTAAAGCACTTTGCCTTCGTCTGGTGCACAGGAAGACCTCAGATGCTGTCACAGCTCCTGCCATTGTTTCGGATGCCATTCTACCTACTGAAATCTCAGAACCCTGCTCTCTGTGGGATTCCTTATCAATGTGCCCTGCTCACAGTCCAGGGACCCTGTTCTTGGGTGTGGGTCCTTCTGGCCTGCTCCATAGCAGAGAGTGACTGTGTCTTCATTGCCCAGTTATTGGTGGTCCCATCCTCTGCAAGCAGAATGCACCTTCACCCCTGTAGCTGGGATGGCACCCTAGGTACCTGCTCCAGACCCATAGGGGAGCCCAGTTCTGAGTGGACCCCATCCCCTGACCTGGCCTGCGCTCAGCTAAGTGCCCAAACATGACAGAAATAACATTGTACGTCAACTAAATCAAGTATGACTTACAAGTGACCTTTGCATTGAGAACACCAGACTCCCAGCCACTCCTCCCTCCTTGGGGGCATGGAGTCCAGCTTCCTTCCACAGCACTCACTTTCTTCTCCGGCTAACTTGGGGGCTTAGAAGCACACAGGGTCTTAGTTTTCACTGGGGTTATTGATGGACCGGAATACTTTCCCGAGCGCATAATTTAGTGTGATTTGAGTTTCATGCTGGATTTCCTGGACGTCACTGCAGCTACCGTGCCAAGAGCCCTCCCTTCCTGTGGCGAAATCACCACAGACAAGGCCTGCAATGTTCCTACCTGGGGCCGCAAAGGGGGCTGTTGCAAGAGGACGAGGAAGAAGGAGAAATGTCTTCTGCAGCTGGTGGCTCACGGAGTTGCCCATCCTCTCTGATTCCAGTTGTGGAGCTGTTTGGGGTCGCTTTGTAAGCGAGGCTCTTGAATCACGGCTTGTGGACACCTCTCAGGTAGGGTGTTGCATTTACGCTTTCAGCTGTTTTTCTTCTGGGACTCTGCTCGTTATTCCATAAAACCCATTGTCAGCCAACAGCCATCAATCACACAAGCTTCACACGCACCACGGATCTGTCAGGAAATCAAAAGGCTGTTAGGGTTGTTGTGATTACCCATTCATGAGCCATTTTGACTGGGAATTTCACAGACCTTCCCTCTTGCTACAAAGAAGGGGGAAGTTTAAATCAATCATTTAAGCAATTTGCCAGTGAGGTCTATTTTTGCCACTGAAAATCCCTTTCCCACCCTGTTGCCTGCTCTTTGGCTTCAGCAGCTTTTTGCCTTTTGTGCAGACAGGCTGCATCCAGTTACCACCGGGTTTGTTTCCAGGGGTGGAGGATCCACGGCGATGCCTTCATGTCATTTAGTGTCATGAATGTGAGGAGAGGACCTACTCCCATTCACCCTGGGTCCTCCTGTTCCTGCTCTGGATTCACATCTCCGAGAAAGAGGAAGGAAGGCGTTTGGAGGGGAAGCAGCAGAGCAGGGCAGCCTGGGATGATTCCTGTTCCTGAAAGGGAAAAGTCCCCGGCTCTCCAGGTTGGCATTGGCTGGTGGCTCCAGCTCTTTCATGGCGGTACGCCTTGGAGTTTGCCTCTGAACAGGAGGGTCGCTGTGGGCTGGGCTACCTCGCAGTGCGGGCGGGCGTCTTCCCTTCATCCGTCTCCCTGCTTGTCCCAATGTGCCTTGCCATCACTGATAAATGAACTGTGGTCCAGCTGATAACCACTTTGTGTGTCGCTCTTTCTTGTCTTTGCAGCAAGCATGCTCACAGAAATCCTGGAACTGCCACATCGAGCCTTCTGCGTTCAGGCTGACAAACGCCCCTGGGTTGGAGGAGCTGGCTGACTGGTGCTGCCTTGTGACCCTGTGTCATGCTGCCGTACCCAAGGGGGCACAGGCGAGGCAGCCAGGTGCACAAGAGTTGTGATGCCATGTCAGACACTGAAAACGCAACCATTTCCCAACCACAAGCCTTCCTGGCAACTTGTCCAGCTCACCTTGGCCTGGATCTTCTCCTCACAGAGGGGATCATGTAGAGAGAAAGAACAATTAAATAAATCAAGCCCATTAGCCAACCAACTGACCGATGGGCCCGGCTCTCCAAACAACCATGGGCAACAAAGAGATTAGAAAACAAGATATTGTTAGATCAAATGAGCTCAGAAAGAACTGAGGGTCTGACGGCATGAGATAAGAACTTTGGGAGGCCCCTGTGTCAACCACATGCTTCTAATAACCCCACATGAATGTAAGACTCCCAACGTCAAGGGAGGGATGCTCCCCCTGTGCAGCTGTATCCTAGCAATGCTCTCCCTCTCATGGCTGCACGGATATTGATGATAATGAAGCATGCTGCACACAGGTGTGCTGTGCTCGTATCTGCTGCCCCTGGACAGCTGCTGCGGTTACCTGATATCTCAGCCAGTGTGGCAGGTGAAGGCATGCACTCTTCCCTGGAGTGACAATGGCACCCTCCTTGCCCCTCCCCCAGCGTGGTCCCCCGTAGACCTCCGCTGACTACTGCAGCCGTTGCTGCTGAGGGCCAAGCATGCCTGCAGCTCTGCAGTGGCTGTGTGCCTACCAGGGGCTCCAGCCTGCCATCCCATCCAACAATGACTGTCCAGGTGGGGGGAGGGGGCACCAAGGGCACTACTGCAAATCCTGCGTCCTTGATATCATCTTGACCTACTGAGATGCTACTGCTGTTAGCCAGCTCCGGGATGCAACCCCTAGATACTTGCATGTATTTTAAACCAGAAAAAAAAATCAGTTGGAAGGTGACAGCTTCCAGAATCTGGATCTTATGCAGTCACACCTGGAAGGAAGGAGGTCTGAGGTCCATTGGACTGCAGTTGCCTGCAATCTGTGGCTAGTGCTTAAAGGAAGGAGCCAGAACTAGGGTTGGAAGGTGGAACATTTGAGGTCGCTCTTCACCCTGGTGATCTTTGCCAATCAACAGAGGCTTTGAGAAAGCAATCATCCCAAAAGCAATTCAGAAGGGAGGCGACTTAAACAAATAAAATAAATAAAATCAAAAGGCAAAGCAGCTAAATATGAGAAGAAAACAGCGTCGGCTAACGGTGGGGATTTATGAGCATGAAATATGGTTTGAATCTTATACGGGGTTATAAATAAAGACCCTGATGAAAAGCAGAAGTTCTTCCCTACGTCCATGTCCGTGGTGTTCCTAAACACTTATCTCTGGAATCTGCTGGAATGTCTAAAGCTGCTAGTCACATGGACCTGGCTCAAAGTCATGATTAGCAGATGCCCCGTGAGCCACCTCTGCTAGTGTGGGGACAAGTTCAAATAGCACCACGGCCTTCTCTCTCTCTCTCTCTTTGTCTCTCTCTCTCAGAAATATTTGGACTAGAAATGGTTTGGATCTTGGTGCTATTAACTGCATAATGCAATGTAACACAGGCTGTAATTGCTCACATCTGATATTCCATTTAGATACAACCATAGAAATGTCAAGTTTACCCGTGATAAAGAAACAGAAATGTCATTAGTAGATTTTCAAATAATTTGTCCTTGTGATTTTTAGCAATAAATAATACAGACCTCTCTTTTGCTAAAACTGGCATCCCACTTACCTGTTTTCTTCTCACTTCTCTTTTGTCAATTGTTTTATTTGGGCATTCTCGTCCAGTGAATAAATTCATCAGCCACTATTTTTGGGCTTCTGTATTGAAAAGCTCATTATTTCAGAGGAAGTGCGTTGTGAATTAAAAAAAAATCAGTTATTATAATTAAATAGCTGGTGGTGAGAGGCCCTCTTAATGTGTGTGAGAAATTTGTAGGAAGGAAAAATAAATATTCTCTTTCTCTGCATCAAAATAGGAAGATGCTACTTAAAGAATCATGCTGAAGACCGATGTTCAGAGTGGATTGTGGGTAAAGCAGGTAGTGTCACATGTAAAGATTGGTGCAGTGTGACCAAGGTGATTGTATACTAATGGTTTCATGTCGAGATTCTTTGAGGATGTCAACTACTGAGCAAACCTGAACTGGGATGTGAGAATGAGTTGGCACCTGTTGATTGCTTGGGTCAATTTGGCCAAT
The DNA here is from genome assembly GCF_028878055.3 of Symphalangus syndactylus. Taxonomy (NCBI): domain Eukaryota; kingdom Metazoa; phylum Chordata; class Mammalia; order Primates; family Hylobatidae; genus Symphalangus; species Symphalangus syndactylus. Next base: position 11,481,609 of record NC_072423.2, on the reverse strand, counting down.
CTGACTGCACGGGGAGCTTCCCTTCCCTGTCTTTCCACATGAGTGTTAGCTGGCTCTTCTGAAGAACATCTTCTACAGGAAAGGAGCAGAGGTGTGCTGGGGGCCAAACCCTCTCGAATATTTGAGCAGGCTCTCAAAATCCATTTGTGGAAGCAGTAAGAATCATCAAGGAGTTTAATGAATCTTTAATCGGTCCAAGAGAATTTGTGATGGGGCAAGATGAGATTTCCTGCCCTTCTAAATTGTGTTCAATCATCCTGGGAAGAATCTTCTAAATCATGTATAGATCACAAACTTTTCTTATTTAAAAATGAGTGGAGCAAAACCCCTCTCACTCAGGAGACAGTGATGCCTCTCAAACTTTCAAGTGCTCATCAATTATATGATTAGTGGGTCTGGGGTGTCGTGTTTCAACCAACTCCAAAGCGATGCTACTGGTGCGATCTGCAGACCACCTCTGAGTAGCAAGGTCTTAGAGGAAACGCAGGTTTGTAATCTTGGAGAGCACACCTTGAAGGAGGCTGCTGCTGTGTGACCAGGGGAGCCTTGCCCTTGCAGAGCTGAGATTTCACAAAGAATTCATTTGCTTGCTTTCCCTAAAGCTCCATTTCAGAATTTGCTGCATGAAAAGTCAATATTTCTGAATGCTTAAAATAGTTAAAAAAAAATCTTAATTGGCTGGGCACTGTGGCTCATGCCTGAAATCCCAGCACGTTGGGAGGCTGAGGCAGGCAGATCACTTGAGGTCAGGAGTTCGAGACCAGCCTGGGCAACATGGTGAAACCCTGTCTCTACTAAAAATGCAAAAATTAGCTGGATGTGGTGGCATGCACCTGTAATCCCAGCTACTCAGGAGGCTGAGGCAGGAATCCCTTGAACCTGGGAAGCGGAGGCTGCAGTGAGTGGAGAGTGCACCATTGCACTCCAGCCTGGGTGACAGAGCGAGACTCCATCTCGGAAAAAAAAAAAATCTTAATTAGTGAAACCCCCTTTAAATAAGTACTGCTTATGATGTTTATTTGGATAGGAAATCCATTTTGCATAGATAATGCCGATGTAAACTCTATCCCAACCCAAAACAAACCTTTTAAAGAATCTGTATTTTTGAAAGATATCATCTGCCATAGAGTGAGGTTTAAGATCGCACTTGAGTGTTCTGTGTTCCTGTCACCGATCTTTAGTTCCTGAAGGAGCAAACCCAGAGAGGACACATCCACCTCAGCAGTAATTGCCCTGGAGGGGCCTGAGGATAAGACATTTTTCAACCAACGCGAAAGGCTCTCCCCTCTTCTCATGCAAGTCGTGAAGTGGAGGAGAAGAGGAATGTATTCTTCTTGCACAGTAAAAGGAATGTTTTTCTTCTTGGGTGAGTAGGTTCTGTATTTCCAAGGTTGTTTTAACTGAAATATCTCATGGTACTGTATTGGCATTTTCAAATACTGTATTTATTTTCGAATAAAAAAGGGGGAAAAACTAAAATTATTTCTTTGGATGACTTTATCCCTCCATCAGCTACCAAAACACTTGTAAACACACTTCAAGTCAGTTATTCTTGGAGTACTCTGTCTTCATTGCGCATTACGTATTGGTGCATTGAACTGAAACCAATGAAGGTGTTCTAGTGAGGCCAGATGTGATCAGTGATTCACGTTGGACAGAAGGCCAAGTTCGCTTCTAACTCCCTCTTCCTTTGTTACTAGTAGTAAGTCTGGAAAGTACACAGAAATAACTACATTAGAGTATATGGGAATGAATACTTTTCTCAATATTTTGTGCTCCATAAACATTAAAACCAGTGATGGATGCTACTAATCATTTGACCATCTATTTGTCTACTCAAGTGAAAAGTTCATCTAAGTAGTTTGTGTGACCCTCAATCAGTGCATGTGTGTGTGTGTCAAAAAATCCCCCTCTATTTCAAAAGTAAACAATTTCTTGAGCGTTTGACCAAGGTAGTTTTATTTGGAAGCTATTAGATATGGAAAGATGCATTCAGCAGTAATTTAAGTATCTACTATATCTTGAGAATGATATTGGGTGTTTCTTGGGATATAGTAGATACTCAATAAATTCCTACTGAATATATCTTTTCATATCTAATAAGAGGACATGGGCCCATGAAATCGTTTCCTAAATAACAAATCCTTCAGGGCATGAAATCTAGTGAGTGGGACAGGCAAGTAAACAACCAACTATCTGAAAGGAAAGAATCAAGTAGATGCTGTAATAGAAATGGAGGCAGTGTACTGGGGGTGAGAGGAAGAGATGGAATGCCAATAATGACAACAATAACGACACTGGAGGAAGCTTTGCAGAAGGAACCAGGGGACAAGAATTTTGTAAAAACATACTGTTTATAAACTGTGAGCAGATCGCTAGCAGGAGTTGGACCTATAATGGAAGATCAAGGGCCTCAAATTCTGGGTTAGACAGTTTGGACTTTATTCTATAGGCAAATGGGAGCCATTGATGTTTGTTGAGAAAGAGATGCCTTCCTTTGTGTCCACTGACAAATGGGAAGTCAGCAGCAAAGCAAAAATTACATACTTATTGTCAGCCTCAAACTGCTATTTCAACTCCTTTTTGTTAGTAAAAGGAAGAAGTGTTGGCCTAGATATTAGTGCATCAATTCCAAGTATCCTTCATTATATTTTCTTTCACAGCAAAATACTTGTGGGAAATCATTACAGCAGAACCAAGCTCACTGCGAATGGACACAGATATCGGGACAATTCTTGCTGCACTAGTCTCTTCCTAGATTTTTCAGCCAGTGTGGCAGGAATTGTTCATTATTATTTTTTAAACAATTTAAACTTACAGAAAAGTTGCAGTAATAGTACAAACATTATCCCTGGACCCATTTCTCAGAGACTCCTTCCAAATTTACCAACTGTCCCACTGATGCCCAGTGGACCCAGGCCAGGGTCCCAGGCTGCACCCAGTCATCCTGTCTCTCTAGTGTCCTGCAGTCTGTAATGGTTTCCTCAACATTCGTGACTTTTACACTTTGGAAGAGGATAGGCCAACTATTTTTGTAGATTGTCCCTCAATTTGGATGTGTCTGATGTTTCCGTAGAAGCAGACCCAGGCCGTGCACCTTTGGTTGGAATGTCAGGGAAGGGGGTGCTGTGTCCTCCTCAGTGCATCCTCTCAGGTGGACAGGCTGCAGGCTTGTCCCACTGCTGGTGAAGTCACCTTTGCCAAGTTCCTCCAGTGAAAAGTCACTTTGTCTTCCCCCAAAAATTGTCAAGTGTTTTGTGGGGAGATGCTTTGGGAGCATGTGAAAGCTTTTCTTCGACCAACTTCCTCATCCCGGTTTTAGCATCCAGAATGGTTCTCACCTGAACTAATTATCATTGTCATGGCTGCCAAACAGCAATTTAAAAATGACATCATTATTATTACATTTATTAGTTGGTTTTTCATTACTAGGAAGAGATTTATCTTTTCCTCATTTATGCATTCATGTATTTATATCCTTATGAACACCATGATTACTATTTTATCCACTGGGTAAGAGTTTGCTTACTACCATTATTTATTTTGGCTCTCAAATTGTCCCAGCCTTGGCCAAGTAGTAACACCTTCAAGCTTACTGCTACGTTTTTTGACACGTCCTTATCATTCTTTGGGCAATTTATTTCCTTCTTCCAGAAAAATCGATTCTAAGCTCATCTTATGTTTTCCTACTGTGGTTTGATATTAGCCATTGCTTCAAGGAATCTTTGTTGTTTTAGTGGAAAGTCATAAGTAGAAACCAAGAACTGGGTGGCAGATGTACTCATTGGTACTTGTAGTGTTGCTGCTCAGATCTTTAAGGCTAGAAAATGTCTGTCTATAAGTATGAATAAATATGCATATGTACAATATAGATGTATACATACTCACATTTATATTTCTTCCTATATCTACCTATCCATCCATCCACCTCCCCCCTCCCTTCCTCTCTCTCTGTCTTCATCCCCCATTGGTCTATCTATTTATCATCTATCTATCTATCATCTATCTATCATCTATCTATCTATCTATCTATCTATCTATCTATCTATCATCTATCTATCATCTATCTATCTATCTATCATCTATCATCTATCATGAATGTACATCAATAACTCTAATTTGAATCTCACAACACAGGTCTCTTATAGCTTTCTCCCTTTTCATGTCTGTACCTTCTTTCTCCAACCATCAGAACACAGACTCCTATGATGTTTACACACACATGAAACGTTGACATCTGTACTTATTCTCCTGCATGGGGCCAGTCTCCCACCTTGTCTACTGCTTCTTTCCCACCTGCCATTCTCCCAGGGGGCATCCACTGCTGCTGGCCACTGCCTTCCACCTCCTGAGCCAGAAAGGCTCTTGTCCGAAAGTAAAGGAAGAGAGAGGTGGGAGTAGACAGAGAGAGCGAGAAGAAAAGGAGAAAGTAAAGGAGGTAGGTGTCCTGAGAAATTTTAATCTCAATAGCCCCCATTTTCTAAATTAGTAATCAAGGTAAGTGAAAATAGCCTCTTTTATGCTACTGTTATTTCTCTCTACTGTGGAAGAATCACCTGTCTTATAACAGGTGCTGAAATATTTAATTTCTAAAAGAAGGTTCCCAATAGAAAGGTAGCCAGTGCTAAGCATAGTTGGTTTATTTGCATCTGTGCCTGTGAGTGCCTGTGTGTGCCTTGAAAAATGGAAACAGTAGGTGTTTAGACACCACAGCATCACTGTTCACGGAACATACTTCCTTAAATCCAGATTAAATATACAATTTGAAGCCTGAGCTTTCTGAGTAATTAAAGATTTCTACTTTATGGTTTTTATAGACATGGTACGGCAGAGGCAAGATGAAGCCCTTTCATGATTAAGGTAGAGAATGTGTGGGGCTTTCTTACTGCCTGGCTTTTAAAGGGGCAAACCCTGGGTAGAATTCCATTCCATCCCTTTTGCTGCTGCTGCTGCTTCAGTGGTGGTTTTGGTGTCCATGGTCAGAATGGACCCAGTACTCTCTCCTACTTATAGGAAGGAGACCACAGAGAGGAGCCCTGAGCAGTGGCTGGATTACAGAGTAAGTGGAAATAAAGATGATTTGAGGCTCATGCATGGCATCTTGTAATGCACATGAGGACGGAGGAGCAAGGTGCCAGGAGGGTTGGGGGTAAGACGGAGTCGTCCTTTCCTGGTGGGCATGCTACAGCCCTGATGTGCTTTCCAAAGCTCACCGCTTCCTTGTCTCAGGATAAGAACAACAGGCGATGGTCTTCTCACTTTACCATTTGGAAAATGCCTGGGACTCAAGGCATAGCAACCTCGCTGGGGAGAGGACGCACGTCGACTGCTGCCTACAGAGCCAGACTGGGTAAGTGTGGGTGAGCGTGGCCCCAGCCACCTGTATTTCTCGCTCTGTAGCTTAGTTTCTGCATCAGTAAAATCCAACGGTTGGATGAGACCATTGTGAGGGCCTGTCTAGCTTTGACATTCTAGGATTTTAGGTGCTGATGTGGATTCATGCTGATCAGTAGATTCCATCCAGGAGGAGGACTTTGAAAGGGGAGAGATGCAGGTTTACCTCTAAGGTGGAGAGGGAGACGTTGGGAGTGAGCCCAAAGTGATTGTGTGTGTTGAGGTTGCACAAACATCGACAGCCCCAATTCCTTCAACCCAGTTCTGTTTCATCACAAGCCCACCTGCCCTTGTCAGACACAGGCCACGCTAATTTTCCTAGAAATATGGTGCTGTGCCTGTGCTTCCTGCCTGGGAAACCTGCCATGGTTTCTGCTACCCCCCTTTGGCAGCAACTCCTCAATGCAGAGCCACCAGGGTGCCCTCCACCTGCCACAACTGTCCTGACAGCTGTCACCCTGGAGGAGGGGCTGCAAGGAGATCCCAGCTGCACAAAACAGCATTTGAGCAGGTCAAGGTCTGCCCTTGGTGTGTCACTTTGGGCTTCTTTTGCTCTTGCCCTATTGGGGGCTACTCTCTTCCTCCCCCATGTAGTGTTCAAATGTTTCTTCACCTCTTCTGCACCAAATGAACACAACTCTCTCAGGCCCAGAAGTCAGTGGGTTGTCCAATCGTGTGAGATGGGGGTCGATGTGTTCCCTCCACTGTATGTATCTACCTTTCACATCTGGCTGTGGAGTGCAAGGTGAAGCAGTTTTTAAGGAACTCATATCACTGCTTGTACACATATAAGGCATCCTTATGCTGACAGGAGGCATCTTTTAGGGACGGGGTGGCCCTAGTTGTCTTGGGAGAGACATGGGGACTATGTACCTAACTTTATTCCAAGGTCAGTTGAGGTTTGTAGGGTGCAATGTCCAGGATGCTCTAAAGAAACCACCAAGGCCTCAGTGGTTGAAAGTCCCAAGGGCCCCTACAACTCAGGTGGCCACATGATTCTAGAATTCCTTTAACTGGGGATATCTTCCTCTTGGTGTTCATGAAAGGAGGACATCATATTCGAGGACCTCAGGTACCAAAGCTGGGGCGTAAGGTGGATGATTTAAAGCTGGCATCTGTCAGACCAAAGCCTATGATTGCAGTATTTATAATGACAAGGGCCACACTTGGAAGCTGTGCATATGCTGGGGGAGACAATCTCCACCGCACTCAGCAACTCACAAAGTGCACCCAAGCCTAATGAACCCATGAGCTCAGACTATGATCTTCATTTTGTATTTCGAATGGCTCCGTTTGAAGGTGAAGCTTAGTAACTCATCTTTCACAAACTACTGTTCTTCGTAAGCTCAGCATTTCTTTGATCTGAGGATGAATGTACATTTTATCTTGATATTGCCTCCAAATCTCTTTTCTATAACAGTCATTTAGTAAACAAGATTTGGTATCTAATAGAAAAATACAGGTTGTAAATGAAGTAAGTAAGAGATAGATAATTTAGGACATAGTTGATCTGCATATAAACTGAAAGAAAAATGCTGAATCAAATGCCAGGTTGTCACAGTTTTGTTTTAAATTAAAATCATGTTCTCAAAAAGAGAGATGGTCAAGACTCCTGGGGTCCCATCTTGGGCTAAGTTGAGTTTCTACGGTTTCTCAAGATCTTTCTACAGCATCTCAAGAACTTTTCATGCTGAAAGAGATTGCCCTCAAGTCTCTCATGCTTGAATATATTGATCCCTTTTCTGTTGGTGACCCTATTTGGTAGCATATTATTTTAAATATCTATTACTATTAACATCAACTAATAGTTAATTACAAGAGAATTCCTATGGAAGTGCATAAGAGAGTCATATGAATACTAAATGGTACATTAATAATTGGTGTTATCACAATGAATACAAAATGATTTCATAATGACTGGGAAGGTAACATCTAATAAAAAAGGACTGCTTTTACTTTTATTCACTTGTCTCAGATTTAAAACTCATTCTTGGCCTCCATTCAGAAACCTGAGAGCTTTCCCCTGAAGGTTTCTCAGGAATCAAATGTCCTCAATCAAAATCTAAACAGTGTTACTCATCATCAAGTTAAACTTGAGGGTAAATGTCACTTGATTTCTCTTTACAAAGGGCCCTAGAAACACTAGCTTATTGTCTTTGGTGAATTCAATTTGTTTATTTATTCATCCAATCAGCCTGTAAACATTCACTGAACATCTGTGATGCCTCTGGCATTGTGCTAGGTACAAGGACTGCAAAGAGAATAAGAGAGAACTCTTGTCATTGAGAAAAGTCAAATGGAAGGCGATATGCAAAAATATAATTACAATGATATGTTTCATATGCTATAATAAAGAGAAAAGGCGAAGTGTTGGGAGAGGAGAGAAGTAGCTATTACACTGTCAGGAGTTTTGTGGGGAGGTATCACAGAGAAGGAGACCTCCGAACTGGTCTTTAGTGCCCGGGTAGGATATTAGTAAGTTGATAATGGGTTGAGAGACAGGTCATTTCTAGTAGAAATCTCAGCAGAAGCAGAAGCAGAGAGGCATGAAATTATACAGCCACGCAACAGCCAAAGTCCTGAAACATAAAGGTAAAGGGGAAATGTGGAAAGCATCCAGAGAAACATGAGGTGTTACATACTGGGGAACAATGATCCGAATGGCAGCTGACTGTTCATTAGAAGCAAGAAGACTAGAGGACAATAGAATGACTTCTTACCATGTGTAGAAAAAAAATCTGTTAACCAGAATGGCATATCTAGCAAAGGTACCTGTCAAGATGAAGATGAAATGAAGATATTTCAGATAAACGAAGACTAACAGAATTTGCTATCAACAGATTTGCATTACAAGGAAGATCATTCTTTATGCTGAAGTAAATGACACCAGATGAGAACTCAGATTTTCAGGAAGAAAGGAAGAGTGTAAGAAATGGTAAGTGTGGGTAAAAATATATGGAATGCATATTTAAGATATATACATGTACATATACGTACACATATATGCTATATATACACACATTTCTTAATTTCTGTAAGGCATAAGGTATTTAAAGCAAAAATTCTACCATTATATTGTGGTACTTATAATACGGACAGATGGATATTTGTGGAAACAATAGCACAAAGGATGAATAGGGCAATAAATATAATTATATTGCTGTGCGCTTCCAATGTTTTACTTGCAGCAGTATAATATTACCTCTAATTAGATGGTGATAACTTAAAGGTGCACTTGTAATCCCTACAGCAACCTCTAAAAAAATGCAAGAGGTATAGCTAAAATGCCCATGGAAAGATTAAAATGCAATACTAAAAATATTTTATTAACCCAACAGGCAGAGAAGGAAGAACAGAGGCACCAAAGAGATGGACAATAAAAATAATAAAACAGACAAAATGGTGCAACTATGCTTAACCGTATGAATGGGGTGGTGAGTCTTCTCACTGTTACTATTTCTGAATTGCTTCATTATCCCCTAAATGTCTTCCCAGTCCTTTACTCACCTTTGTAACAAGTTCTTTGCGTTAAATTTCCTGTGTTTTAAATAGTAGAGTGGTTTAATTTTTTTCTGTTTTGATCCTCACTGATACATATCAAATGCTAAGGGATTGTTTAACTGAATAATGCTGTGATTATAAAATGGTACCTCATGCAGCCAGTAAAACTGATGTAAGACAATATAAAATGATCTGAAAAAGCATCCTGGGAACACTATAGCTAACAAAACTGTATGCCTGTTTGACAGTAACTTCTAGTATTTACCTACATATTAATATTAGTTAATTCTGAAGATTATGAGAAATTTTTGCTCTCATCTTTGAAATTTCTATGTATTGATTTTTCTCTGTTGAAAATGAATTATGTTGGCAGTTAGAAAAATGAAATAAAAAGAAGAAATTGGTAAGGATTGTGATCTAAGGCAATTGTAGTAGGGGCGAAGGAGAAATGGTGAGGGTTGTGAGACATTTCCAAAGTAGAATTGAGGTGACTTGTGATCAACTGATCACAAAGACACAGCACCATGGAATTAAGGGAAATCCAAAGCTTGGAAAAAGGATGACACATTCTCATAGAGGAGGAGGAACAAGTGCCTGAAAAGCAATGTCAAATTTTGGTTCATGCTAGCTCCAAACTCAGTGCAGGCCTCCAGAGGCAGCCAGACTTAAGGTTCTGCCACTTTGAAATGAAGTCAGAACCAGAGACACAGATTTCAAAGTTATTAACATCTCGACATAGTAATTAAAGCCAAAGGAATTAATGTGTTAACACAGGGAAAGGATGTAGCTTCAGAACAAAAGACCAGAAGAACCCCTTTATTTCATGGTAAAACGCCAAGATTTGAGGAGTGGGTGGAGGAGGAGAATCCATCCCCAAGAGATCGAAGTGAAATATTCAGAAAACCTGGAAGAAAGTCAGGAGATACAGATATCCTGGATGCTAAGGGAAAAATGTTTCAAGAAGTAAGGGATTGTTAGCAATATCTAATGCTGTAAAGAGATTGTTTAGTGTGCTTATCCTTGGATTTGGCAACTAGGGAACTACTGATTATTTAGTAGAGAGCTATCTCAGCAGTGGTGTGAGCAGAAATTGACTTGTGATAGGGGCAAATGGGTTTCCATTTCTTTGCATATAGTTTTCTTTCTACAAGTGAGAAATAAAGATGGTCCTATCCTGAGAGAGAGTTGGAGAAGAGAAATAGTTTTATGATTTGGGGCACTTGTGTTTTATTTTTAAGAAGAGTTTTGAACATGTTTACAGAAGGGAGGGAAGAAGACAAATGAAACGGGAAGATTAAAGATATATGTGTGTGTCTATGTGTGTGCATGTGTGGGGAAATGTTGTGGGGAGAGAGACTGAAAGAGTCAAAAGTAGCCTGGTCAGATTTGGAGAAGTACAGGGGTATCTTTTTCTCTAACAGAAGTGCAAAGATAGGTTGGGTGGGCATAGAGAAATTCTAGAAACTCCTTATCTGATAGTCTGTATTACTTTGTGGAAAGTGGGTAGCTTCTACTAAGAATGATAGGTAGTGTGAGGTAGGATTTAGAAAGTGTCTTTGAAGGGCCATCAAATTTGGAGCTTATAAAGGGGAGATGATCCCAACTACTCAAGTTTTGTGGCTTTTCTCAATTCATCGTGATCCTAGCTAAATGCTTTCAGCGTTCTTTTTTTTTTTTTTTTTTTTTTTTTAGCATCATAAACTGTCAGGACCTTAATAGGAAGGCGTGTGCCCTTGTATTCACTTTAGTTGTCTCAGTTTTGCCTTTCTGGTGGGTGATTCACAGAGTCACACATGGTAGGTAAGGTGTAGAGGTGGAGGGTTGGGGGTAAAGGAGGAGTGACAGCTTGTGAGGGGAATGATCTTGGGCTGGCCATTGGTCATGCTAGCCTTGGAAAATCCACCCTTTTTACTCACCCACTTGTTATTTCTTCATCTACTCACCAAATATTTGTTGAGAACCACGGTTTCAGGCACTAGAAATAAAATTCTGAGCATAAGTGGCAAAGTCACTATTCTTGTGAAGTTTAAAATCTCATGGGGGAAGACAGACAAGCATCAGATAACCTCTAAGTACAGACCAACAGCTACATCAGCTACCTGCTGTGAAGGGGAAGGCCAGGTGCTCTGTGGGTGGCACATGGCCTGTTTTGAGCCCTCAAAAAAGAGGGGCTCAGATGTTGCTCAGGGCACAGCATCTTTTGGAGTTGCCCGGCTGTGTGTGGATGAAGGAAGGCCTCTGAGGACTTTAATGGAGGCCCCCATGGCCCCCAGTGATTTTCAGATGACAAGTCTTTCATGTGTCAGGGCACGTCCCCAAATCTGCACAGCATTGAGCCCTTCTGCTCATTCGGCTGGTGGGAAGGTCAGTCTGAACCCTGCATGGTTGATTTTTTTTTTTTTTTTAACACTGGGCAGCTGATTTATACTTTCACCCTTTGGCTGTTTCTGTGAAGGAGGAGTTTTAAACATATCCCCAGAATGGCCTCGTGGGTACACCATGATTTCCTCCAAGAACACTTGGAGGGGTAGGAAAGGGAGAGGTGGGAAATGTACAGGCCGTGAGCAGAAAAGGCAGAATATTCATTCCCAAGTTTGGTCTAAAGTCCATGGTTGACAACTTTCAAGTGATCTCATACTGTATGTTGTGCTGTTTTTGAAATGGGACTGAGAAGAGTGAAAAGCAATCCTACAAAATGTTACCCGTGTTTATCTCAAGGGTGGGATCATCAGGGAGTTTCCGTTTCGTTGTTCTTCTTAATTTCTTGCAAATACTCTATTTTCGTGTACTACTGTGGCAAATAGAAGATAAACAGCAAACGTGATCTTTTCCAAGTGGCGTCTGTTTGGGAGCAGACACACCCTAAGGAGATGTTTCGCTGCTGGTAGCTTCTTTGAGGCGAGTTAGTGTGAATCTCAACCGCGAAGCCCAGCTCAGGGTGCTGGGACGGCAGCCTCCCTCGGTGAGAGCAGCAGGCGGCAGGGATGGAGAAGGCGCCTGTGTCAGGAGATCCGAGGGGCTTCAGGGAACATTCGAGGGAGAAGGTAGTGAGGCTCAGCCCTGCATGCTCTGAAGCCTCCACGTGTGTCAGGTGCGGGGGGGGGGGGGGGGGCCTTCCAAAATGACACTTTTGTTTTCAATTAAACATTATCTGCACTGTCCATGGGGCAGAGCTGTGACGTCCAGTGTGTGGAGGGGGCTTGACTGTGAGGGCCTCAGATACCATGCCTGCAGATTCCTGAAAAAGCTCCGGTTCAAAATTACCAAAGCCTTCCGGGTCAGGCTCTGGAAGGCAGTCAGGCTCCGGAAGTCAAGTTCCGGAAGTCAGTAAGGCCTCAGAAGTCAAGTCCTGGAAATTGGCCTTGCAATCATTAGGTGGAGATATTGTTTGCTCTGTGCTCAGGTTTGTCATCCTCCTTAAATTCAAAGGAGATAGAAGCTGCAAATACTTGTCAGAGTTTAGGTGTGATCGGAAAGGAATTTTAAGAAACGGTTATTATGTTTCAGACAGCAGCAGTCTCCCTCATGATGCGGGAAGGCAATGTGGGAGGGAAGCCCTCTGGGGGCTTGATTCAGCTTGGCAAGTGTGAGAGAGCACCCGATGAACTTCTCGTAGGTATCCAGAAAAGAGCAGACCCAAATCCAGACAGAATCTTCTTTTCATGTTGGTGGATGGGGGTGGGGAGGAGTGGGCACATGCGTCCAGTCATAGGCATTCCAGAGATTAAAAATGCAGGAGCAGAGGAGGAAAATTGGAGAGATTTTAAACATCAGGAAATGTCTGCATGGGCTATTATATAGTCTTTGGAGGAGGTGGAGAGAGTCCCCGCGCGACCTCTTCGCTGCTACCAGCCAGCCTCATCGTAAAGGGACTTGAGAGCAGCCAAGGGGAGGAGTATTTACAGGTCCCGCATTGGTCGAGAGGCGGAGGCGAACAGGATGCGGCTTTCTTTCTGGGCCTTGCGTTTCACAGTGAGGATTTTAACACTAATCCTGGTAAAGCCTGCATATCAGCGGGGAGTCAGGGTAAAACAATCTAAAATGTGGCCCTTCCCATTGAATAACCTGTGACCTTATAGCAATTGAACTATTGGCTGCCATCACCACAAGTTAATAACCTATTTTATAGAACGGAGCCTACAGACTCTGTTTTAAATGGCTGTGTTTTTTTTTTTTTTTTTTCTTTTTTTTTTTTTTTTTTAACAACATTCCTGCAGAAGTCCCCGGAGTGAGACTCAGGACAATATTAAATCCAATGAATCACGCAGCTTTCAGGAGGGCAGAGCAGCACGCTGCAGAGCAGCACTGAATGATGGCTCGGCCTGGCATCCCTGGTGGCAGCAGTGGCCGCACCAGGCACCGTGTTCTCATTCAACAAAGACTCAGATTAGTGAGGGAGATGCCTGTGCCAAATTTCCCTTCCCTCTTTTTCAAGTTTCCGGATGTTGTGTAATTCTTTTTTGCAGCATTCAGTTCTGCAAGGAGCCTAGTGAATACTTCCATCAGTGGACTATGCAAGGCATCTGGACAAGCAGTTGCCTCATGGTCTGTATACAACTCGTTAATTTGAAAATTACTCCCCGTGACTGTACCTTGCTCTCAGGTCAGACTCAACTAACTCCAGGGAGTCTCATGGTCGGGGCGGGGTACCTGTGTGGGTTTACTTTGACTGTGCTGTGCTTGCCTGGCCTGATCAAAACCTGCCCTCGAGCTCTTGGGGAATTCTGCTGTGCTCCTTACCACCTACTGGCTTGCTTGTGTGAGAGCCCTAAAGGCCATGCTCCCAAAAGTGGGCCTTGAAGACTGGGCTGGCCAAGGGGCCTGGTGCTCCAGAAACTTACTGGAGCACTCAGCTCATTTGGGTGGTAAGTTGCTCATAGGACTTATGATTGTGCTCATAGGATGTAGTTAGAGTGTCTAGTATGTCTGCCCAAGTGGATGAGGACCCTGGGGGAAGGAACAGAAGCTTTAAGGCCTTGATGCTCCCAGGATAGTTCAAACACAGGCAAGGCCAGCGGCATTGTCGTGGATTTGTTAGAATTGTACAATCTCTGGCCTCACCCAGACCTGTGAATCAGAATCTGCGTTTAACTAGGTGATTTCTGAGAAGTGCTGCTTTTTAAAACTCATCTAAAGTTGGGCAAAGTTAGGCATCCCTGCCCCTGATTTGTCGTGTGTGGCTGCAGTAGGGGCATCCTTGCCTCGCCCTGGTTTGCCAACTTCCTATGGAGGGGATACAGCCTACATAGCCCATTTCTCAAGTGCCCATTTCTCCAAACGCTCTCCCAGCTGTGACTCATTTGTGTGTCAGGTCTTCGAGTGATGACTCAATATTGAGAAACCCCTTCATAAAGTGTGTCCTTGTGGTCTGATGATGCCATATGCAGTGCTGATGGGACTGATTCATCAGTGATGTGGGGAGATTAATCCCACTCAACCCTTTGTGGGAAGCACTCAAGCTGGCTTCACAGAGCTTTGTGTTGACAGAGCTGAGTCTCTCCTCTCCAAACGCCTGTTGGGAAGTGCAGGTAGCGCAGATGCAGCCTGGGCGTGTCCTCTGGGTGGGACTAGATCCTTCATGGGAGGACTGAGGAATGTGAACCTGGGGCCTGGATTGTCATCGGCGTCATTGCTTCTGAGTGCTTCCATTTCAGTGTACCCAGGATTCATCTCCTAGTCTGGCAGTGAAGGAGCCTGCCATGTTTTGGTTTGGTGCCTTGCCACCTCTGCATGTGTGAAGAGAAGAACACTACAGTGACAAATGAAATGAAAAATGGCTTCCAAGAACTTAATTCAAAGAATGGTAACAGGTCCCCTTCCATAAGCTGGTTTCTTTGTGAACACCATCCATTCATTGTTGACCTCACTGGATTCACGTGTGATGCAGGGCAATGGGATCGGGACATGACTGTGGGAGATGAAAGACAAAGACAGACTGTTCCATCGGTGACAAGAACTCTGTGTGTGTGTGTGTGTGTGTGTGTAAGAATAGTCTCCATTATAGTATTTTTCTCTGGGACACACAGATGGAGGCTGTGGTGTAAGAGTTACACCTCTGTCATTCCTCCACTTTGTTCCAGGGAGCCCAGCCATCTGCACTCAGGTCCTCAGGTGGATTTGCCCTTCGGTCGCCGGGCTGCACTGTGAGTTCTGAATCCCTGCCTCCCCAGCCGGACTCTTCAGTGCACAGCTGCCACAGGCAACCTGGATGAATCCAGCCAAGCGGACAGAGCAGGGCTCACCTCGTCAAGGACTTTGCAGCCGCCTTAACTTTGAGTCTCCTTGCTTCTGTCAGGAGGTGCCACAACCTTAGACGTAGCTCTTGTTGGTGTTAATTATTTCCTTTTCGTTTCCAGCTGGCACAGAGCTTTAGCACCTTAAGTTGCTCAATTTGATCTCTGCACTCAGGAACAAGGTAATTAAGTCAGCCACAATATAAGAAAACTCGTCTGCCTCGACTTGTTGCCCATCTTCAGACAGTGCTCCATCCCAAATCATTTGATAATGTAAGAGGCTCGGTGCAGTTTTCTACTTGACTGAGGGTTAGTTCATTAGGTCACAATCAGTAATTGATTCTCAGTGTGTCTCTGCTGGTTTTATTACAGTAATGAGGACTGTCGTTTTTTTCATCTCCTCTAATACGTTACCCAAACCATCAGCTTCTCAGTTTGGTGTCAGGATGACTTTGACAGGTTGTTAGCAACTATATGATGTACAGAACATCACAGAAATCTCTCAAACTGTTGCTGTGTACCACACAGAGCCTTAGGTGGTCCCGAAATAAGTGAAAGCACTTGCAAGGAAAAAGTTACAGCAGCAATTGAAAATATGACTACAGGCTTGATGTCCTAATGAAGAAGTTCTTTGCAATGTTAGATCTGTTTCGAATCGCAGGGCAGATTTCGCAGGGTTGGGTGGCATCTGCAACTGTCCTCTGGAATATTCCTGAGCAGAAAAAGGAAGAGTGCCCCTCAAGAGCAAAGCAGACATTATCATTGCGAAAAGTTACACGTTCTTCATTCTCTCTGTGGAGCTCCTTTTAAAAAGTGAGCAATAATCTGCTATCTCTAAGCAATCTGATTTCCTCTTAATTTCTGTTTGTCTTGAGAAGGGGAAATCCGTGGTATGAAGGCCATGAGAGAGAAACGTGGTGTCATTTATTGTGCTGCTGCTGTGTTCCTGGATTACTTCAAACGTAGAAAACTGCAAGAGAAAAAAGGGGGAAAAAACATTTTCTTTTTTTGATAGATATAATCAAAATATTACAATAAAATTGACCATTTGTTTTTATCTAATGAACATATTTTAAAATTTAATTTTTCCCCCAAGATTTTGTAGTGTTTTGAGGCTGAGGATTATACTCACCGGAGCAAGTACTGTTTGATGGTAGCAGGAATTTTGAGTTCAGAATAGCTAGGAACCCTGGAATAATTCTCTGAGAATGAAACACCAAAGGCCACAAAGACAGTAATGTAGGATGCACTGGCTTCTCGAAGCCCTTTCTAGCCTTGTATAAGGGATGATAGATAGAAGTTGAGTATATGTGAACTCTGAAATAAACTTTCTTTGTGAACCTTTTCAAAAAGAAGCAGCATCAAAATAGTAGACCAGTCATAATGTTCCCCTAAAAACCAGAAGCCATGAGACCATTGGGCAAAGAACAAAGAGCTCAGGGGTTTGGCCTGACAGCCTCAAGAATGTTTTTTGTTACGTGGTGGACACGGCCAACCGTTTTGCTGTCTAACTCACGAATGATGATCCTTGGAAGATGAGACTGTGAGATGTGTCCAAAGTTAGATTCACATGCACTGAGAAAAACATTTCTCCTACCCTGAGATTGCAGAGGATGGACAGAGGCCTGGAGACAGCTCGGGGTGGCTTTGTCTCACTGACACTGTGGGTGACATCGTTAGCCAGCTCCAGGTGCTGGCATAGCATCCAGAACTGCCAATTTAGCCCATGTTTGCAGCCTGAGATTATGAAAAGCTTTTATCAACACTAAAAATAATATTTAGCAAGCCTCATCGATCCTTCTTTAAATAAAGCACCTATTTTAGGTGAGGTTAGCAATTTTATTCATAGGATTAATTTCATCCCACAAACTGCTGTGCAATGTCTGACAAAAGATCTTTTTATAAATTCAACGTTGGAAAATAAGTCATAATCCCATCTGCTCCCTTCATTTCTCTCTACTCTATAGAAGGCATGCAGCAATACAAGGTCTCCTGCAGGCCGAGACAGGTAGAACAGATATTAATAAATCACCAGCAAATATATAGATGAAGGTGACAGTGGCTGTAAGAAATCAAATCATTACACTTGTTCTGCTGCTACACACTGAGGGACTAGTTCTTGGCATAGAACATGGACCCCAGAATATCTAAACTTCCAAATGTCGCCCAAGACTTCCTGAGCTTCCAGGATCAACACTGTTCTGACTTCTGGCTTTCAACAGATGAAGCCCAAATTCTCCAAGAGAGGGCAAGTACATGTGAAAACAAACAAGGTTTAGAAAGATTCTCAATCTCTGTATTCTGAGTTTTCACAATAGTTGAGTGTGGGCAACTTTGTTAAAAATAAAGAAAGAAGGAAAGAAAGGAAGGAAGAAAATACTGGTGAATTTAAAGCAGACCCTTAAATAAAACAATCAATTGCTATATAAAACCTGAGTTGAGCAAGATTTCTATTTGCCAGTCCTTAATTAGGTTTTGAAAGAAAGGGAATCCCTCCACCAAGTACTAAGAATATTTTGCTGCCTGCTGCTTTTTCTGGCAGAATCTTCCTGGTTTGTGGAAAGAGTGCTATTCTGACATTGGATGCTGCTGAGAATCGGGCAACAGTCTTAGTGAGGTGACCATCATCTGAGGAGGTATGAGGTTTGGAAGCATCACTGGGCCCTGGGCACATAGGCTGCCATGTTGCTCTGACATGAAACATTGACCAAATGTCTTGGCCTCCCTGTGCCTTGAGTCACAGTAAAGCTAGTCTCCTGACGACAGTGATGAGTGTTGCGTGTGGGTCCCAGAGGCCAGGCTCTGAGTGCTGAGTCTCAGGAAGACTCCTCATAGGTTTACAGAACCCCCACTTCTAGTAAAACACTTGATCGAACACACTTGCTGGATTTCTCTGATCAGTGTCTGGTTTTCTTTCTCCTTCCCCCTCCCCCAGTCTCATTGCTGTCTGTTGTACCTTGAATTTCCCCTTGCCTGTATTTTCATTCAAATCCGAACTCTTATTTGAATCCAATGCAGTCTCACTTTTGGGTCTATATATAGCCTCTTCTCTGTGAACTTTTTAGTACAAATGCATCCTCTCCTCTTCTTGGACTTCCTGTGTTCTGATTATGAGACACTCAAAAACATGCTGACAGTTGCTGAGGTCCAGCCTCCAGGCCTCCACGCTGATGCTCCTGGGCCCCCCTACCTGGGTGTCCCTTGGGCATCCTAAGGATGCTTCCTGAAGAAAGTCTAAGGTGGAATCCAACAGTCCCTCTCCCAGAGATGATTCCTTTACTCCCCATTTGAGCCTCCAGAGCCCTAGCCCATGCCAGATGTTCAGCTGCCAACCTTTCTGTCTCCACACTAAACCCAGTCCATCTCCAGGCTTTACTACTGTGAATTCTAAATGTCTTTGATTTTGTCTGCTTTTATTTTCTTCTGATCACCCTCTGTGAAATTACCTACCTGAACCAGTGGTCTCTGGCTTGTGTCTGGAGAAGACACGTAACTATAATCCTGCCTCTAATCTTGCCTCCTGCAGTAACCTCCCATTTTGCTGCTGAACTCTTCTTTCCAGAGCAGAGATCCAACATCTGAACTTAAACCCTTTAATGATTCCCATTGCTCTTAGGATAAAACAGGACATATAAGGCCATTCGTGGTCTGGTATGATCTGCTTCCCTCCAAATCAATTTCTCAGCATCCCCTGCCTCTCTTCTCCACTTCCCCACCTTGCAATTTTCATTCCAGCCAGACCAAACAGGTTCTATGTCCCAGCCTCTAGAATATGACTGGTCCCTCTTGTCTCAGGATCTCTGTATAAGGGCCATCCTTGCTTGACTTAGGATGTCTTCCTTCTCCTAAGTCTCTTGAGTGCAAACACTTTGTCTACTTCAACATGTGATCTGCGTTGCCTAGAACAGGGATGAATAAATTGTAGACACCTCAAATATGTTTAATAAATTAATCAAATAAATGACATATAGGCATTCAAATGAGTGCTGTGCCCTTCATAGTATTTATCTTAGAAAACAATAGCAAAAACAAAAAACAAAGAACAACTATTTATTTTGCAAAGAAACCAACTCCTGATTTGTACTTGCTTAGGATGATGATGCCTGGGAGTCTCTCTCTCTCTCTCTCTTTCTCACACACACACACACACACACACATACACACACACACAGTCATTATCTAGCATGGCTATCCATGTTGTTTCTCAAAATGAGTTCCAAGTTACTATTGATTATAGACATAAAATTTATTATCAAAGATAAAAATAAATTTTTTTTTTTTTTTGTCCTCAAGGAAATTTAAAGAATGTGCCTCGGTCGCAAAAAGTGTTTTCATGTAAATGCAAAGTTACTCCTCTATTTATTGCACACTTACTACATGCCAAGTACTGTGCTAGGGACTGGAACTGCACTAAAGAATAAAAAATAACTCCTGCCCCATTGACTGCTGAAAAGATGCCTCGACATGCCTGCCGGGTTCCTACTCGAGAGCAACCCACTCCACATATCAGAGGAGGAAGGAAGAGGGTGGAGCACTGGGGGAGGGGAAAGATGGGTCAAGGAGAAGAGAGCCCTGCATTACCTCGGAGGCCCAGGGGCTTTCTGGAGAACTACAGCGGCTAAGGAGAATGTATTCAGTTGCCTTCCATGTGGTAGGAGTGGAAAACCTCCTCCAGCTCATCCACATCATCCAAACCCTCAGCTCTCACTAAGAATGGAGGATGTTTCTTACTGTTTTGTATCTGTTTTTGAAGAGAGAATAAGAGGATCGGGGAGAGTGGGCATTTGGCAAACAAACCTGGTGGTCTGATGCTTCACCCTGGGTGGTTTTGGACCCTTTGAACGTACCACGTAATTGGCTTTGGTATTTTGCATTCCTCACTCAGGGATGAGTGACACCAGCAAAAAAGAAGGGGAAAGTTCATCTTGATTTTTGAATTCTGAGAGCCTAGAATTCAGAGAACACAAAATATTCAGTTTATGAAATGTGTTTGTAAGAATGGCTGACAATTAACAGTCATGCACTCAATCCTGACAAGATCAAGATTCCCTGGGACTTTCAGATAGGGAAAGAGGAGTGCACAAATACTCCGTCTTCTGTTAGTGGGTCCCTAACGGAAGAGACACTGAGCTCTGCCTCCTGCACCATGAACACCTCATACAGAGCTAACAAAAACACCAGAAAGGATTTGGGAATCTGGGCATAGAGAGCAACCCGTTTCCCAGGTAAGTCTCCATGGAAGCACCAGGAGCCCACAGTGACACTGGATATAGGGATCTCAAGGCAGAGGGGACTTAACAGCTGCCCGGAGCTTCCCATAGCCAAGCAGTCATCAGCAGTGGCAGAACAATTCTCTGTGTTCTCTGTGTGGAGATGGGTGACAGCTTGCAGAGCAGGAGTGGGGCTGAAGGGTCCCTGATCCGGTGACTGGCTCCCCAGCCAGAGGGAGAGGTGTCTGCTGCTGGGAGTCTCTGCTGATGTCAGAATGGATGGCCCCGACATGTGACAACATCTGCGGTCCTGGGGAAGATGAGCATCCCGACGTGCCTGGGAGTGTGCTCCCACCACCAGGCGGAACTAGCATGTGGGATGACAGTGAAGCTCCTAGCTGCACACAAAACAAACGTCCTTACTCACAGAGATCACCGCCACTAACAACTCTGAGGGTCCTTTTCTTCCGTGGACACACAGAGACTCAAAGTTATACAGGATGTATCTAATCATCCATCAATCATCTGCTTATTCATCTATAGTATCTATCATTTGTCTACAACTTTATTCACTTGAGGTAGCAAAGATATCTTTTCATCTATGTACAGCTCTGTCTCATTCTCTTTAGTAGCTACATAATATTCAGCTTAATGGTGGCACTACAATTTATTTAACCATTCCCCTATTGATGGAAATTTGGTTGTTTACAGATTTTAATGAGAGGATGGCATTCCATTTTATGAACTTATCATAATTCATGAAAGCATCTCTTACTGGTAGATATCAGGCTGCAGGCAGTGTTTATTGTTACAGTACTCAGTCAAAATCCCTGTACATATACCTTTATAATGTTTTTATTTTATTTTTTGTTAGATCCATAAAAGTGAAATGGCATGGCCAAAGGGTATGCAAATATATTTTATTAGATAATTCCAAATTGCCCCCAAAATGTTTGTAGCAGTTGGTTGTTCCTGCCAACAGTTATGAAGCTGCCTATTTTTTCACAGCCTCGACAGCAATCAGTGTTAACAATATATGACATGTTGACAATCAGATTTGGCAAAAACTATTTTGTTGTTATTGACTTCCTTATTCCTTTAATCAATACTGTGGTTGAGCATCTTTTCACAGGTGTGTTTGCCGTGCGTACTTCTTTTTTGCCTATACGTATTCTTTATCCCTTTAGGGTATTGTCTGTTATTTTCTTCCAATGAGTTGGATTTCTCTGAATATGGGATATTAATAGTCAGTTATAAATGTTTTCCCTCCCTTGTTTGTCACTTATGTTTTAATTTTGTTTAGTCTGGTTTTTATTGGGAAAAAGTTTATAAAATTTGGTAAGTCCCTTCTTTCCTTTTGTTTGCTCTCACTGCAAGGCTACAGAAATGTTCCTCCATCTTTTCTTCCAGTATTCTTTGGATTTTATTTTTACATTTAGGTCTTTGATTTAACATACATGTATTTTTGTTGATGATATAAGGTAGGGATCTTCATCTTACTTTTTCCAAATGTGTAGTCAGTTGTTCTCATTCAACATATTTAAAAAAACATACTTTTTGCTAATTTTAAATGCTGATTTTATCATAGACTAGAGACCCTTGTGTACTTAACTTGATGTCTGTGCTGCTTTTTTTGTTCCATTGGTGGATTTGTCTGGTGCTGAACTCTTACTTACATTTTCATCATCCTTGCTGTAAGTTGGGAGGCTTTTCAACCCCTGGAGTTTCTGGGCGGCAGAAACGACATGTTGGTTCTTCTGTTCCACAGAGGACAGAGCACACTGTTGAACACAGAGCTTCCTTTAGGAGAAAATTTGGATGTTTCACACATTCAGGAAGAAATTATTAAACTAAGTAGCTAAAACCCAAGGTAATAAAATCACTGTTAATGGGCAGGAAGGCCTCCCCAGAATTTAAATTCTTCCTGGTGCTCCTCCTGTGCACTTACATGCAGACAGCATCCTCCCAGGGCAGGGAGAAGCACCTCTAGGAGAACCTTAGTTTACCTTCCAGCTTCTAGGGTGCGCGTCCTTTCCAGTTACCATCTCAAGTAAGGGAGCACCTGCCTCAGGAAGGGCAGCTCCCGTTAAATCTTCAGGGCAGTGGAAAACATCACATCCTCCCAGCAAGAGAGTAGAGAGAACGGGTAAGTGTAAATCTCAGGCAGCTGATGGTTGGAATCCATAAGCCCTACCTTGTAAATAATTCACTTCAGTGCAGAAAATCTGCATATGAGCATGAAACGTCGTTTATAACTCATAGGATATTGGCTTGGCTGGGAACAACTTTCCAGCCAACTCATTAAGTGCTGCTAAGGAAGAGAGAATATAGCTGATGTAGAATAAACTCCTTATAGTAAGCCTGTGACTGTACAGACTAGTTAGCAGTATTCAAACTGAAAATAAAACTCAGGACTATGCCTGCGTAATCACTCAACTCCCCATAAGCTCAGCGGCTCTCCAGGGTTAGCTTGGCTCTACGTCATTTCCCAAGGTGCTTCCAGGCCTGCCCTTCACTGAAACCCGGAGCAGACCAGGAGAAATGCTGGCCGCGGTGCTTTCTCATGAAGTGATGCGTGCTTACTGGCTGCAAAGAGAATATATAACGTTCCAATTAAGAACTTATCACTCTGAAATTCTGGAATCTCACATAGATGACTTGTGGAGAAACAAGATGGTCTTTGTAATGAGCTTCTTTTCTCTGTTTATTAAATATTGATTGACTATGGAAGAAATTCAATTTCCAAATGGAGTTGAAGTCTTATTCCTGGGGTGTTTGGTAGTAAGTTTTTTCTTTTTTTGTTTGCTTGTTTCAGTTTCGATATGAAGACTGTGATCATCTCCAGAACAGGAGACATTTGGAAGAGCTCGTGCCCACTGGTATCTGAAACTTGGCTGCTCAAGTGAGTGGGTGCTTTATTTTTGTTTTTATTTTTCCGAGTGAGGCTGGGTATGTTGAAAACACAAAAAGCCTACAGTGGGAGAAAGAAGGAGTTTTTTACCTGTGGAAGGAAAAATAAAATTAATATGCCTTCCAGTTTAAATATAAGCCTCTGAAAATGTTTCCAGCCAATTGTACACCTATCTGTTGGTAGACAGAGACCTTAACTAAGCACAACTGGAATCACTCTAGAAATAAACTCAAAGAAGGGCTGAGATTTCTTGGCCTTCTTCCCAAGAGAGTTATTTACTAAAAGACCAGGAGGGATTCATTATGAAATGGTTTACCTATTAGAGGGTCCATGTCACTGGCGCTCAGAGGCGGTTAGAGATTTGCAGGCTCTTGCTAACGAAGTGCTCATCCTGTCTCAAGGAGCGACCTCAGATAGAAGGAGGTCGCTGCAGTATACGTGGTTCACTCTGTCTATCTATGTGGCCCCGTGCTCTGTCACGGATGGATATTAATTTCATCTGGCCTAATTTCCTTTTTACAAAGTAATTTGAGAGCTACCCAGCATGCGCACTCTCCTAGGTGGCTACAGATTGATTGCTTGATGAATGTTCTAGTTTTTTTTTTAACTGCTAAGGTTATGGCTTACCCACTTTCAAAATATGTAGTATTTTTTTTGACTGCTAATGTTATCGTTTACCTACTTTCGAAATATGCTGTTTGCCCTTTTCCAGTCTTCAGAAACCCCTTGTATCCTGCTATGATTCCTCAGCAACACCGTCACATGGAAAAGAACCAACAATGTGAAGAAACGAATATGGTGTTCATTTTCAAACTGAAAAGGGAAATAATTACAGTTACTATTTACAGTGTCTGGCTTTTCGAGCTTCATGTTACAAGCAGCTAACTCTTTGTCAAACAATTAATTTTGTTTAAAATAAATAAGTTTATATATTTAAGGTCATGTTTCAGAAGTAAAACCAGAACTATGGTTTTTATTGAGTTATAAAATTAGTTGAGGAAAAGGTAATGCATCTAAAACAGCTCTTGAGATCTGCCATGTCGAATTTTAAGTATCAATGTAAATTAAAAGCAGATTCACAGAGAATGCTATGAAACTGAGTTCCCTATTAAGTTGAGGGTGCCAGATTGGATCATTTCTCAGGTTTCTCATGGCTTTTAAATACAATAAGTAAAAGCCCAGTGAATTATCAAAGAGATCTGTGACCAGTATGACTTTAGTGTTCCAGTGTGATTTGAGCATATACATCACTGACTGATTTTTTTTAGTGGTCAAAAATACATTTGACAGTGTGCCAACAAAATTTTTCTCAAATCATGCCATATATCATTGGTTTAGCAGAGGTTACAATTCATAGCAATAAGTTTTGTGCCTTTTATTCTGAATTTCAGTCTTTTAAGAAAGCATCTTGACTGATAATTGGCTAAAAGACCATAAACAAAATTAATGAAAATTAATATCAATGAAAATAAATGTAGTCAAGGTGGTGGCCATTGGAATAACAGGAGCCCCGAAGTTAGTTTTATTTAGCATTCTTCTTCTTTCTCAGAAAGAAAAACAATAAACACATAGCAAATTAAATATGTGATCCCCAAACCAACTATATCCAAAAATTCTCGGCTAAAAACTTGTAGATATACTTTCAAGAAGTGGAAAAATGGAAGAAAATGATTTTCTTAAGTTAACAAATGAGAAAATAGTTAACATGGGGCCTTATCCTTTCTGTGGCTGGTGGCTCTCTCTGGTTGCAGATTGTGTGCGCAGGGAAGGACAATGCCTCTTTCGTGTTATGAGGGGGCATGAGCCACCGTGGGAAGGAGAAAACTCAGTATTACCTGCTGTTAACTAGACGAAGCAAAAGTTGTTTTAATTAGGTTGGTTCTCCCAGCTCCCTTCCCCCAATCCCAGCATCCATCTACTGGTAAAATAGGGCTAGGAACCATTGAAGAATGTAGGATGGAGCTTCCCATAAGCTGAAAGTAGTCAAACTTAGGGTCAGGGCTTGACTGACGATGGGGGAAACTGGACTCGCCTTGCTGCTGGAGTATTGCATTGAGAGAGTGCAGGTACTTAGCCACCCTTTTGTTTCAAAGCTGGAGCTACTTGGGTTGTATCATATTTGCATTCTAATAGTCTACCAGCTAACTAATAGGCCTCTAGCCTTGAAGAAGTCAAGAAGGAAGAGGAGAAAAATGGGACTTCTTAATGCTGCGAAAGTCTCTATTCCAGTTATAAAGAGGTGGAATTGGTGGATTTAATTATTGTTGAAATACATGTCATTGCATCTTCACTACAAAATCAGGGTCTCTGTCTCTTTTTTTAAATTTAAAGTGGTCTTCAACAAACAACAATCATTAGAGAGCTACTCTGTGCATCATTTGGAGATAGTAAGGATTTTTAAATAATTAGGTTTGAATAAAATATGTTTAGATCTGTACTGCTTGATTAAATGATGTTTTAATGTTGCAAAAGGGCCATCAGGAGGCATTTGCTTGAGTAGAAACCTGGGTGCTTCCTCACTGGGCTGAGGAGTAAGTGATTAAAGAAAGTCACTGGAGTATTGGGTCTCAATTCTTTCTTTACTTCTATGCTTGTCCTACGTTTGAAGCCAAGGAGTTGTTTGGGGCTGTTATCCAGGCATTAACACAATAAAACCAAGCTGGAGATGATGGGGCAGAAAGAAATATTGGGAGCTTTCCTGGGCCCTTTTCCCAGGATCCTCCAGTTTTAGGATCCTTGGGCCCTGCCTGGAGATCCGCTGGCCTGGGGATCCACAGGTATTTGTGATGTTCCACAAATGCCACCACTGCTAGTAGTGAGAGAGAAGTACTTCCACAGGAAAACTAGAAGCCAGTGAGCCATTCTTAATGGGAATCCCAAAAGCATGAACAATATTCTTCTCCTAATTAGGATTTCATAATGTGTGAAGTGCATGGAGGCACCTGGACTTCTCTAGAGTCTGAATTTGGAGCTTATTTTGTTCTATTTGGGTTGATCGTGAAGCAGTTTTCCTGTAAATGTGACTAACTTAAGTAAAACAAATACAAAACAAAAACGAGCTTTAGGTCCCATGAGGAACTTCCAGAAATATCTAAAGTCTGTAGTCACTAAAGAGCAAGTATAATTCCTAATGGCAATGCTTCCTATAGCATTCTGTGTGAACCTGGAACCCCAAGATATTAACAGGTTATTTTTAAGAAAGGAGGTTTTATTAATTTGGGAAACACTTGATAAAACGAAGTGCACAGGGACAGTATTTTGGGGGCACTGAAACCGAATCCATTTCCCCTCTATGATTCTGAGCTGCAGGCTCTCCTATGGCTCTCACCATGAGATATGGGTCCGGCTGGCAGGACCTCTGCAGAGGCCACAAGTCAGGAGTGGAGGGAGCTGAGGAGGTGGTGTGTGCAAGGTCTCTGTGATCAGGGAGGGTCAGAAAAAATGAAAGATCTCATCCTAGTATTTCTCGCACGTGGAGCTCTGTAGGGTCAGGGTGGGGAACATGACAGGAATATCAAAATAGTGTAAGATGCCCAATAACTTTTGGACTAGCTGCCCAACTTCCATGTGTAGCTTGGGAAAGGCTGCAGGCCTGTAGGAGAAACCTTTGTTCAGCTCAGCTCCATGTCCAGAAGAAAGTAAAATTGTGAGACGAGTGGGACTGTTTCACATTTTTACAAACCTCTATAATGCCCAGCTTAATAGAAGGCAACTGGGTTTTCTTATCTGCTTCTGCACTGAGTCTTTCGAAATACCTAACCTCATGCAGGCTCTGGAAAACCCCATTGCACATAATACTAATGCCTTAGTATTATCATGCAAGTAATTTTGAGCTTTTGGATCCCTGAAAACGCCTCAGGGACTCCCGGACTACACTTTGAGAACCAATATGACAGTGATTGGGGTTGAGACAAAGAAACAGCAGAGCCTTCACAACTGGACAGCCAGAGTCTGGACTCCTTGGGGGACCAGCTTGTCCCCCAGTAGTCCAGCCAAAGCCGCCCACCCAGCAGGGCCACTGGCCCAGAAGTCAGCATAACAACTGTGTAAGAGAGGCCAGTGGGCATTCATAGGATGCTATGGGAGGCTGAGACCCCTTATTCCTGAGACAGGGGCACACCATGGAGAGGGATATGGGGAAGCAGGGAGATAGGAATTTGACTCAATGGGCACCTCAAAGATTGTCGTCTGAGTCGCTGGACATCTTTGGCAGGGCTGTGCGACTGAACATTTAACCCCCGGTTTTTTTTTTTTTTAATCAAAAGAAACTGAGCTGGTGCACTTTAAAAAAGAGACTGACAGTTCTTCAAAATATTAAATAGGGTTATCATACAACATAGCAGTTCTGCTCGTAGAGATATACCCAAGAGAAGTAAAAACATGTGTCCACACAAAAACTTGTACGCAAATGTTCAGAGCAACATTACTCATAATAGTCAAAATGTGGAAATGATCCAAATGTTCATCAAGTGATGAATGGATAAACAAAATTTGATAAATCCGTAGAGTGGAATATTAGTCAGCCACAAAAAGGAGTGAGGGCAGACACATGCTGCAACAAAGATGAACTGGAAAACATTATACTTAGTGAGAACCAGTCACAAAAGACCACATGTGGTATGATTCAATTTATCTGAAATGTCCAGAATAGGTAAAGTCATAGAAACAGGATGTGGTTGTCAGGGTGTGTAGTGATGGGGAAGAAGGAGTGACTGCTGATGGGCATGAAATTTCTTTATAGGGTTATAAAAATATTCTAAAATTAGTTATGGTAATGGTTTCACAATTCTGTGAGTATATTAAAAACCACTGAATTGGACACTTAAGGCTACATTTTATAATATGTAAATTATATCTCTATATGTTATTTAGAAACATTTTGTCCTTAATTTATCATAATAGGGCTTGAGAATTCAGTAAAAGACTTGAGTTCTCACTAATTGAGCTCAATAAGTTTTACTGTGAAATCAGATCAGTTATGAAAGTTAAAATGCTGTATTAAAAATAATGCTACACTTTTCTTGCAAATCCACCCCCCCCCCCCCCGCAATTAATCAATCTTTTTTCCTACAGGACTTCCCAGAGGTTTTACACATATGTCATTATGTCCAGTGAGGGTTCAAGGTTGAAGTGTTTCCAAAAACAGCTGCTCCCTGCACCTCTGCAATCTCAGAGCATTTTGTGTGGCTCTCTTAGTGTCCTAGAGAAATCAGTTAGAGAGGTTGTCCTTTTAACAAGAGTAAAAAGAAGCTTTACTGATTTATATGGAAGGAGAAAAACCTTGGAAATAGAGTTAGGAGAGAAATGTGTTTCTATAGAACAGAAACATTTAATTTAAAGAGACCTGAAGAGGAAGGCAGCCCCAGTGACCCTTCCTGGGGTGAGGTCTGTGCCAGGTGCGATCACACCACACCCCTCATCTTTCCAGCCAGGCCATGAGGCCAGCGGGACATCCCATGTAGCACAAAGAGATTTGGAGAAGTCACTTTGCTTATGGGCAAACAGCGAGAAGGTGATGGGATGGGGCTCTGGCCTCAGGGATGTCTCATGGTTCCCGTGCCCTTTTCTTTAAACTTTACAACCAGGAAATACAGAGCCAATAGCACGGACTGAAGCCCATTTCAGGAAAGAACAGTGAATTAATAAATTACTTGTGCTGTGTTCACCTCTGTTTTGATTGGCTGGAGTATTTCTACTGTGATAAGTGAAATTTACCCATCACCTGTAAATTTCAAGTGTACAAGAGACATAGAAGTCCAAATTATTTTTTACTAATGGCCTTAATGAGCAAAGACACTGTCATTTTAGTGACACGTTTTTGGAATGGAGGCAGAACACAATCGGTTTGTTAGTTGTTGTCTGTAACTGTTTTATCCTTTAGTTTTCAAATCTACCACTCAGATTGAACTTTTCTTTGCAATGCATTGCTTCAAGAATGTTTGACCATTGTGTCTCTTCTTCATTCAACAATACAAAAAAGAAGACCACCCATAGTTGTAATCTGACACTTCTAGCTATTCAGTTACGACTTCTCTGAATGTACAGATATAATTTCTGATCAACCAAGATAAACCATGTTATAGTATTAATCCACTGACACTTAAAAATAAGTAGCAAATGCAATCAACAAGATTCATATTAGTGACTACATTTTATTAGGGGTGTCCATGTCAGGACTAAAAATGGAATACTTACTTTTCCTTCCTTGACCTGAAACTTTATGAATTATTTCATGATTACACATACAAGTAGAAGCAATGTTTTATGGAAATCTGATGAATAATGTACAGTTTATGTAATTAACTGAGAGGAGGGAGAATTTCTTTCTGTTCTTAAGGGGGTATGTTTAGGATACAGCACTTGGGAGTTTCACACTAATAATGTCCTTGCACGGGGTGGAGGATCACTCTTCCTTCAACTGATAGGACTGTTGAAATCCCTGAAAACTTTGGAAGCATCCCAGTGCACTTGCTATCCTGTCTGCCTGACACCTGTATCACTCCAAGTCCTGTGCACAGTAATGGATTTTTAAAATCATTGTGACAAGGGATGAAGTGCATGTCCCTTGTGCTAGAGCCCATATCACGTTGTAGTAGGTGTGTTGTAGTGACAACAACCCCCCTCCCAATCTCAGCGGTTTATACCAATGAGCATTTCTTTCTTGTTTAAAATGTCTCACTGCTGTGA
Source organism: Symphalangus syndactylus (assembly GCF_028878055.3). NCBI lineage: Eukaryota > Metazoa > Chordata > Mammalia > Primates > Hylobatidae > Symphalangus > Symphalangus syndactylus. The sequence goes on along the minus strand of NC_072423.2, from coordinate 11,451,673 downwards.
CACTGTGTGTCTTCTCATTCCAGGACTCAGGCTAAGGAGCAGAGATCTGGGAGAACAGGCCCTTTTCATGGAAGGTGAGAAGTACAAGGGGAAGAACCAAACCACACAATTGCTTTTAAAGCTTCTGCTCAGATATGCTGCACATCACACTCCTCACGCTGTTGTGGGCAAAGGAAGCCACAGGCCAAGCCTGGTGGTGGATCAGCTCCCCCGAGTCGCATGGCCATGGTCAAGTGTATCTGCTGTTACTGAGAAAAGAGAGGGGTAAATAGTTGTGACAGATGGTACAAATGTGCACACCTCGCCTGACACAACTCCAGTGGAACAGGCTGTCTGTTGCGCTGGAACCAATATGAGCTTTTGGATTTTCGTCCTCTGTGCATGAGAGAGATTCCACTGGGCACCAAGCTTAACCACAGCCTCCATCTGAGATATCTGGACTCACTGAACACCCAGTCACTGCCTGCAAACAGGAGATACTGAGTTTCCAGTAAATAAGAACTCCTAGATGCATGAATACCTAAGAAGAAATTAAACATGAAGATTTGATCAGAAACATTGTGGAACCAGTGAACACTGGCCAAAAGAAAAAAAAAAGTCCCATTCCACTGCCTGGACAATAGTAGGAAAGAATTCCTTACAGTTTCATGCCCTGTATTGGCTTCAGAGTCATTAATGAAGAGTATCTACGTTGTATGATCCAGGAAGTAGTGAGAATTGTTCACACCTGAAACCATTTTCCTACTGGCTATAGAAACGCTACCATCATATGATTTATTATTAAGTGTTGTTTTCCTTGTCAACATTCTGTGGTTTAACAGCCCACCTAAGTATGAATTAGTTATCAACTGGCTTTCTTACTGAAAAGACAGACGAGGCTGCATGAAAATGCTTAGCACATGGGTAAGAAGCAGTGCATGAAAACAGCAGAAGTAGGACCCAGAAGATGAACTCTTTTACTTTTGATTATTCAGATTACATGTAAGTTCCCATGCTGCTGAAATCTCTTCAGCAGCAAGTTAACCTCCAACCTAAGAAAGATGGAAGAAATCAAGAGTTGAGGATGAAGGGGACAGGGATGGTCTCTGTATCCATGTGCTCCCTGAGGTGGGGACCCCTGCCTCTCCCATCTTTGCACTCCTCATGCCTACTGTGTACCTGTTGTAGACCAGCTGCCCTGAAATGTTTGAGGTGCTGTGTTACCATTGCCTCTTTTGATTTCCCACTGAGTGCCTCCTGAGTCATGCACCCCATCACAGCCTTCACGCAAGGCCTGGAGACAAACCCAGTACACACCGGCCTAGTATTAATTCATAACCATCATCATGTACCTAAGATTCTACCTACCTGGATGTTGATTGATGAAATTTATAAAGTATTATAAGGACTTCAAATCGACTTATAACTATGACATACGAAATGCACAAAACCAGCTTTTAAAGCCTTCTATGATTTAAGATTGAAGAACTTTAAGACCATTACTTTTGTTTGTTTGTTTATTTATTTATTTATTGAGAGACAGAGTCTCGCTGTGTCGCCCAGACTGGAGTGCAGTGGCACAATCTCGGCTCACTGCAAGCTCCGCCTCCTGGGTTCACGCCATTCTCCTGCCTCAGCCTCCCGAGTAGCTGGTACTGCAGGCGCCCGCCACCACGCCTGGCTAATTTTTTGTATTTTTAGTAGAGACGGGGTTTCACTGTGTTAGCCAGGATGGTATCAATCTCCTGACCTTGTGATCTGCCCACCTTGGCCTCCCAAAGTGCTGGGATTACAGGCGTGAGCCACCGTGCCCAGCCCTAGACCATTACTTTTAAAATGTAAAAAAAAAAAAAAAAAAAGAAATGGAAAAAGGAAAAGGAAATAAAGAAGCAACGGTGGAGATCAAGACAGAGGAAGGAGATGCTACCTGCCTGCTCCCATCCATCTCCTCTTCACAGTCAGAAACACTAAGAGGAACCCTGTGCTACAGGAAAAGACGTTCCAGAAATTTTGTCTTAGGACTTTAACCTTTCTGATATATGACTGGGTCATAAACTTCCTTTTCAGAAGCTATTGATCACCCCATCACCTCTGCAAATGCGGTGTCTATAAATGGCGTCTGTTGCCAGCACATTGGCCACTGGTTCATGAATGGTGAAATTGGTTGCAACTTTTGCTTCTGTCCTGTAATGAAGGAAAAGAAACTTTCTTCTAGGAGTGCAGTATCAAATTTGTCTGGGAAGGTTGAGTTTGTAGGTGTTGCAGGTGCACCTAGGCTTAAAGCATTTGGAGGCATCCTTGCATCTGTGTTAAGAGGCTCTCTCTGTAGGGGAAAGATCATTGACTCATTGGCCTGTATACTGATGTAATGCCAAGCGGGGGGCCCGGTACCTTTTCTGAAAGGGGCAGCTCTTCCTCTGATTGGGAACTGGAATTGGGAGGTTGTTTTGGCCAGAAGTGAGAAAGAAAGAGCTCTGGATTGACGTCTCATCTTAAACTTCATAGAATCTGGATTAGAGAGACAGCATTCACAGGAGGTTGGGGCAAAAGAGTGCTTTGTAGGACCATAGCTCTGCAGTGATACTTCTCTCTTGTAACCCAAAGTTAAAGACCCATAAACTCACTGTGGTAGGTGCTTTCTTCTGCAGCAAATTCCCCTTGAGTATCCGTCCCTTTCCTGCAGAGTCTTGTTTAAATGTTCCCAGCTGTGCTATGGGGAATCAGGGAGGAGCTGTGGAGACATATTGGTCCATGTGAGGGCTGCAGCAGGGTGACCAGTGAGAGGTCTCCGTGATGACAGCGACTCTGAGGACACAGAGGTCGTGCTATGAGACCTGGTAACTAAGTTCCCAAGGAGCTTTTCTCTTCTTTGCCAACCTTGAAGGTCCAGGTGTTATTTTATGAAGCCAGATGGAATCTTCCCACACATAGAGTTCTCAGGTCCAGGTATTATTTTATGAAGTTGGGTGGAATCTTCCCACACATGGAATTCTGAGGTTTCTCAGTTCGCTCTCTGGCTCAGTGATGCTGCGTGAGAATGTTTAACCATATCTCCACGGCACAAGCTTTGGATCTGATGTCAAGAAGCTTTTGTGAATATTAAAAATGAACTGCATCTCCCTGAATCAAAATAAATACTACGATATGCACTTTAATGGAAACAAAATCTGGAATTCTTTTTGGGCCCTAAGCAAAATGTAGAAATTCATTTTCCCATCACGCTTTTCAGTAACTTTCCTTTAACCTAATGAGACACTCCACAGGAGTCTAACATGTTTTTCACTGAATTCCAAGTGTAGGTTTCCTGGGTTGTCCATTTAATTGTTAAAGTGAGAGAGATTCTGCTGGAAGACAAGCACCATGGAACAGCAGGAGGAAAGCTGAATGGAGGTTACTTGGGAGCCACCCCAGGAAGCAGAGTCCTGTGCAGACCATTATCACAGGGTGGAGAGTGGCCATGAGACATGTGTGGTGGCCTCTGGATGCTGCTGTGCTGCCTCATGGGAATTTTCACAGATCTTCCACTGTCTGTAAATGGTGCCCAATTAGCGGGAAAATTAAGTGGTACTTAACACACACACGTTCACCAACTATTTGCGGCGTTAACCCCGTAGTGTGGATGGCTTTTAACAAGGTGCCTGATGAAGAGAGATGCACATAGGTGTGAGTCCCAGCCTACAGAAGCTCATGATGGGTGCTCCACAGTGTTGGTGTTGAGTAAAAATGCCCAGGACAGTATGCACTGTGCTTGATGCACAGTATGACTAATAAAATACCTGTTATTATGTGAACAGTGAACATATGCACAGCATACAAATTAATAGCCAGTGCTGTTCTGATGGTCTTGTCCTGAGTGGTTTTTCCCATCTAGTTGGAGACAAGACTCATTCTCTAGAAAGAAGAGCAAACAATAGTGGGTCCCACCAAGGCCATGGACAAGGGAAAGGCAGAAACGTGCAGAGGGAGCAGAGACAGAGGAGGCTTGAGACTTGTGTGGAGGGACGGGAAGGGAGATCGGAAGCCCGTTTTCTAGCAGATCCCAAGTTGTGAAAGTTGATAGTTGTGGAGCACACATGCAGAGTAACGTCTAGAATTCTCAGAGTTGGTGATTTAAAGAAAAGAAAAAAAAAAACCACAGACTAAAAATTAATCCTCAATTTCCCACAGGCCTCAAACTTCCAGCTGCTAAAAGACAGTGGGGTGTAGGGAGTGGAAAGAGACCTCATCTAGGAGGGACAGCTTTTTCTATGACAGTTGAGATGGGTTCCAAGGAAGGACAAAGTTGCTCTCTGCCAACTAAACTTAGGGGGCAAAAACAACCATAATCATGTTTATTTTCATGATAATCATATGCAAATCAGGTCACTACAATCTATAAACATGGTAATTCCTTGTTATGGATAAGTACAACTTAAAAGTTGTGAGCAAGAGCAAAAGGATGTAATTTTCTAGTTTTCTAATGAGCTCAGAGTTTACGCCCAGTTATAGCTGAGCTCTGGAATGGTTTCTCTAGCTCTTCCTGTCCTTCTGTAGTTCTGATTGAGAACCTATGAGGACCAGAAACAGGGCAAAGGTGGTTTAAATCTTGGCGGAACCAATTGCCTTCCACATGATCTAGGACAATTGACCCAACCTTTGTAGGCCTCAGTTTCCTTTCCCACAAAATAGGCAGGATAACAAGGAGGTCAAAGTGAAGTGACAAGATGTGAACCGCTCTGTAAGATAATTAAGCGCTATTTGCTGGAAAGGGATTGCGGCTTCTTAGCTGTCCTTTAAGTGTGGTTGTCTGTGGATTAAGGAAGGAAAATTGGGTGTTAATTCTAAACAGCCATATGAATCAACTGGGGCTGAAGACCTGGGTGAAGGTAATCTATAGTCAGTGGATTTTAGGTGGTTATCTTTAAATAATTAGGAACAACACTGAAATATTTGACCATATTTAGTGCATTTGCTGAAAATTATTTTTGAAAACTTAAACCCTATAGTAGGTTAAACCAGCGTGGGCTACAGCCTGAAGCATGTGCCAATGCAACGTGGGCCCGCTAAGACCAGGGGAAGTACCAGGTGATAGAAAGGAAAATGAATTCGGTGAGTCTTACCTTCCCCACTCCTCCCTCCTTTTCCTCCCTTCCCTCAATCGAGGTTTAGATGTCCTGTTTCCTATAAACTCTCACATGCCCTGGTTTTTGACTAAAGCATTTGTGATTAGACGAGGGCATGGATAACTAATGAGAAGCCTCGTCAGCCATGCAGCAGAGGAGCAGTTGCGAGATCACTCCTGAGTGTGCGCTGTGCTTAGCATAGCAGTGCGGCATCATAACCATATGTGGGTGTTTCACAATGCCACTTGGTGATTTTTATGACGTCATGCCACAGTCTTCTTATGTCAGTTGGGCTCCTCCCACACCTATTGTGGGGCATGAGAATGAAAGATCCCACAGTTTATGGGCTGAGTTGCAGTAGATGATTTGTAGGATTAAGATTAATCAGTGGCCTCTGATTAGAGTCTTAGTTAAATGAATCTCCTCCCTCAGTGGGTCTTCGGTATTTAGAGACTTGGTCCAGGTTATCCTGTTAACCCACTTTATTGGAGAATCTTATTGCTTTATTTATGGGATTGTGAGAGCCCAAAGGTTTTTACTTTCAGCTGCTGCTGCTATTCTGCTCCTAAAAATAGAGAGTAAGCCCTATTTTTCTTTCTTTGGAAGAAAATGTTTTCTTTAAACTGTCATAGAAAAGGAGACTTGTCAAGCACATAGAAGTTATCTCAACTTTGGACTTGTGAAGAGATCCGTCAGCATACACCACATCTGGAATGAATAGGTGCAATTCCTTCCCTCTGAGGGGTCTGCGGTGTCCCAGTCACTGCAGAGGAGTTCAGGATGCCGGTTCAATGCCTCTGAAGGAACAGACAGCATCATCCCTGGAAACATAGATTGTTGGTTGGTAGAGGTTATTGCTAAATTCGAAGAGTGTGCATCAGACACTAAAGCTGGTCCTTTCATGAACTGGGGTTTGGAGGCTGCACATTGCCAGAAAGAACCTCGCTTGCATCCCTTCCCTCTTGGTCACTCCCTGGCTTTTGGAGCCTCTTCATTAGGCTTGCTCGTGAAGTGTGTCCCTGTGCTCTGATTCTCTTTCTGGATCTCAGTCCCCCTCGGATTGTCTGGTCCTTACTGTGAGCTTCACGCCTGACTCCGTTTTCTGAGTTCTGCTACCTAGTTCCAGCTCCGAGTCTCAAGTTCCCATGCAGGCCCCAGGCACACACAGACACATGTTCACTGTTGGGAGGACTCCGCCCCGCCTCTGTGGCAGTCATGCTGTGAGGCCCTTAAGAAGCCATGCACTATGTCAGCAGCGTTCTGTTCCCCCAGACTCTCAGACCCTGTGCGCCCCTCTCTGCACAGTGACCCTGTTTGTGGGACCCCGCTTTGGCTGTTTTGTCTCTTCGTTCTCTTCCTCTTGAACAGTGGACTCCCCTGGAGCTCTTCTTGACTGTCACATGATGTCGTCTACATTCCCTTTTGTGTTTTATTCACTACAAATTCGTGATCGTCTGCCTGCAGACCACGCATAGAGCTTCTCCTAGTCAGCCTCACTGACACCCCCAAACACTCCATTTGCCTGGCCAACCTCCAGCTCCACCTTGTCGTGATTTCCCTGCTCCTGTGAATGGTGTCAGTAGCCATCTAGTTAGCCGCTGTCATCGTTAGCCATCCCCTTCCTCCCACCCCTGCTGGTTCTGGCTTCATGTACCCTTCCCACTCCCCTTTAATATCTCAGAGTTCTGCGCTAATCTGGACCCTCATGCTGCTGGAGGGCACGCATGGCTGCACTGGCCACTCAGCGGCCCAGCTATCTCCGTAGCATGGCCTAACGCCCATGTCTAAATCATGTTACTCTCATGCTCAGCCAATCCTCAGACCTTCAAAGGGTGCTCACAGGTTGCAAAAGGAAGCCCAAACATTTCAAAGTATTGGCCATGCCCCATATTCCCCATCCTAATCTACTTGTAGCTGCACCAAACCCTTCACCTTATACAGCCTCCCTCTGGTCCTGGGGACTGTCTCTTAATGTTTCCCCTTTTGTGTCCTTTGCTTATGTGAGTCCTTCTCTCTGGGACACTCAACTCTTCCGACCAAATCCCAGCTCAAACACAGTCTCCTTCAGGAAGCCTTTCTTGGTGTCTGAGGAGACCCTTCTTTCTCTGGGCTTCCCCAGCCCGCCCACTAAGTTGAGTATCCTGGAGGCACTTGCCCTGGCCTCTAGCTGCCCAGGAATGATTTGTGCTCTTAGAAGCCTCATCTTCCTTTCAACTCTAAGCCCATTGAGTCAAGAACCTTGTCTTCTTAATGTATGTATCTTTCACTTACTGTATGAACTTGCTTTACTATGGTAAGCCCTGAAAAATGATTGATTTCATCTTGTTGGAAGAAAGACTGCCTGGCTTCCATGAGGGGAGTTTTATATGTATTACGTACTCTGCAAAAATCCTTATTAAGAGTTTTCTCCTACTTTAAATCAGACTCCAATTTGTGGATTAAAATTAGGAGGTGACATGAAAGAATTTACAAAACATGATTCTTCTTTGGTCGTAATTTTTTGAGTGATATTTTTTCTTAATTCCATATACATCTATCTCTTTTGTTGTTTTAAGACCTTGAACTGGGGTAAGCCCTTGATAATTTCTTTAAGGAAGAAAAGAGAAACACATAAATTTGAAAATTCTAGTAGCTAAAATGCTTCAAAATTTAAGCTAATAGAATTAGCTCAAGATAAATTATAATAACCTAAATATTCTCCAGTTAAGCACAATTTGCATAATCCCAGAATGGATTATGTCTGAACTTTCAGGAAAAAACTAATAAGATCAGCATTTATTGTTTTATTTTTTATTGCTTCTGAAAAATTGTATTGGTATTGCTTTGTATGAATAGGTTTCCATGAGTAAATTATGATCAAAATTCAAAGCCATCATAAATTAAATGTGTTTTTTTTCCTGTTTTGGTATACAAGACTTTCCATTAAGCTAGCCTCATATAATATACCTTGGATGTGTTCAAGAAAGCTCTGTAAATTATGATAAGTATTTAAAATGGTAAGTAGACATTGGAAAAGGCCACATTAGGATTAATGAATGAAGGGGTTGATACTGAAAATGCACTTGTAAATAAATAACATAAAAAGTAAAGATGACACATTGTTAGGTTAGAGTCACAAGTAGAGTATGACACTAAATTGCAGGGTGGCAACGGAGTGTTCATGGAACTTCGGTTTCTTTGTAGGAGTGTTGCTAATTTCTGTCTAGCAAAATCTTCCATTTCATCCAGTCTGAGTTCCATCCTGAGGCTTTTCCTGTGCCTTCCTTTCAGATGCAGGAAGTGCCTGAGATTTCCTTCCTTAGCAGTCAATCCCCTTCCTGCCAGCATTTGGAGGACTATTCACCCAACAGTAGGGGACCGATAGAAGGTGGAGCTGGCTTTGTCATAGAGATTGCATTTTCTCTCAGCAGCCCAGGATTAAATGATCTGGGGAAGGAAGAGGACACAGGAGTCATGTTACTTGTGACAAAATGGAAGCACTGAGCAAGAAATGTACACATAGGCCGGGGTGCACTTTAAATACATGCGCTCATCTGCCTCCAGGAAGGTTTGGGGCAGTGAACCTCGCTTTGAGGAAAACGTAAAAAGAGGACAGTGCATATTTGGACTGTTATTTAAAAATTTGTGTGCCTTTGACAGAATAGAGTGGAGACACTTGGAAAAGTATCTCGGGTATATTTAAAGTTTTGGCACAAAGTTCATTTAACACTCTCCTTAGGCATATAGACTTGCAGCTATATAAACTCAGCTTTCCTAAATTATCTATACATATATATGAATATGCATATGTTATATGATGAGAGAGATTTCCTTCTGAGATGTTCATTTTTTCTAACACCCAAGTTTGCATAGCCCCAATTATGTGATTTGCAATACCTGTTAGATTTCCCATTTGCTAAAGAAGATGACTTCAGCTTGAACCACTAGAAATATGCTTTTAGAATTTATGCAGAGATGCTTCACTCAGGTAAGTGGTAAGAAGAAATTCAAGAATAAAGGCTGGATTCTATATCATAGAATAATAATGTGGATGGAAAGTTTACAGTGTCATGTAAAATACTGACAGGAAGCCTGAAGCTCTAAGAAACCATGAGATTTTCTAGATTTAAAAAGATGATTAGAGAGGCTCTGCTTCTGATAATAGTGGAGAAGCTTGCCCCAGAATAACCTTCCCACAGATAACAGTTACAAAGTCTGGACAAGATATAAAAACCAACTGTTCAAAAGCATTGAAGAATGATGAAAGGCAGGCAGCAACTGGGGAGGCAACCCTTGAAAGATGGGAATTCACTGGGTACCATTTGCATTTCTTCTCCTTTTTTTTTCTTGCCTTAAGGTACTCCCCAAACTTCTTGGGTTCTGCCCCTGCACAGCATGGGCAGAACCCAAGAAGAGCTTTGTACCCTTATCTGCTTGAGAAGTCACCAGGCATAGTTTGAAGCTGATGGCAGCTAGAAAGTGGAGGGGGAATTCCAGAAATCAAGGGTACAGAAAGGATAGCAACGAAACCTGTGCATGCACTTTTTCCTGCCCCTGGGTAACTACTGGACTGCATGTGCGTGGGAAAGCCCCCACATTTCCCTGCGAAAAGCAACAGCTGCAAGCCTAGACACTCAGCAGTGTCCCCTCCTGCCCACGGCAAGGAGGACAGTTTGGAGTTTTTCAGTCAAGTGGCTGCTAGAGCAAAAACTAATGTGCTTTAGAAGAACATAACAGAACCCAAAGTCTCTAAAGTATGTATCCACAGTGTGTAGTCTAATAAGAAATGATTACACATGCACAGGAACCAGAAGATTTTACCCACAGCCAAGAGAAATGGACATTGATTTGATCTAGGTTCTGGATTTAGCAGTCAAAGACTTTTAAAACAACATTTATAAGTATGTTCAAGGACTTAAGGGAAAACGTGGTTATTATAAGTGGACAGACCAGGAATCTCAGCAGAGAAATAGAAGATATAAAAATAAATGGAAATTTTAAAATGGAAAAGTGCAGTGTTGAAATACAAATGATTTCTGGATGGATCAAAGCAGTGATGGAATGAGAAAGTCAGCAATAGATTCTAAAAGCAGTGGGTGAAAGTTAAGGGAGGAATAGGTCTCAAATTATGTCCCTGTAAATTACTTGTTAATTACAAATGGAAAAGTAGAACCTCACAGTCCGGAAACCTGGTGAATTTCATTTTAAATAAGTGTTCGAAGCTAACATCACTAATATTGGGACAGTGACATCCTGGGCTTCTCATATGCTGCAATGAGAAGGATGCATTTCTGCGTAATTCCTGCCATAGTGCAGAACCAGAATCTAGTCACAAGGAAACCTCAGCAACCCCCAGTGAAGAGACATCTACAGAGTAAGTGGCCTGTACTTTTCACAATGTTAAGATGAAGAAAGACAGAGGCTGAGCAACAGTGCCAGATGCAAAGAGACGAAGTAGACATGATAAGCAGATGCATGTGGGATCTGGCCCATTCCTGGGCTGGAGGGGGCAGTTTTAAGGACACCACTGGGGCAGTTGACACAATTTGCATCTAGGCTGTGGATTAGATAATCGTATTGTTTCTATGTGAAAATGTTCTGCTTTGGATAATTGTACCTTGGCCATATAAGAGAAAGCCCTTGTTCTTATTGAATGCACACTCAGGTATTTAGGGGTAAAGGAACCCAATGTTGCCAAATTACTTTCATTTCTTTTTCTTTCCCTTTCTGTCTCTGTCTCTCTCTCCCTGTCTCTTTCTTTCAACTGACAAAGCAAATGTATAGAAAAATATAAACTGGTGAATCTGGGCAAATAATAATGAATGGGCCCGGGATGGCTCACGCCTATAATCCCAGCACTTTGGGAGGCCAGTGCAGGTGGATCACGAGGTCAGGAGTTCAAGACCAGCCTGGCCAATATGGTGAAACCCCGTCTCTACTAAAAATACAAAAATTAGCTGGGTGTGGTGGTGTGTGCCTGTAGTCCCAGCTACTCGGGAGGCTGAGGCAGGAGAATCACTTGAATGTGGGAGGTGGAGGTTGCAGTGAGCTGAGATTGTGCCACTGCACTCCAGCCTGTGTGACAGAAAGACTCCGTCTAAAATAAATAAATAAAAAATAACATTGAATGTTTCTTGTGTTGTTGCAAATTTTCTATAAAAACATTTCTTGTTTTGTTGCAAATTTTCTATAAATTTGCATTCATATTAAAATTAAAATGTTATAAATAGGCATAAATCAATAATTGATATTTTTTGAGCTCCTTCATTGCTAAAACCACTGGCTTCCAAGTTTGTCTTCTTTTTCTGCTATTTTGACACAATGAAGTCCTTTATTGACAATTTATCTGACTTCAGCTTAGGAATCACCTTGTCTTTCAAAATTAAATTGTTCTCACATTATTTGAAAGAATATTTTTTATTCTTTTGTCTTGTGGATCCTCTCTTAGTCCCCTCCCATCTACTTAATTTAGGAAATTAACTAGAATTTCCTTAAAAAATTGTGAATGAATGAATTTTGAAGTACTTAAAAATCAGTTTGCTCTGAACCATTCAAAATAAAAATATTTACATACAAAATTTTTAAAAAGTGAGACATAGGTCTCCGTATTATGAATGCTAAATTCTTTCTCTTTGCACTTCATCTTCCTCTGTTTTTCCCCTTCTATACTCGATTGGCATGTGACTATCTCACTTCTACCAACTGCATCAGGTATTAAAGGGCATTAATTTATTTGAAGTGTGTAAAGTCTTTCTGCTAATAAGTAACAAGTACCTCTACTAGTTGGCACAAAAGGAACCAGTAATGAAGATTAACAGTTTGCATCAAAGCTATTCGCAGACCTTCCTTGACACCGGTGAGCACCTGAGGCTCTGCTGTCCTTTTCTGGATGCTCCTCTGGCCCTGGATCATCGATGCCACAAGATAAAATGTACTCACACAGTGAATATGTATTCTGTGTCTTCTTACACATGCTAGGCTCCAGGGATTCAGCAGAGAACACAATGGAAAAATATCTTCATCCTTATGGGATTTCTATTTAATGAGAGAGCTGAACAATAAAAATAAAGAATAGGTTAGGTGGTCCACTATGGGGAACAGTTTGGAGATTCTTTGAAAAACTAAAAATAGAGCTACCATATGATCCAGCGATCCCACTGCTAGGGATCCACCCAAAAGAAAAGAAATCAGTATATTGAAGAGATATCTGCACTCCCGTGTTTATTGCAGCACTATTCACAAAAGCCAAGATTTGGAAGTAACCTAAGTGTCCATCAACAGATGAATAAATTAAAAAAAATGGTACATATACACAATGGAGTACTATTCAGCCATGAAAAAGAGTGAGATTCAGTCATTTGCAACAGCTTGGGTAGAACTGGATGTCATTATGTTAAGTGAAATCAGCCAGGCACAGAAAGACACGGATCACATATTCTCACTTATTTGTGGGAGCTAAAAACCAAAACAACTGAATTCAAGGAGATAGAGACTAGAAGGTTGGTTACCGGAGGCTGGAAAGGGTAATGGAGGAGAGGAAGGGTGGAGGTGGGGATGGTTAATGGGCACAAAAAAAATTAGAAAGAATGAATAAGACATACTATTCAATAGCACGACAGGGTGACTATAGTCAACAATAATGTAATAATACATTTAAAAATAAAAAGTATAATTGGATTGTCTGTAACACAAAGGATAAATGCATTGCATGCCAGTGTTAGAACATCTCATGTGCCCCATAAATATACACACCTAGTATGTACCCACAAAAATTAAACGTTGACTGGGTTAGAGAGTGGTAGGTACTCAGGAGAAAAACAAGACAGGAAAGGAGCATAAAAAAACATTGGTAAGGAAGTGGGTACATTTGAGAGTGGTCAGGGAGTGTGACCTTGAAGTTAAAGTATGAAGGCGAAGAGAAAGGGGCCACGTGGAAGGCCAGGTAAGAAACAGCAAGAGCAGAGGTTCCAGAGTAGGAGGCTGCCTGACTTGGTGAAAACCAGCCAGGAGGTGGGTGTGGGGAGGGGTGGAGAGGCGATTGGGGAGATGTGAGTGGAGCAGTGAGCCCTCGGGGGTCATAGAGGTACTCTTATTTTCTCTGGATGAGATGGGAAGCCAGCGGAGGCTTCTGGAGCAGAGGAATGGCATGATCTGACACAGGAGAGTAAACGAGAGATTCGTGGGAGGAAGCAGGGAGAATGCCACGAAGCCACTGCCAGGACCTGGGCCACACTGTTCATGGCTTGGACCAGGGTAGGAGAGATGCAAGTGGTGAGAAGTGGTTGGGCTCTGTGTGTATTTTGAAGGAAGAGTAAACAAGATCTGTAGATTGACTCAATGCACATTGGGAGTGAAAGAGAGGAGCCAAGGAGGATAATAAGGTGCTTGGCCTGAGTAACTGCAAGAACGAAGTTGCCATTTGCTGCGATAGGGAAGGCTGTGAGGGAGGATACCAGGAACTCAGCTGGGGAAATGTGAAGCTTTAGAGCCTATTAAATATCCTCATGAGATGTCAAGGCCATAGTTTGATTTTTAAGTCTGGAGTTTAGGGAATCAGGCTGAAGATACATGTTTAAGTAGCGTAAACACTACTTAAAGATACGAGACTGTAGGAGACTGCAGGAGATGGTAGAGAGGGCAGGTCTCACTAGAAAGGAGAAGACTCAGAGATTGAGGTCTGAGCAGGCCAGTGGTGGTCATGCTGCCCACTTACCAGCAGTGTTCATGGGGACATCCAGGCCAAGGGGTGGGGAGAGCCACGGGGAAAAGGGAGCAGACTTGAATCACTGCCTCTGGCTGAGACAGACTCCATCCTAATTGCAGGCACCTGGAGCTGACTTTTGAAGACTGCTCCTATCACAAGAACTGGAGTCAAAAAACACTGGAGTCAAAAATATTAAGCTGATCCCTGGGCACCATTCTTGTATTTCTAGATAGAGGTGCCCCCCGAGCAGGTGAGAGCATTAGAGAGAGATGGGAGGGCATTTGAGTTGTCAACAGGGAAATCCCCTAATCATCTACAGTTCCCAAATAGAGCCTCTCTGGGGGTCGCCCAGGCAAACACCAGCTGCCAGAGGTGATCCCCTTAGTCACTGAGCCACCCAGTTCAGGGTCCTGCTAAGGGCTCACCCACGTTGAGAATAATTCTAGAGTTTGCCAGTTTTTCCACATTCTTTTCTTGGGAGTCTGGATGTTGGCTCACAATTTTGGCATGTGAATGTCTATCTGCAGATGTTCATCTGTCTCCCTTAACCTTCACAGTGAAGCAAATACACAGAGATGCAAGACGCAATGTGAAGTACTGAACAGGTTAAGTTAAAAATGCTCCCTGACACTCTGGAGGCACAGACACTAACTGTGTTTTTCCATCTAAGCAGGTATCTGTGCTGAATTGCTGGGACAAATGCACTGAACATTGCCTTCACCTTCAGCATTGCCTTCATTCTGCCCCTGTTGAACTAAGCTAGCATTATTCTCACCAGGGAACTGGGAAAATAAGTAACTGGGCAAGAAGGGAAAGTGAAATTCAGGGTTGAACATCCTTGTTTTATTGATGGCATGCACCCCCAAGTGTCCTATTATCCCCTGAGCAGCCTTGCGTACATGCTAAACAGAAGTGGCTGTCCTGGGGGTAATGGATGGTCCCCTGGGACTTTCTCCAGAAGAAAACTGCCCTTATATGGGCATCAACTGCTCTCAAGAGGGATGGAACTTTATTCATGTTCTTCCATCATAAACCTGGGCTCAAATGAGAACCCAGCTACCCATCCTGGAAAAAAAAAATCATTGTTTTTTTGCTTTGCATTTTAGGAATCTCTCCTTGAGCAAAGACCTTGATCAATTCAGAGGCTGGTGAGTTTCCTTGGTTCTTGCTGGTGAGGCTAACTCCATTCAGTTCCAAGGCCAGTTAGCTTGGGTCTGTTCTAAGGATGCTGTCAACATTCTTATCCTGTGCGAACACTTTGAACCTTGTGGGTTGTTGGTCACAAATGGTGACAACCGTTCTTTATACCGCTTCATGTCACAGGGGAAAATGCGTGTGTCTTGGACTCCAAGGGCAGCAGCATCCCCCCCAAAGAAAGCAGCCCATTTGTTTTGATGAATGCTCCTCAGGACTTCCAGGAAAGTGTTCTGCTGGAGGAGTAATGGGAATGGTGGCACTGCTGACATTGACACAGGTCTCACACCAGGGTCGTTTTTAAGGAGCTTACTCACTCTTTCAGATAGGTTATTGCAGATTTGTCTGTTGTGAAACCTTTCTACATATTCCTTTCATTTATCCTGAAGATTTATCCATCCAAGAGACACGTCCCTCCACAGTTGTAATTCAAATATCAGCCTTGGTAAGCGATTTAGTTTGAAGTCACCATTCCCCAGAACCTTTAGGGGATCTCAAGGTAGGGTGAGCCAATGAGTGATAGAAGTGATTAGGTAAAAACTGGACTTCCATGGCTCATTACACGCAAGGAAATGATTCGATATAGGGTGGGAGGCTGGTAGGGTGGGGTCCTGCCCAATCCTAGAAGGCTCCTGTCGCTTTCAGCAGTCATCTTTTCTCATTTGTTTGTGTCTAATCTCAGGATATGTTCTGGTCTCTGGCTTCTTCATAACCATTGGTCTAAATTCCTTAAAATACAATCTTTTCTCTTCCTTTGGTGTTCAAAAGTGTGAAGCAGATAGCTCTAAAGGAATTCAAGTCGCCACCATAAATCTTGAGTGATTTTAGAAAGATATATAATACTCCTAAATGATGACATATTTCCAGAGGATCAGTAAAACATTTCTGAGTGATAAATGGTTGGACAGTTGTGTCTCTGCAGCGAACCTAAGGGGGAACATCAAGAAAGCACAGTATTTTATGAGTATTATTGGTCATATCTTTTGTTTTTAATCTGCCAAAAATGCAACTACAGAGGCTGGCCACACAGAAAACCGGTCTACTTTATACCAGGTATGGCTGGGAAAAGCTCTGGGATTTTTGATTTGCCACCAGAACAAAAGGTTGGTGTGGGACCAGGGTGGGAGGTGTGGCGAGGGAGGGATGGAGGGTTGCAGCGGTGAGTTCAGTGTCTGGAGAGTAGATGACAGCCTTGGTTCCGGCATTTAAAAGCAATTACAGAGCCGTGTGTGTGTGTGTGTGTGTGTGTGTGTGTGTGTGTGTGCGTGTGTGTAGATTTATTCACAAAGTCTGTGCTGTACATTAACTAAATTTGTAGTTTTAATCACTGATAGAAAAAACAAAACATACACACACGGAGCCATGAAATACCCAAAGCGGCAGGTCATTTTCTGTCAATCCCCAGAGACCTTCATCTGTGAGTGCTGGTGTGGGGAGGAGGCGGCAGGAGACTGCTGCAGCTGTTGACAAAAGTCAGCAACAATGGAAACACCATTCTGATAGGTGAGCTGGGAAATGCAATTATAGCAAGGTAGAATTATACATTTATTTGGCTTCCTGGGCAAAGTATCACAATGCTAGGATAGGAGGGAGACTGCATTGGCTGCACTAATGGAACTGAGAAGGAAGGAAGGTTTTCTCCCCTCCACTGGGATCGAATGGGACTCGCGTGGCTCACTATCAGCCAGACGGGAGGCTGCAGCAGCGCATAGCGCATCTGGCAGAGCTACTTTGAGGCATGTGATGCTACTTTCAACCTTATGTGGACCTTTGGTAACAGCATTCTGAAAACGAGGAGCATTGTAGCTGACTTACATGCTGTTGAAAGGTCCTGAGGAGTTGCAGAAGCCTCCAGAATTAAGAATTGTGTCTGTAAAACCACATTTATGTGGAATGTTCCTACATTTTCTTGCAGTGAGTTATCTGCTTTTGCAATTTGGTCACCAGCTTTCCCACTGCCACGATGGCCTCTGCACAAACAAGCCTCACCCTATGAAAAAGTGATCAAAAATAAACCCACAGGGAAGTTGTTGGAAGTAAAACCATATTATACCAAAAATGGAAAAATGATTTTCCTTGAAAACCACATAGGAAAAGCTTCATAAATCATAGAGTTCTAGCAATGCACCTCCTGGATTTAAATATCAGTGCAATTACATTTTGTTATATGCAACTTTGCTACTCAGTCATTATTTTACACTTTCCAACAGAATAATTTCCCGTGGAGAAAACTGAGTCATTGAAATGTTCTGCTTTCCCAGCGTGCCAAGGAACACATCCGTGCATGTTTTCAGACATATTCCACAGGAGCCAGTTGGGGGAGCTTCACGTTGGACCCAGCAGCAGGGCAAGCAATGTGTGGCATGTGTCTTGGTGCACGCAGTGGGTGGGGATGGGCCCAGAAGGCCGGCAAGGACGAGTTTCTGAGGATACACATTTAAAATGTCTCAGGAGTCCTAATTTAATATTGTTTACTAACAAATGACCTATTAAGATCTTCCCTGGGAATTTAGAATAACCAACCACCAGGATTTTTCTGCCACTTCACTCCCATGACTGGTCTTCCACATTTTCCAGTGCCAACTTCAAGTCATCATCTGGCCACTTCAAGACCCAGAGACCAGCGGAGTTCTGGTCATGTGGGTTCTGTTTTGAACTAGTTAATTTACTTTAATGAGATATTAATAATAATCGAATGGGCACTGTCCCTTTCATGGGAATCAAGGGAACTGGTTTCAAGGTGGAGCTTTTTCTCCAGTGTCCAGTTTCAAGGAAGCTACGTCCAGCATGGAGAAGTTTGCTGGATTTATTAAGGAGAATTGTCCTATGCCTGCTTGGGCTGGCTTAGCTGTTATATTGTCTGTTTGAGGTCAAGGGCTGGTTTGCCATCTAACGTGAATTATGCGTTTGCTCTCAATTTCAAAGGTGTAGGAAGAAGGAAGGTCATCCTACATTCCATATCCTACCATTCAGTGAACTGCAGGAATAGCTCTTACTGTAGAAATTAATAATTGTAGAATTAAACGTGGTTCCCAGGAAAACTAAACCCCACATGCATCAAAGGTTCAGAGAAGTTTTCCTGCAATTTAGTCCAATAGCATACAGGTTTTCTGAATCTCCATTCAGCTGTTTTTTTTTTTGAGACGGAGTCTTGCCCTGTCGCCCAGGCTGGAGTGCAGTGGCGCAGTCTCGGCTCACTGCAAGCTCCGCCTCCCGGGTTCACGCCATTCTCCTGCCTCAGCCTCTCCGAGTAGCTGGGACTACAGGCGCCCGCCACCACGCCCGGCTAATTTTTTGTATTTTTAGTAGAGACGGGGTTTCACCGTGGGCTCGATCTCCTGACCTCGTGATCCGCCCGCCTCGGCCTCCCAAAGTGCTGGGATTACAAGCGTGAGCCACCGCGCCCGGCCCATTCAGCTGTTTTGAAATGCTGGCTTTAAAGGTCCCCTGAGTCCTATATCGCACCCGTGATTATAAAAATATTTAAAGCCACAGAAAGAATATACAGCTGTTCAGACACACGTCCTGATTTATTGTATACCATGGTTTGATACAAACTGGAAGGCAAGCTTTCAGGCTGACAAGAGCATCAGACTAGCAGGATTCAATCCATATATTACGGTACCAGCCCCGGAACAGGAGCAGCCTAGAGCAAGCCTGTAATATAGGGTTTCTGAAACCTCCTCCACATAACCAGGAGACAACATAAAAAGTTACACGACTGTTTATGTGACATGGAGTAGTATTAGTAGTGACATGCCCACATAAATAGTATTGTGAATTTTTGGAATATGGAAATTAAAGAAAAATATTTCAAACCTAAGCTGTGTATTATGAAAAATAACAAATCTTCCCAAATGCCATAAAAAATAGAGGTGGAAGGAAAGACAAAGGGCTAGAAGTCTATGAGTATTCTTTCTTGATAAAAATTTAATTTTCTAAAACAACTCATAATTGTGTAAATAGTAAATAAACATTGTATGAAAGGAAGATATCTGTGTTTCTTTTTGTTTTATGTGAACGTCACCCACAATTTTCGTGGTCATGTTGAAATGTTAAACTACAAAGGCTGCATGCTTATCTCTTCAAGCGTTTCCCTACTGCTTTCCTGTGTGGAATCTCGGTCTGTAAAGCCCTCCATGTTCCTGCAGTGTCTGTTTCTTCAGCTCACCTCGTGCCCCTCTGCCTTTGCTCCTAGTTCTTTGGGAGGCTAAAGTGGGCAGATTGCTAGAACCCAGGAGTTTGAGACCAGCCTGGGCAACATAGTGAAACCTCGTCTTTACAAAATATATAAAAGTTAGCCAGGCATGGTGGCAGGCACTTGTAGTCCCAGATACTCTGGAGGCTGAGATGGGAGGATCGCTTGAGCCCAGGGAGGTCGAGGCTGCACGTCTAGCCTGGGCTTTGTTCTGCTTCTGAACCTTGTCAAGCCCTGTTGCAGCTGTGGTCTTTGTGCTTCCTGTCTCTGTCTGGATGTTCTGACCTCAGATTTCGTCATGTCTTTCTTCTTTTCTCCTCCAAGCAGCCTCCCCACCCTAGTGCAGTACCCCAGCCCTTTCCTATTTCACCTCTGGACTTTCCTCATATTAAGAGGTAACCAGCAGGTTCCTTCTCCCACATGACCCTGATATAATGCCAGTTGCCTTTTGCAAATGAGTTTTCTCCCAATAGGAAGACGCTGAAGTACACAACGACAGAGAGAAGGAATGGAGAATTCCTATGGTATTTGAATTACTTTAACAATAACCCAAAGAACAGTGCCAGATACATAGAAAATATATGGTCCATTCATGGATTATGAATTAATAAATGAATGACATTATACAGTAAATGAATAAACACGTCTACTGCTAGGGAATACAAGGCTGTATTATGAGGAGTCCGTAGGAGCTGATTCTAATAATAAGTTTAATAAAAATCAATCATAAATAGCTACAATCGAATATATAGAGCAGAAAATAATTATTTCATAAACAATATAACTGTATCGCGAATGTTCCTGCCACTGTATGTGAAACCTTCAGAAAGCCTGAATTTGTTGACAGTGATCAGAAATTGATGTTAAATATATTTATGGGAAGTGTTCAAGTGTAGCAGTTTAATTACTGACACATACAGAGTTGGATATTTTCACCAGTAGTATGGTACCTGCTTGGGCAGGAGTGAGAGCAGTATGAAATGAATCCATTGTTAACTACTTATGAACTGGTACACTTAAATATTTGAATGTCTGGCTACTTTACATAAAGCCTGAGAAGTGATTTTAAAACATTACAAATAAGTTTCTGGCTGGGTGCGGTGGCTCACAACTGTAATCCCAGCACTTTGGGAGACCAAGGTGAGTGGATCTCTTGAGCCCAGGAGTTTGAGAAAAGCCTGGGCAACATGGTGAAAGCCCAGCTACAAAAATTATCCAGGTGTGGTGGCACGTGCTTGTGATCCCAGCCACTCTGGAGGCTGACGTGGGAGGATCACTTGAGCTCAGGCAGGTCGAGGCTGCAGTGAGCCGTGACTGCACTCTAGCTTACATGACAGAGTAAGACCCTGTCTAAACAAACAAAACAAAACACACGAACAAACAAAGAAAAAGAAAAAGAAAAACAAGTTTCTATTTCAAAAACCCATCAGCAGATTGTTTTTGGAGATGAGGTTATAAATTCTCCAAGTATATTTAAACCAGTTTATGCCACTTATCCTTTTTACTATAATTAGGTTATATAATAAAATACCATATGAATCAAATAAAGTTATTGTTTTTATGAAAAGTAAGTTGAATTCTTTGAAAAGACTTAATAAAGTCAAGTTGATAAATTGCTGATGACTTAATTATGAACAAGAAAGCAGTAATGTTTGGGGAAAAAGCCTGAAAAGTCTAGGATTCTGCACTTAAATTGCTTCCCAATTCCTTTCCTCCTCTTTCTGCTTTAAAAGAATATATAGAAGAAAACGCAGTAGATGAACTAGGGATGTGGTTTATACAAAAAAAAAGAAAAAAGGAAATCATTGATAGATCCAGCCTCAAAAAGAAGTGTTCGTCTTCATCGGTTAAAGAGTATGAGTATACATTTGTAAGTTTTGATTAAACTTTTAGGCTTTAAAGATGTTTAGGTTACATAGTATTGTAATAGTTTTCCTCTTTACTCAACTTTCTCTGATGACCTCGTTGTATCTGATAACAAGATTTTGACTGTGTTTTGATAGAGGAACAGACTTTATAAAAAAAAAAATTGAGCATGTCTTTTGAATAAAAGTATTTTGTTAACTAGAGCAAAAAAAAAAGCCAGATTATTTATGTTTTATGCCATTTAGCTATTAAGGCTAATCATTTAAGTTGGCTTGCTTTGACAAGGCCTCCAATGGCAAATAATAAAATATAATGAATTGGAACAATTTTTGTTTTTTTTTGGAAAAAAAAAACACTCAAATTGATGTATAATTTCCTAATTAGCATGACTGGATACTAAGTGCTGAGGACAATATCTTCAAAATTGTGAGGAAAGAAAATTTGAGCTTAAAATATCATACAAGTAAAAGCAGTAATTAAGAATGAGAGTAAAAAACACTTTCCAATTATAAAAGACTCAAAAAGTTTACTTTGTCTTTAAAAATTACTCCAATAACATTCCTCCAAAAATTGAAAGTGGAGGGGAGAAAGGACAGGTGGAAGCTAGGTGAATACATTGAATTCCTCATCTTTCATTACAGGAGTAACTTGATAAACTCTAAAATGGACAAATCAGCGTTTTATACCCTCTTGTATTATTAGGCACTGCAACCACACCTATGCATTATTGCCATAATGAAATTTAATATGATAAGGAACGTGTTTTAAAG
This sequence comes from Symphalangus syndactylus, assembly GCF_028878055.3. Classification (NCBI taxonomy): domain Eukaryota; kingdom Metazoa; phylum Chordata; class Mammalia; order Primates; family Hylobatidae; genus Symphalangus; species Symphalangus syndactylus. The sequence continues at coordinate 11,429,881 of NC_072423.2, read as the reverse complement.
TACAGCAATATCTTAAAGTTATATGGTGACCTATGGTTTAGAAAGAAATTATACCTACATTATAAAAGTTATTTCCAGCTTTTTCTAACCCATCATTCCAAAAGCTGAATAAAGCAGAAAAGAGAATAAGATTGCTCACAAAAGAACTGAAAACTGTAGAATCTGATTTTAAGATGTTTCCTTTTATAAATGTTAATATTGGAAAGTGTATCTAATAAGACGTTATTAACAGTTCTTCAAATTTATCTTTCAGCTTACTAACAATTTTAAAGCCAACTTAAAGAAAAAAATCCACAAAATTATGAAAGTTTAGGCACCAAAAGTGAATCTTTATTTAGAAAGAATAGAAATCACAAAAATTACAACTTCATAAGATTTGTGAGACTTGAGGATTATAATTTTGAGTCTCATTTTAAGGCAAAGGAAATACATTTATAGATACAAAATTAAGTAAGAGACCTAGAAAGGGACTCATGAAAATGAAAATGAGGGCCTCAAAACTTACGCTTCATGAACTTCATGGTTCATGGACCTTGCTCTCATATCCAGATCATAATTATGGGTGCTGGGCCTGCATCAACAGAGACAAGTAATGTATCCCTAAAAGCCATTGAACATTAAGAGAGTTAGTAGTAACTTATACTTGGAAGTGACTGTGAACTACATAAATATGTTCCATTAATCCTAAGCTAAATGGACCCTCAATTCAAATTCCCTGTGGTCAGATTTCCAAAATGCCTATGACCACTCAATCACCTGATAAGCTTGCCATCTGATATGAGGAGAATGTGTCAGAGAGTTCAATATACTTAATGTTTATTCACCATCCCCCAACCCAATAATTCATGTGTTGAAATCCTAACAGCCAAGGTGGTGTTTTAGGAGGTGGAGCCTTTGGCATGTGCTTAGACCATGAAGGTGGGGCCCTCATGAATGGGATTAGTGCCTATGTTAGGGTTCTCCAGAGAAACAGAGCCAATAGGATATATATAAGGGCTAATATCCAGAATCTACAATGAACTCAAACAAATTTACAAGAAAAAACAAACAACCCCATCAAAAAGTGGGCAGAGGATATGAACAGACACTTCTCAAAAGAAGACATTTATGCAGCCAAAAAACACATGAAGAAATGCTCATCATCACCGGCCATCAGAGAAATGCAAATCAAAACCACAGTGAGATACCATCTCACACCAGTTAGAATGGCCATCATTAAAAAATCAGGAAACAACAGGTGCTGGAGAGGATGTGGAGAAATAGGAACACTTTTACACTGTTGGTGGGACTGTAAACTAGTTCAACTATTGTGGAAGTCAGTGTGGCGATTCCTCAGGGATCTCGAACTAGAAATACCATTTGACCCAGCCATCCCATTACTGGGTATATACCCAAAGGACTATAAATCATGCTGCTATAAAGACACATGCACATGTATGTTTATTGCGGCACTATTCACAATAGCAAAGAGTTGGAACCAACCCAAATGTCCAACAACGATAGACTGGATTAAGAAAATGTGGCACATATACACCATGGAATACTATGCAGCCATAAAAAATGATGAGTTCGTGTCCTTTGTAGGGACATGGATGAAACTGGAAAACATCATTCTCAGTAAACTATTGCAAGGACAAAAAACCAAACGCCGCATGTTCTCACTCATAGGTGGGAATTGAACAATGAGAACTCATGGACACAGGAAGGGGAACATCACACTCTGGGGACTGTTGTGGGGTGGCGGGGGGGGGGTGGGACAGCATTAGGAGATACACCTAATGCTAAATGACGAGTTAATGGGTGCAGGAAATCAACGTGGCACATGGATACATATGTAACAAACCTGCACATTGTGCACATGTACCCTAAAACCCTAAAGTATAATAAAAAAAAGAAAAAAAAAAAGAAAAAAAAAAAGATCTATATCACTATAGAAAGATGAGAGGGGTTTATTAGGGCAATTGTCTCATGTGATTATGGAGGTTGAGAAGTCCCGTGATAGGCTGTCTACATGCTCAAGAGTCAGGGAAATCTGTGGTCTGGCTCAGTCCAAGTACTGAAGCCTGAAAACTGGGGGAGCAGATGGTGTAACTCTCAGTCTGCAGCCAAAGTCTTGAGGACCTGGGGGCTGCTGGTATAATTTCCAGAGTCCAAAGACCAGCAAACCTGGAGTTCTGATGTTTAAGGGTAGAAGAAGAAGGGTGTCTTAACTCCAAAAGAGATAGACAGAATTTGCCTTCATAGACATACCTGGAAATTATGCTTTACCAGTGATCTAGGTATTCCTTAATCTAGTCAAGTTGACACCTAAAATTAACCTTACAGGTGCCCTTATAAAAGATACCCCAGAGAGATATTGCCACCTTTTCACCATTTGAGATAAGAAGCTAGCTGTCTGTGAGGAAGCAAGCCCTCAGCAGACACCAAATCTGCTAGAGCCTTGATCTTGGATTTTGCAGCCTCCAGAACTGAGAAATAAATGTGTGTATGTGACTGTGTTTAATGGCACTTTTGCTATAGGAACTAAGGTGGACTAAGACAGAGATAAAATAAAAATGGAAAGAAAAAACAGTCTTAACTGATTGTACTTGGAACAAATCTGTTTTTGGTTATTGTTGCAAGTTTTGCAAATGTGACCTTCAGTGCACATGTGTAGGGCTCCTTCCAAGTCTTAGAAAGATTTGTGCAAAGGAGGCACCCAGAAACTTGTGTCATTAGTTTAACAATAAATCTGCTTTCATAGAAGAAATTAATAATACATTTACAAATTATTATAAGGGTCTGTTTTTATTGTCTTTTATTTCTTGGTTCTGTTTCTAGTATGTCTACTAAATTTTGATTGAATGTTAGACATTATGTAAAAAAATTATTGAGGCTGTGGATAATGTCATTTTCCTTCAGAGAGCATTCACTCTGTCCTTTTTGGTGGGTAGAGAGTTGGGGAAGTTTATCTTAATCTAATCAGGAACTGAATCAACTGGTGGCAGAAATACCTCCAGAGATAGGAATGGAAATCTTGGGATTTTTACTAGGGATGTTACTTCCTGGCAGGCTCTGAATTTCAATTGCTATCTTCTCAGAATCGTGAAACTGCTCCACATCCCCCTTTTCCATTCAGCAGTTTTCTGCTTAGCTTCTTAGATCTTTGCCTTATAAAGTTTAAGAATTCAGCAAATGATTAGAAATGAAGAGAAAGTTGCTTGTCTCTAGATATATATTTTTGCATAGTTTTGACTCTTAGAACCATAGTAATGTTTTACATATTCCCCAAATAAATGAGTAAGTGAACATATAAAATTAATCAGAATATAGGGGGAACTCAAAATAGAATACAAACAGTAACATATGAACCAAACTGTACTATAAATGAGTAAGTTAAACAACACTGAAATTAATGGTGAAGAAAATAACTAACATTAATAACTTTGGAAATTAGTATTTTTCCTTTATGATATAAAGCTAAAGATAAAAAACTACAAAAATACCATTGTTAGTAAATCTTTTTTTTTTTCCCACAGGGTATAGGTTAGAAATTCTGTAACTACTTTATGTGCCTATTAGGTTTGAACAAGTAAGTATATATATTGTAGATGGTGAGAACCAGGCTTATCACAGTGAGGGGAAAAAGATACAAATAAAGAAATGGGGAAGACTAAAATAAAATGTGTGGTTTTTGATTATGAACTTATGATTTTAAATATTTATACAGGTAGATAAAATGTAGATATATATATATTACATCTACAGATATGTGTACATATATAATATGTACACATATATTTCATAGCTCTGTCTGCTAAGAGGAGAAGAAATTACAACTCAATAGCACTGAGCACACAGAGTCTAGATCTTGCTTTCTAAACACCATTTCCAATAAAAAGCACCATGGCTTCTTGGAAAAGTGATTGATTTCAGAAGTGAAGCAGAGACATCCTGTGAGCCTGGAACACCTTACAAACCAAGAAAATAAGGAAGAGCTTGAAAAATGGTGGAAACAAAAGGGGCACAGAACTCATCTGACAAAGTTCTCAATGGCTAAAACTGGAATAATTTAAGCAACAAAATAATAACAAATGATGTATTAAATTACAATCCACAAAATAAAATAAATATTAATGAGTCTATACTGATATAAAAATGAATAAATTAATAAGTTGGAAAGAAGTGACAACTCTTCCTTATAGAAGAATTAAAATTAATACATGTAGAAGAAATGAGGGAAATAAAAAGTACCCTTAGGCAAATCTCAAAGTAATAATTAATGCAGGGAATAACCATTGATGGATACTGAACACTTGGGCAAAAGTTGGAAGAGAAACAGAATATTTGCATATACTCAAAGACTTTCCCAAGATATTTATCAACTACCAAGAGATAAATTATAATTTTGCGGTGGAGAAATATGGTAGACAACGCCTTAACCAAGTGATCAAATCAACACCACCAGTAATAAGAGATATTGACACTAGGGCTGGGCATGGTGGCTCAAGCCTGTAATCCCAGCACTTTGAGAGGCCGTAGTGGAGGGACTGCTTGAGCTTGGGAGTTTGAGGTCAGCCTGGGCAACATGGTGAAACCCCATATCAACAAAAAATACAAAAATTAGTCAGACATGGTGGTGCACATCTGTATTCCCAGCTACTTGGGAGGCTGAGGTTGTAGGATGGCTTGAGCATAGGAGGCAGAGGTTGCAGTGAGCAGAGACTGCACCACTGCACTCCAGCCTAAGTGACACAGTGAGACCCCCATCTCAAAAGAAAAAGAAAAAAAAGAGAGAGAGAGAAAGTGACATTATATATCTCCTGATACAGCACACTGGAAAGAGCACACCACTTCTATTGAATTCTTGCCAAAAATATATAACCCCAATCTAATCATAAGCAAACTTTAGATGAATAAAATCAGGAGAGATTCAACAAATTAACTGACTGGGTCTCATCAAATAACTCAAGGTCATGAAAGATGAGGAAAGACTGAGGAACCATCACAGAGTGGTGCTGTTTAGGGAGTCACAACTTAGTGCAGTGTGAATTCCTGGGTGGGTCCAGGAGCAGAAAATGGACATCAGGGGAAATTTGTATAAGGTCAGCATTTTAGTTAATTATATTATACCAATGCTGATGTCCTGGTTTTAATAAGTGCACTATGTTCATATAAGTTGTTAATGTTAGGGCAATGGTTTTCAAACAAGAGTGATTTTGCCTTCCAGGGGACATTTGGCAATGAGTGCAGACATTCTGATCGTCATGACTGGGGAGGGTGCTACTAACATCTAGGAAATAGAAGCCAGAGATGCTGCTAGGGGAAGCTGAGTGAAGGTATATGTGAACTATCTGCACTACTTTTGAAACTTTTTGTGAGTCTAAATTATTTCAAAATTAAAAGTTAATATATAAAAATAGAGTTCAGCAAATGCCTTGAGTGGGAATCCTCTGCATTTTGAGCCTTTTTCTGAGCTTTTATTATTTCAATATCTTGACCTTTTAAGATCCACTTGTGTTAGACGTTACAAAGTCAATTTTTTCTCTCCAGCATTGTGAAGTGACAACCAAATTCTCTGCTGAATTATACAAATCTCAGCGGCAGCCTTCTGCTTGGATTCTCAGCCTCTTGCTTGGCATCAAGAATTGGCAAATGCAGCCTTCACTTCTTTCACTGAGTTTCTCTTCTCCCCAAGGTCATGGCCCCTCGAGTCTTGGCAAGTCCAACAAGCATTTTTAAAAAATTAATCCACATTTCCTATTTGTGTGCAGTGAGACCACTGATCTTCCACAAACTATGCAATCACAGCTGAAAGTAGAGTCTTGTTGCCATTTTATATAACAGCTTTATTGGTGCATAATTTACATAACATAAAGTTTGCTTGTTTAAGTATACAATTCAATAATTTTTAGTACACTTACCATATTATGCAACCATAACTATGATCCAGTTTTAGAACATTTTCTTCACCCCCATGCATTTTAATGCCCTTTAACAGTTAATCTTCATTTCCGTCATAGCCTCACACAACCACTTATTTATTAATACTTTCTGTCTCTACAGATTTGCCCTTTTTAGATAAATGCAATCATACCATATGTAGTCCGTTGTGACTGGGTTCTTTCACTTAGTATATTTTTGAGGTTCATCTATTTAATAGTATGTGTCAATACTTTGTTTCCTTTTATTGCCAAATAGTCTTTATTGTATGGATATACAACATTTCGTTTATGCATTCATCAATTGATAGACATTTGGATTGCTTCCACATTTTGGTTATGAATAATGCTGCTATGAACATTGGTGTATAAGTAAGTATTTGTGTGAACATATATTTTTATTTTCCTTGCATGGATACCTAGGAGTAGAATTGCTGGATCATAAGATAAATCTATATTTAACTCTTTCAGAAAATGCTAAACTATTTTTCAAAGTGGCTGAACCATGTTACATTCCCAACAGCAATGTGCAAAAGTACTAATTTCTCCATATTCTCACCCAAACATGGTATTATCTGACTTTTCAATCATTGTGATCTTAGAAGGCATGAAGTGGTACCTCACTACCGTTTTAATTTATGTTGACCTAATGATTAATAATACTGAGCATCTCTTCATGTGTTTATTGGCCATTTTGTTATCTTTTTGGGGGTAAATTTCTATTTGAATCTTTTGACTTTTTTTTTTTTTTTTTGACAGGATCTCACTTTGTGGCCCAGGCTGGAGTGCAGTGGTGCAATCACAGCTCACTGCAGTCTTGATCTCCTGGGCTCAAGAGATCCTCCCACCTCAGCCTCCAGACTAGCTGAGACTACAAGCAGGCAGTAGCATGCTTGGCTAATTTTTAAAATTTTTTGTAGAGACAAAGTCTCACTACATTGCCTGGCCTCATCTAGGACTCCTGGGATCAAGCGACCCTTCTGCCTCGACCTCTTAAAGTCTAGGATTTGAAGGCATGAGCCACTGTGCCTGGCCTTTTTACCTGATTTTAATTGGACTATTTATCTTCTTAGTATTAAGTTATGAGATTTTTATATGCTCTTACTCTGGTTACAAATCTTTTTTAGAGTATATGATTTGCAAATATTTTCTCCCAGTCTGCGGCTTGTCTTTTTGCTCTATTAATGGTATACATTTGGAAGTGAAAAGATTTTAATTTTGACTACGTTCAATTTATCAACTTTTTCCTTTATCATTGTGCTTTTGTTGTTTATCTAATAAATCTTTGCTTAAATAAGGTCACAAAGATTTATTCTTATGTTTCTTTAAGAAGTTTTACAGCCTTAGCTCTTACATTTTGAATTAATTTTTGTGTGTGGTGTGAGGCAAGGGTCTACCAAAATCCACCATTTTCCATGTAGATATCCAATTGTTTGAGCATCATTTGTTGAAAATCTTTCCCAATTGGATTGCCCCTGCTTGATTTTTTATGTAGGATTTTCGCTTCCATTTTATTTTCTAATTTGTTGTCCTGGCATATCAGACACCTACTGATATATTATTTTAATTTGTATTTAATTACTTTACTAAACCATATTTTCCATATTTTTCATGCTATAAGCGTTTAAATGACAGAAGAAACTATGTATTTTTTTAAGTTGATAAATAATCTGGGCCTGAAGGCTTTTTTGATAGATATTTGATACGCCTTTAAATTTCCTTTAAAATGATTGATATAATAGGTTTTTTACTGTCTCCAGCTTTTCGGAGATAAGTTTGGTAAGATGTTTCCTAAAAATATTTTATTTCATTTGGTTTGTTTGTTCAAATGATTAGCATGATGCTATGCACGTTATTTGTTATGATTCTAAAATTTTTATGGTTACCTGTTTATTATCCTATTTTCCCATTTTGTTGTTGGTAATGTATAGTTATATTCTTTCTCTCAGATTAGTTTATTGTCTATTTTATTAGTTATTCCAAGGAACTTCTGTGTTGCTGTTCATTAATTTCTGGTGCTTATTAACTTTTATATCTTCACATTACTACTCTTTAGCATGTAACACTTGCTCAAAGGAAGTTTGTTGAATAAATATATGAAACCAAAACACAGTTTCCTTGGGGAATATAGGAACTCAAGAAAGCATGTTTTTAAAATGGAGAAAATGGTAGAAGCAGAGAAGCAGAAAAAGTGACGTGTAAGCAATTCTAAATCTCCAGACATCAACCTCCAAGTTATTTTCATATCTAAACTTTTAATAAACATTAAAATCTTTCCTTTTGCAGAGTGGTGCGCATTTTTACCATATAAGAATCAAATGTTGCATCTATTTCGATGTTTACATTGCTCTTGTTTTGAAAAATACCCAAGCAAATCATCATTTATAAGTACAGTTACTTGAAAAACATTCAAACTTTTGGAGAAACTCCCAAAGACCTTGGAATTTGAAAACACAATAAATATTCTGCCGCGGGTAAGGCACATTTGAAATGGAATCAAGCATGATAATGCAACGAAGCTGCGAAGGAAGGCCCGTGCTTGTTTCTCTGCCAAGTCAAAACTTCATGGCTCATGATTCAGTGGCCTCACACTCTTCAGCTCCCTTTCAGCCTCTGGAAAAACGGCATTTGCAGCTGTCTCCCTGACCTCAGGGCGAGGAGAGGAAGAAGGACCCGGAACCCTCGCCTGCCCAGGAACAGGGGAGGCTGCCACGTTCTGTGCCCTTATTGCTAACTCCCGGCTGCCCACTATGCACCCTGACAAAGCCTCTGCTGGCTCAGGTTTCCCGTTTTTGGAGCTACCAAGAAATATCTCTTTGCTTTGTCTCCGTTTCCAGAGTCTGTCTTCAACTTCCCCGAGACGCTTTCAGGGGCAGGGCAGGGCAGCGGTCAGTAGCCGGGCAGCATCGGTGGGTGCTTCAGCCCTGACCCAGGCCTCAGAGCCGTCAGGGCACCAGCAGCTCCCCTCTGTAAACCTCTCCATGGGGAATTTTAACCTAAAATAATTTTCTCTCTCTTTACAACTGAAGAAAAGTACTTCTTAGAGCGAGCTTAACTACCTACCTTTAATGTTAGATAGTCAGGGAAAGCGGTACAAAGCAACGCGTTTAAGTAGTTCCTTTACTAGCGTTGATAGAATCCTGAAATCTCAAGGGCCTCTGGTGAGGAATGAAATCCTATCTCTGCTAAGGCTCGTGTGTTTCACGAGTTGATAGGTCCAGGCATTGCCATGGTCGGCACCACGGGGCTCCCTGCAGGGCCCGGGGAGTGGAGATGAGGGGGCGCAGTGAGGAACGAATGGAAAGCCGCCCAGGCCGAGGCCAGGTGCCTTTCCCGTCAGTCCTCCAGGAGCTGGTTGACTTCTCAGCATCCTGATTCTTCGGAAAGACAGTTTAAAAAGTTGTTTAGTTTCCTGGGACATTCTCGCTGGGACTGTTGAAAGTCGGACAGCACCCGCCTTGCGCTCACCGCGCCGGGATACGCGGGGGCAGTTCCTTTCCAAGGAGGCCCGGGGCCGCCTGCGCGCCAGGACAGCCTGGGAAGCCGCGCAGGCCCGGCCGACTTCCCCTTCCGAGCCCCGCTGCGCCCTGCGGGGCCCTGTCGGCGATGGGGGCTGCGGACCCGGGAGCGCGCGGCCGCGCTGCACGTGCAGGGACCGGTCGGCGCCGGGGTCAGCGCGAGCGTTTGATGTGGGGCGGGGAGCGGGCCGGGCCCCGGGAGGCCGCTTCGCACCTCCCCGTGTGTCCGGGTTGAGCGCGAGGTCAGGAGGGGACGCAGAGTTCACGGCGAAGACGGATCGCGGGGGCTCGTCCCGCCCGGGTTGCGCGCAGCGGTGGCCGCGTGATGGATGGGCCGGGCCGGGCACCCGGGAACCCTCGAGCGCGGGGCTGTGCTCTGGGCTGCGTCCGGGGGCCCTGACTTGGTTATTGATCGGCCCAAGCGCAGGAGAACTGACTCTATCATGCATCGCCTGACCAGGAAAAGTGTTTGCTTTTGTGGGAGCAAAAGACAACTTTCTGCCCCGCCAGAGCGTTGCTAAGTGAGCGGTAATGACCACGCTAGAAATTTCATAGGGAGAGGCTAATGGCAGGCTGACTCTAAAAGTGCTTCTATGTACAACTTCTGTCTAATCCCTTGAGGGGGAAGAAAACATCGGCGACTAAGAAAGTTCAAGTTGTACAGGACCCGGGTTTTTAGGGTCGGGGTCACTTCTGCTCTGCGTGACTTTGAAGAGGAAGACCTGCGGTTTTTTCCAGTGGATTTTCACACGTGTTTTAAAGAGAACTCCCGGCTCCTGAAATGAAAGGCCCGCCTGTAGGGTTTTGCTGCTTCCCCTCTGCCCACGCCCCACCCCCACAGCCTGGATCAAAGCGATCAAATTATTCAGAAGTAACACAGCCCTGAAATGCTCCTAACCGTGACTATTTGAGGCGATGAATCAAGCGTGCTCCCCCCGCCCTCAACTCACCCCCAGGCCGAAAATGTGACTCTGGAAACGGACTTGCAGAGCTGGCTTCGGTTTATGTGCGGTTCTGATCCCTGTTGACTTTAGGACAAGCCTTCCTGTTTCCAGGACTGCAGCATCGCCAGACAGCCTCGCCATGCAATTGGCTTTGTGGACGGACATTCCAGATGCGATTTCACTCCTCACCAAAGACACTTCTTTAGGGCGATTTTAGGATTCTATCAACGCTAGTAAAGGAACTACTTAAACACGTTGATTTGTATCGCTTTCCCTGACTATGAAACATTGAAGGTAGGTAGTTAAAGCTTGCTCTAAGAAGTACTTTTCTTCAGTTGTAAAGAGAAAGAGAGAAAATTATTTTAGGTTAAAAATTTCCATAAACAGGTTTACAGAGGGGAGCTGCTGGTGCCCTGACGACTTTGGGGCTCAGGTCAGGGTTGAAGCATTGAAGCTGCCTGGCTCCTGACCCCTTTCCTGCCCCTGAAAGCATCTCCTGGGAAGTTGAAGAGGGACTCTCAGGGCTGCTGTGGTCAGGCCTGAGGCTGCCCTCTGAGTCTCCTGGGCAGAAGGGCTTTTTGCCAAGAGCATGTCTAGGTGGGCATGGTGCTGGGCACTGTTGCCAGGGCAGAGCCTGAGGGGCTGCAAAGCCTCAGAAAGCCCACGTACTCCATAGGAGGGCTCTCCTAGGAGAGCTTACAACTTCTAGGAAACGAAATTCCTGCGTAAATATAAAACTATCACACCAAAGCTACTAGTGCAGCATGACTGATATATGTATTGGTGTATACTAATCACTGACGGGCTGCCTTAAACCACTGCCAACATGTGGATTCTAGAGTCATTTCATAATTTAGTTTCCATAAATGTGAGCATATTTCAGTCCCCTTAAGGTCTCAAATTATGATCATATTATAAGTTACATTATACTCTATTTGCTCTGTTATAACCATTGTGAATGTAGATATATTGGGGACATAATTAGTCTTTAGCACTTTCTAGCTCAGTGTTTATGATTAAATAATTTGACATAAGTATAAAATATAGCTTCATATTTTTCTATCCACGTGTTGCATTTCAGTTCAAATTTACGAAAGAACAAAATATAAACTTCATTAATTTGATTATTGTGGTTTAAAAAATTATTCGTTTTGAGTCATTGGTGGCTAGCAATATAGTATTTTTAAATACATAAATATATTTGAATTTCACAATCTTCCTAGAATAGATCGAATTTCACAATCTTCCTAGATCTAAGTCCAAAAAGAATAGGCTCTTCCTTAAGCTTAAACTGTCTGTGCTTTAAAACGAAAACATAAACAAGATCCTGCTTTAGGATTTTACTTGTGGTTCTATCCTAGGCATAGAAGGATTTATTAAAAGGTGAAGAAATCCTCATATAGGCTAAAGTGAAAAAGACCAACAGTGTCAAATGTTGGTGGGAATATGGAGCAACTGGAACTCTCGTACCTGACTGGTGGGAGTGTGAAATTGTGCATTCACTTGAGAAAACTGCTGCGGTTTCTTAACAAGTTAACCATACTTATGTTTTATACCTTATGGCCCAGCAGTTCCACTTGTAGGTATTTATCCAAGAGAAATAAAAATATATGTCCACAAAAGGCCTTATACCAAAATGTCCACAGTAGCTTTATGCATAATAACAAAAAATGGAATCAAACCAGCTATCTAAAAACAGTAGAAAAGGTAATCCAATTTTGTTTATCTATCCAGTGGAATACTACTCATCAATAAAAAAATATAAACTCCTGATACACCTCATGGATGGATGGATCTGAAAAACATCATGCTGAATAAAAGAAGCCAGACATGAAAGAGTACATACAATATGGTTTCTTTTATCTGAGGTTCTGGAACAGGTAAAATTAATCTATGGTAACTTAAATCAGAACTGGGAGTACTTCTGGTGGGAGGATTTAGTGGGAAGGGGCATAAAAGATCTTCCTGTGTCTTGATAGAAGTGTGGGTTTTACAAGTGTATGCATTTGTAAAGCTCATTGAACTGCATGCTTAATATTCGTGCATTTCACTGTATGTAAGCCATTCCTCAATAAGATATATGAAAAAAGAAAGTCATATAAAAGTCATAATATAACAAAAGAGGAATTCTGGAGTTCTTGTGGAATATGCTATGTCAGAAAACTGCTAAAGAATAAGTGGAGTGATTTTTTTTAAAGATAAGGAATCAGATAAAGGCAAGAATTTCAAAATCAAAGAATGTGTTGAGTGGTAGAATTGCAATATTAATTTTTCCTTAGAGTTACATTCCCCACAATGTGTTGTTTGGCATATTAAAAGGCATTCTATGCAAAACGATTCTATGGTCATCAATTTGGGAAGCTGTAGGTTAAACCAAGTTAAATAGGATTTCTTCCCTAGTACTTCTCAGACTCTTTAAAATGCTAATCCTTAGTGTGGGCCTTGTTGTGGGTTGAATTCTACCTCCCCAAAAAGGTAGGCTGAAGTCCTCATACCTGTTGATATGATCTTAATTGGATATAAGGGTTTTGCAGATGTAATTAGTTAAGGTCATACTGGATTTAAGGTGGGCCCTTCATCCTATATGACTGGTGTCCTTGTAAGAGCAGGACAGAGACAGAGAGAGAGAGAGACAGAGAGAGAGACCAAGGAGAGGATGCCCATGTGACGATGGAGGCAGAGATGGGAATGATGCATCTATAAGCCAAGGAGGGCCAAGAATAGCTGGCAAACACCAGAGGCTAAAAGAGACAAGGAAGGATTCTTCTATAGGTTTCTGTATCAGTTCCTTCTCATGCTACTATAAAAGACATACCTGAGACTGGGTAATTTATAAGGGAAAGAGGTTTAATTGACTCACCGTTCAGGAAACTTACAATCATGGTGGAAGGGGAAGCAAGCATGTCCTTCTTTACACAATGGCAGGAAGGAGAAGTGCAGAGAGAAGGGGGGAAAGCCCCTTATAAAACCATCAGATCTCACGAGAACACACTCACTATCACTGGAAAAGCATGAAGGCAATCACCCCCATGATTCAATTACCGCTCATTGGGTCCCTCCCACCACAGGTAGGAATTATGGGAATTACACTTCAATATGAGATTTGGGTGGGGACAGCCAAACAAACCACATCAGCTTCAGATGGAGCTGGGCTCTGTTGACATCTTGACCTCTGATCTCAGACTTCTAGCCTGCAGAACTGTGAGAGAATAAATTTCTATTGTTTCAAGCCTGTCTGTGGTACTTCGTTAGAGCAGATACAGGAACCATACAAACCTCTAGGAAAACGATGTGATGATCTCACGTTTCCCAGATTGATCTGATAATACAATCTTCTGCACTTTTCCATGGCATATCTGGGGAGTGTTTGGCCAGCCCAGTGTGGTAATCCCTGCCTGCTGGGATGGCTTTTCCTTCAACTCTTCATGTTATTCTTGCTTACCCGAAGAGCAGTGTGGTATGCAGAATGATGGCCCCCAAAGATGTCCACATCCTAGTCATGGACTGTGGGAATATGTGAGTTGCATGACAAAGAGGAATTAAAGGAGCATATGGAGTTAAGCTTGCTAATCAGTGGACTTTAAAATACAGAGGCTATCCAGGTGGGTCTAGTGTAATCATGAGGGTTCTTAAAAGTAGAAGTGGGTAGTTAAAGAGATTGACAGGGTACTTAAATCAGAAGACAGGACTGCCGATGGAGGAAGGGGCTGCCAACCAAAGATGGTGGATGATCTCTAGAAGCTGGAAAAGGAAGGAATGGATTCTCCTCTCCAGCAAACGAAGAAACACACCCTGCCTACACCTTGATCTTAGCTCAGGGAGACCCGTGTTTGATTTCTGACCCACGGTACAGCAAGATGGTAACTTTGTGCTGTTTCAAGTCTGTAAGTTTGTGGTAATTTGTTATAGTGGTAATAGAAAGCTGACATAAGCACTAAGTGAAATAATTCTTTCTTCATTTTTTTAGAAAATTTGACTTTTGATGTCAAAAACTAGAATTTTAAATTTTTTAGAATCTTTTTCCAGAATATTGTCCATATTGCATAAAGTTGTGTCGTTTCCTACTCAGACAAAGACTATCTACATGAATGCTCGCAACATGACAAGAATAATAACAGGTAAAACCATATTTCCCCTAGTGGCTTTTTTTCTTTTCCTGGGAAATATTTCATATATCTGTGTGGTATGGTTGTAATCTTCCTGTTTTAGATCGACACTTGTGTTCATGCTGCTATTTTCAGAAGCCTGAGATCATCTAAATCATTTAATGTGATGGGAAGGGTAGTGATGTAGACATGGTGTTGGCTTCCTCTAACTCATCCTGAATTTGCAGCATGATCGCGTTAGAGCTCTTGCTCTGGTGGTCTCCCTTTGCCACCCTCCCCTCCCTCTGCTCCAGGTTCCTTGTGATTTGAGCTCCTGGGTTTCCTGGTCTATACAAACTGCAGCATCTCTGTCTACCAATCATAGGATATAATGGCCCCTGTCTTAGTCCCTGTGGGTTGCTGTAACAAAAGGCCATAGGCTGTGTGGCTTATAACCTACAGAAATTTAGTTCTCACAATTCTGGAGGCTGGGTACAGTGCCTGGTGAGGCCCTGCTTCCTCACTGTGTCTTCACATGGCAAAAGGGGTGAGGGGGCTCTCTGGTCTCTTTTTATAAGGACAGGAATTCCAATTACGAGGGCTTCACCCTCATGACCTAATCACCTCACAAAGGTCCCACCTCCTAATAAGATCACATTAGGGTTAGGATTTCAACATATGAATTTTGGGGGGACACATTCAGGCCATTATAGGAATTTGATAGTCCCCATGGTCAGTATCTTACCTAATCAATACCCCTAGATGCAAGATACCAAGGCATTTAAATATATTTCACAGAGTTGTGTTTGACAGTCAAATAAAACCATTAGTTTTGTAAGGTAAGTGTTAGAAAATTGTAACAACTATTCCGCACCTTCCTTCATGAAGGTAGTGGAAAACAGAAGCAAGTCACCTTGTCCTAAATGCAAATGAATTTCTCATAAAATTGAAGAGGGTGAGAATAATGCTGTGAACTGAGATGCTTCTCAACCTTCTCTCCCTCCCTCTCTCCCTCCCTCCCTCCCTCCTTTCTTCCTACCCTCCTCATGGCAAAGGAGAGAGTAATTTCCCAGCATATACAAGCAATGCCCATGGCAGCCCTGAAAATGAAGGTTTTTTTTTGGCACAAAATTCATAGCGATTTGACATCAGGATTCCAACATGTCTAGCTATA
The DNA here is from genome assembly GCF_028878055.3 of Symphalangus syndactylus. Classification (NCBI taxonomy): domain Eukaryota; kingdom Metazoa; phylum Chordata; class Mammalia; order Primates; family Hylobatidae; genus Symphalangus; species Symphalangus syndactylus. Next base: position 11,414,239 of record NC_072423.2, on the reverse strand, counting down.
TTTTAACAAAAAAATATTCAAGTAACTCATTAGCTAACTGGCCTGACCTCCTAGCCCTTCATCATATTCTCTGTGTGGCTTGGTTTTCCAGCCTGCAGGTGAGGCTCACCACGTGGCAGCTCCTCTCAGATAAACTATCAACCAGGCACCCAATAAGCATGCAATTGAGATCATTGACAAAGTAGGGAACATGGACACATGCATACATATGCAACCATCCACACATGCATACATATGCGACAATCCACACATGCACACATATGCAATAACCTACACATGCACACGATACACAGGCAATGCATAAGTGGCCTATGCATGCACACATAAATGCCCTTGGCTCCACTGGATGGAGGAGTAGCTACATTGTGAAAGGCAGAAGAAAAACATTTAGTTGCCCTCAGGCAGGGAAGCAGAGTAAACTTGGATGGAGCTCACCTCTACCTGAGACTCTGGGGAAGGTCAGATACACACACCCATGTTTACTGTGCAGATCCACCGTCACTTTTCCCGTTGAGGGTGATGCCAGTGGGCCCGTGTTGTTGTTCTTCATTGTTTTTCCATGCCTCGGTGGTAGATGGGGTGGCGCCACCCCTCTTGGGAAGCCCAGTGTGCTTAGACATGGCGGGAGCCATCTCTTCGTGGGCAAGAGGGCGCTGTGACTACGGTATTAGCCTGCCTATTATTTTTGGGTGTGCACAGGGTGACAAATTAGGAAGGGTGTGCTCAAAGGTTATTCAAATATTTCAAATAAAGCGTATTTGAGCATGGAAAGGCCAGGGAACGTTAATCAAATGTCAGCACCAAGACACTTTGTAGGCTATTTCTGGTATGTGTTTGCTGAGCGGCAGTCTGGCTTAGGCTCCGTGGGACATGTGATCACCCCAGTGTGAAGAAACGTGGAGCATTATGCATGGGAGGCCCTGGAAGCGCTGGGAATTTGCAGAGGGAGTGCAGTGGACAGGATGTGTTCTGAAACAGCCCGGAGTCATTCCTCTGAAGCAGATACAAAGGGATGCAGGATTGTGTTGACTGACAAGGCCAGAGTCTATTTCCATTCCTACCCCTCTTGGGAAGTTAGATTAAAGGGGGAAATATTTTGCATAAAAGTGATTTTCACAGAGTAATGACTGAAATGATAATATGCCGGCGATGGGCATCCATCACAGTAATGAAATAGCCTCCTACAGGAGTCCTGCAACTGCCGTTCCCCCCAGAAGCGATAGCAGTGTTCCCTCCACATCACCCTCTTGGATCCTTTCTGATCTGCCTCACTGAGGCTTCCTTCTTCAGAAAGCCAAGCGAGCAAGCAATATTGCCTTTCTCTCCTTCTGCTCCTATCAAAACAGTGCAGCAGCCCCAGTCACAAACTCAAGAGTCTTTTGACAGCAGCAATTAAGCAACTTAATTAATGAGTGAATAAAAACGATAATATTTACTGAATGGGAGCATCCTGTTTTGCATTTTTATTCAAACTCTGCACCTGAAGAACACCACTAAGGAAAGCTCCCCATCCCCCCTGTTTTGGAGACAACCCCCTCTCTGTCTCTCTCTCTGTCTCTCCTTTCTCTCTCTCTCTCTGTCTCCTCTCCCCTTGCTCTGTCTCTCTCTCTCTTGCTTCCTTTGGTTCTGGCCTCATAAACACCCCAAGGGTAACATACACAGTGTAAGATACACACAAGGCTAATCCCTGTCCTCTTTCCAGGGGGAATGCACTTCTATCTTTGTCATGGTCTTTGTTTACCCCTAAAAATCCTCATTCATACATGAAGGACAATTTCATGATACTTTTCTGAGGCTGAACTTTACATCAAAGTGGGTGATTAATTACTGATAAGGGTATAATAAAACATTAATGCATTTTGTAATTAACCAGCTTACGAATGACATCTCCCATCTCTTCGTGAGTGACATGTTCACATGCACACACATACACACACAGAACTTTTTTTTAAAAAGTCTTTATTTGGCTATTATTCTCAGCAGTGCCCTCAATACATTACATTCTTTTTAAAAGCCACATATATTTTCCTCAATGAAATATCTAATCCATCTTGAGTGTAAGGAAAGCCTATACATAATTATTCCATCGTGACAGACAGTGAGCTCTCTCGCTATTATTTTTGACGGTGCTGTCATGGATGCCAAATGTGTGTTGTGGTGGGAGCCAGCCAGAGTCGGGAACCCACCTGGAGAGCGGCTCCTTTCTTCTCTCGGGAAAGGTTCCCCACGCCTGACAGCCCCACCATTCTGGTTAACCTTAATTAGTCAAGAGAGAAAAAGAGCTGACTTTAGAGTGTTGTGTTACGTTTGGGGCTCCCCCCTTTTTTCCCCTTTCCACTCAAAATTTGACATTCTTTGGAGAAGATGAAGTTCTAAATGGGATCCGTGTTGGCACTTCCCACCCTCTCGTCATCCTCACGTGGGACCCGCTTCTCACGGCCCATCTTTTGTTTACCAGGGGCCTCGCAGGACTCTGCACAGCCTGCACAAAGGACGTAGGACTCTGCACTGGCAGAACTGGGTGTAATGTTGCCTTGAGAAACATTCATTTATTTTAGCATGAAACCCGTTAAAATGGAAGTGTGTAGGATTTAGGTTGGCTGGATGCAAGCTTCCCTCTGCAGTGGGATGAGGTACACTGGGCCCCCGACATTCACAGCCTCCCACTTTCATGCCCCTTGGCCTCTCAGGCCTGTGCCTTCCCGCATGCGTACTGGCCTTGGGCAAGCGACTTGTCCTGGCCAAGGGGTTGGGAGTCACATCCATACTTGCTGGCTTTAAAAATGTGCTTTTGTGTTTCTGCTTGCTGTCCTGGAGGCTGCCACTACCAGGAGCACGCCGTCCTGCCGGCGGGAGGAGCAGGTGTCAGAGGAGACCTGACTGTGTCCTCAAGGTATGCCCCATCAGCCATCCCAGCAGAGCCCACAGCCACCCACAGAGGAATGAGGACCCCCACCCAGGATCCCCAGAACTGCACAAATGACTCACAAACGTGTGAAGGGGAATGGGTAACATTTTGAACTGTGAGCCTTTGAGCCTGGGAGGTTTGTGATGTAGCAGTAGCTCCCAGACCCTTGAGGCTCTTTGGCACGAAGGCGCTGAGCCGTGCACCTGTGCAAAACCAAACTCTGCACTAGGCCTACTGGGGTGTGCAGAGAGAGAGAGCTGAACAAACTGCGGTTCCACCCGGAAGACCCAGAAGAACATTTACGGAGCAGTCAGTGCAAGAGGCGAGAGAGCATGCGTGGAGATGATGGTTCCTGTGGCGTAGAAAAGGAGGCCAGAGTCTCCCAGACCACGATTCTTTTCCTTTAGGTGTTTCTTGGGCATTTTCAGTCTTAAATCTCTTCACATATTATTGAGATTTCTGATTGAATGTCACCATTTCCCCTTAGACAGCAGGCCGTGTGTGAGTCACCACCTCCATCTTTCTATGTCCTGGGTGTGGGCCCAGTGAAGAACAGTTATGGAAATTTAGAGAGAAGAGGTCACAGGTGTGGTGGGGGTGGCGAAGCTTCAGAGGAGAAAAGAACCATGGCGGAGAGGGTGGACTCTGGAGGCCACTGCAGAGCTCTCCCCCAGGCTGTGAGTGGGGCACGATGGTTCCAGTAGCCTGCGTCTGTGTTCATTTCAACTGGCTACCTTGTGACAAGGAAGATGGCCCAGGTTCCCAGTGGGAAATCTATGGTTATCATTAAGAGCACAGGGCCTGAGATGAAACCTGGCAGGTGAAAGGCACCTGGTTTTGTGCAACCTGGTGTTGTAGAAGCCTGTGGGGGGGGGGGCCCAGGGGAAGGGAGCAGAGGGCAGTGTTGGCTCTGGTTCCCCCACCAGGCAGGTGGGCTAACACCCGGGTGAGGAGCTTTGCATCTGGAGCCCGTCATTCCTCAGTCCAGATCCTGCCTTTATCAGCTTATGGGCTGTTACCTGCCAATGGTTATGGTGAGGACTAAATTAAGAAAAGTCATCAAGGATCTTCATTCATTGCCCACCACAGAGCAGGCACTCAATGGAGAACACTCACCACCATCTATGTTGTTAATGTTGCGTCTGCAGCTCTTGGTTTTCTGGAAAGACTCTACAGTACAGGGGCAGGTTAGGGGCCACAACCAGGAAACAAGACACATCTGAGAGAATGCATGGGAGCTTATGGAAGGATGTACAAGGCTGGGTGTGGGAATCCCGGCACTTCGGGAGGCTAAGGTGGAAGGACCACTTGCATGCAGGAGTTGAAGCCTAGCCTGGCCACATAGTGAGACTCCAGCTCTGTGAAAAATCAAAAATCAACTGGGCATGGTGGTGTGTGCCTGTAATTCAAGCTACTCAGGAAGCAGAGATGGGAGGATCGCTTGAGCCCAGGAGATTGAGGCTGCAGTGAGCTGAGATCATACCACTGCACTCATTCTGGGCAACAGAGTGAAACCCTGTCTCAAAATAAATAAATAAATAAATAAAAGAATTTACAAGAGGGCAGTTTTAGTGGTTGAAAAATCATTCACTCATTCCAGGAGCAAGAGCCTTGTGAGTTTTCTTCTTGTTCTTGCCTGGGTTATCTCTGCTGAACCAAAGAATCCTTGTTAGGAGTGCTCTGGTGGTGTCAATCAATGTGTTTATAAATCATTTGATTTTACCATGGAAAAAGATATCACAAAACAGCACAGCTGTAGTGCAGGTACAGATGACCATGGAACAGCATCCTCGTGTTTTCAGTAGAGCACTGGGCCACAGAGTCCCCGGGCCTTGGAACCCCGGCCCATTACCACCCAACACCATCCCTGGGCAAAACGCGAAACTCCCATCTCCATGAATGGAAAATGGGCGTAAATATAATTGCACCCCACTCTCTACCTCTCAGCTAAGGTGAGAAATGAATATGAGGATGCTCAGTGAAAATGCTTTGAAGTCTGTGAAATGCAAAGCAAATGTGAAGCACGAGGAATAATAAGGCTGTAAGGACTCACACTTGAGCGTTTGCTCTGAGCTGGCCCCTGTCCTCCACACTGAACCTATAGCCTCTCCTCTCACCTAATCTGCACAAAAATCTTACGAAGCAGACAACACTTACCATGCTGGCCTTTCCGTGAAATTTCAGGTCTTAGTGTCACCCATTACAGGTGGCATTTTATGCCACAAGTTGGGCCATCTGCACCTCCAAGCACAGGGTCACAGAAGACTTACCAGTCCCTTGGGCTGACCGAATGGCTGGTTTGTGTCAACCCCTGTTGTCCCTTTGAGCAACTCGGGGGCAATGGTTATGGGTAGGATTTAAAAACCGTCTGGCTGCAAACCCGGTGCTGATACGAACGAGGCCTAGTCAGGCACTAAGTGTTTTGTGTTCCCCAAAGAGATCTTAATGAAATCCCAGCATGAAAGAAAGTGCTTTTGACCCCACCCCAGCCATTTGGATTCAGAGACTCCATTGAAGATGCACAGCTTTCCTCCAGCAAAGGGGCTGGGTATCCAAACACAGAGGCTCCCCCAGACTCCCTCTAGGCTTAGCCTGGCTTGGTGGGCTCAGGAGAGATTCAAGATTATTTCATCCTTTATGTCCATTCGATGACAGTTAATCATCATTGCCACCTCATCCTCTATTGTAGCCAAACATCATAACCAGCACCATGTGAACTACGTCACTGACGCCACATTCTTTTTCTCGGCTGTCACTAGGCTCAGGCCAGGACAGCCCTCCCAGCTGACTTCCCCGATATTTTCTGTATCTCCTTTTCAGTCTGCCCTAAAATGACAGCTGGACTTCCGACAGTGGTTTCTTATGTGGGACACATGGCTCTTATACTCTGGGCAGCACTGATTCCTTTATTGCCAGTGGCTTAATTTTCCCAGATCTATCTCCATGCAGACAGTGTGAGGTTGGACTTCACGCCTCACATTTCTGATTGGGGCTCGGAAGTCTACCCCAGCTTCCTGCAGTGCCGCCCCCAGCTTATTCAATGCCCAGCTTGCAGGTCCTAAGTTGAACCCGCACACTGCACGCTCACCTGGTCTGTGCTTCCAGCTGCATTGGAAATGGAAGCATTAAACACAGTTCTCCACTGTCAGCCACCTGCTAGCTAATGAGTGACATCATTTAACACTGTTTTGAAAAGAGAGATTTAAAGTTGTTTTGAAAACTGAAGGAAAAATACAAATGTTTGAGTGTTAAACATTTTGCCCAAATACTAAAATGTGAATGTCTTTTTATTGTGACAGTTCACAAGAAAGCGGGCTACAGCATGCCTGTGCTTGTCAATGAAAATCTTAGCACTGAGTTTGGTAAACATTCTGGCAGTCGGGAAGCCACTTAAAGTTTAAAGAAAAGAAAGAGAAGTGTTCACTTTCCGTCTAATTTTTCCAGATGCACTCAATATTCTGCTTTATTTTTTAGTATTTTAACTAAAATAAGAAAACTCGGATTCTACCTCTATGTGTCCTATGAATGTTGTTGTTTTCTCCTATTATAAAATACAGGTTCGCAGCAGAAAACTTGGCAAAACAGAGATATGAAGAATAAAATAAAAATGACCTATAGTTCTAAGCCATGAGAATAATCATGTATATATTTCCTAGGTATTCTGAAGCATGTGTATTATAGTCCAAATATTTAAAAACAAAATTTGAGTAATACTTTAGATAGAGAGTTGTATTCTGATTTCTTCTATTAATGTTATAACTTTCAAATGAGGGACTTATATTGCTTTTATTTTTCTTTACTCTGTAAGTACTTACGTTCTTTATGAGAAAAATAAAAAATATAGAAAAGAAAGATAAGAAAATAAAATCAGTAATAATCCCCTCACTTACAAATGACTGCTGTTAACATTTTAGTTTTTTGGTTTCTATCTATTTATGTGAAATTTGAATGAAAATAGTATAATTTCGCTGTCTCTATATTGCTTGGTAACATAATGATTTAACTGTATAATAAATAGTATATTACATGAATATTTTGAGTAACAGTCTGTGTGATAACTTTTATTAGGTGTATGGTGTTCCACTATATAAGTGTATTATAGTTTATTTCACAAATAAACTCTTATCAGAAACTTATGTTGTTGTTAATCTGTGATTTATAATGAAACTATAAACATAACTTTTAGCTAAATATTTATGGATACCCTTCATTATTTATTTCCTAAATAGTAGAAGTAGAATTTTATGGTCAGAGGATAAAGACATGATTTTCTTACATTCAGGAGATATTCTATTATATGGCTGTACCATAATTTATTTATTTATTTTTATTTTTTTTTAATTGAGACAGAGTCTTGCTCTGTCACCCAGGCTGGAGTGCAGTGGTGCGATCTCAGCTCACTGCAACCTCCACCCACCAGGTTCAAGCAAGTCTCCTGCGTCAGCCTCCCGAGTAGCTGGGACTACAGGCGCACACCACCACACCCAGCTAATTATTGTATTTTTAGTAGAGATGGGGTTTCTCCATGTTGGCCAGGCTGGTCTTGAACTCCTGACCTCAAGTGATCCACCTGCCTCAGCCTCCCAAAACGCAGGCATGAGCCACCATGCTTGGCCTTACCGTAATTTATTTAACCATCATTTCATCTTCTGCTATTTAATATGTTGCAATGAACATCTTTGTACCAAATTTTGGTACTGATTATAGATTGCAAGTGTAGTTTTCTTGAAGGGAATTATGGGCCAAAGAAGAAGAAATGAAAGGTTAAAGTGGAAATTGCCAGGTTGCCTCCATGTAGAATGGGAGTAATCATACAACTTATGGTAGCATTGCTGTCCAGACAAGGGCCTGGCACACAGTGTGTTCTTGTAAACGCTGTACTCAGGTTCTCATCCTCACAGCTGCACCTAGAGCCCTGGTTCATGCAGTGCTAAGTTGCTGTTTTACTGTGACTTTGAAGCGCCAGAGAATAAATGAAAGAAAATAGCTGGCATCTCAAAACAAAATCAGACTATGCGCAGAAGTCGGGCTTGCAATGTGGAGCCATCAGAGTTTTGAATCACAGTCCCAGAGCTGCCACTCCTCAGCTCACTGAGCCATTTTCTCCCCTTCTATAAAATAAAGGGCTTGTGCTAAAGAATTTGAGGTGCCCTTTGGCTCAGGAATTCTATCTTTCCGTGACTCGTGAATGCTTTTTAAAGACCTCCTGTGTGTCCAGGCATCTCAATAAATAGAGTGATCATCTGGGTCTGATGAAATAAAAATAAGTTATTTCAGTATTTTTACCTTTTTTTCTGTTTTAGTGAGAAGTACTAGCTATCAAAGACTCCATCCTACTGATTGTATGAAATAGAATGAATGGCTTGGAGAGTACTTGATTAAACAATAGGTGGATGGGCTGGTGATGAAGATCAACAGAAGGGAGAAGAGAAATAAAAAAGGGTGTTCCATGGAGAAAGGTGAGGTGATAAAAGAAACTGCTTGACACAAAGAGTCTTCTGTTGGTTGCCATCGTCATCAGTCTTTATTTGAGCCCCAGTGTTAGTGAGTTGTACTCGTAGCACTTTAGGTCACATTCTCATCAGAACCACACACAAGTTGACTTGTGGAATTTAAAGTAAACATTTAGGTGCAAAAGAAGCAGAAGCAAAGTGAAAGTTTCTGCACTGACACAGAGTGTCCACACCATTGATGCTGCGGCTCGGGCATCTTATGACCTCCTTCACCCAGGCCATCCAATTCTGTGGCCTGCTGGGACTGAGAACCTGGGAACTTAACGGAATGCTCTGGGGACTTTGCAGGACAGTGATGATATCGGTGATGAGAGTTTGGCATCTTCACAAAAGAAAAGGTCTCACAAGAAGTCATAAGGTACTGAAAAACCATGCCAATAAACACCACGGTGTGGCATGTTCTGGCTTTTTGGCATTCCTCTTCCTCAGTTGTAGCTTCCTCAGCACAGCTTAACCAAGTGCAAGAATGGGTTGTGTGGCAGGCTCTGCTGTCAGATGCTGGCCAGATTTTAGACACAGAGAGAATTGTGACCTCAAGAAGCTCCATGCTTAGTAGGGAGGTAGACACGTCAGCTGATAATTGCATGATCACATTTCATCTAGTGGATGCACATAGATAGGATTATAGCTAATCTTTTGACTTGATCCTCTCATGGTAACTTCGATGCTTGAAAACACGATCTGCAAGGCCAAACAATGACAGCTCTCTGGAGGATTTGGAATTTGCCAAAGTCCCTTCTGTGGGTTTTCTCTGAAGGATGATATCGTCTCCCTGGATCTCTGTGGTGGACCTCTAACATGCCTTTCAGGAGAAGGTCTTCAGGCCATCTGAGGACACAGGAGCCTCGCAGAGAGTTTTAAAACTCTGCAAAGGAAAGAGCAGACACTGTCCCACCTTTCTCCATGGTGCGGGCTGGGTGGGGCTGGGTGGGGCTGGGGGCTGGGGACAAAGGCAAAGGAATCCTGTCTGCGTAGGTCGCTTCACTCTGGCAGAAACATCACATCCTGCCCTTGTCACCACACGTCTCTGTCCACAATTACTCATCATCTGTGGATAGACAGCCCTGGAGGAGATCATCAATTGCCAATGCAATTCAGCAGATACACTTCATAAATTTTAATTACATTCCCACTGAAAATGAATGGTCAGAAAATATAAAACATCTGCCATCCAGATCATTTACATTTTTCATACAATAAATCATCAACAACATCCCAAACCATGGCTTAAATCATGTGAGTGTGGTAGGTCATGAAGAAGGAACGCCATCCATCGTGCGATAACTATTTGGATCTCAGCCCTTCCTCGGATGTGGGAAGCGGGGCAAGGAGCAGGAGACCCAACAACTTATTGACAAGGGGGGAGAGCATTTTGGCCTAGTTCTCAAAAATATAAGTTCCCAGGTCTTATGTCAAACCTGCTAATTGATCTATTTAGTATTATTTTGGTCATAGTAAAATAGGGGCCAAAATAAGTAAAAGAATATTTGGCTAATTATAACTGCAAAGAGCAGGCATTTATCACTCATGTGGCTTATTTATCTAACCTGCAAGTAGTATAAGAAAGATGCTTCATTTTCAAAAATCAATTTTTATTAACATTATATTCATAGAATTCCCATTTGGCTGTAAGCATCTTCCGCGTCGTAAAGCACGGTGTGGGCATTCACGTGCTGCTGGCCTCCCTCGAATTCTTTGGGAAGACAGGCGTCTGTGCTAAGGACAGAAGGGCCTCTGAGGGACCTAGCAGCCCAGCCAAGGGGGCCTGAATCACACAGGTTGCAGACAGGACACACCGGCAGTGGAACCCCGTGCAAGCGGCCTCAGCGTCCTGAGTAGGGGCCTGTACAGCTGCCTGAGGAGTCCTTCCGGGCTTTTCCCCATGCATTGTGAGTTTTCCTTTTTCTGTCTCTTTTCTAAACACTTCCACCTCTATAGACTGAGAAGTGTGGTTGGGAGCCCTCACTCTCCTCCCAAGGCTCTTTTGCTGGAGTCTGGAGAAAGGCTTCTCACATGCAGTCAAGGACGTGCTGTGCAACTAGAGAAAGGGCGTGGTGAGCAGGGGCTCGGTAGCTGAATCCGAGGAGTGAGTGCAGATGAAGGCCGCTGCCTTTCTGGGATTCTTGATATTAAATTCCACAAGAATGACGAAGACGATGACCTTTATAAGGTCAAAGAGATATTAATTCAATGTTTTTATTTTACTATTGAAGACACTGGGACCCACAGAGGTGAAGTGACCTGCCCACGGTCCTGCTGCAGTCACCAGCACTCTGTGGTCAGAAGCTGTCCCTGGCAGCTGGGGGATGCACCTGCTCTTACTCTCCTTCTGCACTGGTCCAGCTGCCATCGGTTCTTCTGACTAAACTGTGTCTTAACCACAAAGCGTTCATGTCTATGTGGTGCAGAGTTGAACTGAGAAATATAGGAAAGTGATGTAGGATATGGTCCACCTGTCAGTAAAACAACCAGAACTGTCTGTGGAATGGTGCACCATGGAAACCAGAGAACGAAAAACAGAATCCTACCGTGAGTGCTATTTAGAGGTGCCAGGCGCCGGGCTGGCAGCACGAGGGGCTGCCCATCCACCCTGTGGGCTCCTCCTTACCCTGCCACAGTGCCCTCTGGTCTTCTACACAAGGACGCCACAGACATGCATCTCCTCAGTGTTCCTTTGACTGTTTGGGACCACGCTGTCCAAAATTTAACACACAGTGAGCTCTTTTCCTGTTTCCTTGAATTCTGACTCTGCATCCTGGATCTGGCCAGCGTTTCTCTCCCCTGCCGGGTACATCTCCTTTGGGTGTGGCCTCAGTATCCCCACACAGGAGGACTAACCTTGCCAAAGGCCTGGCGAGGTGTTCCTGGGTCTCTGCCCAGTGGCATGTTAGACCTGGCCCCTTCCTCCAGGTCCACTCAGAGGTCAGGTCGTCGAGCTAGACATGCCTTTCACAAGCTACTTCTGCCTCTCTCTCTAAATATAAGCTGAGATGCCTGGTGGTTTCAAACAATAGAGATGATTTCACATACATGAAAACTTGATAAAATCATTAGAAGATGTCATTCAAAGTTAATGGGCAACTTTTCTCTCTAGGGTAGGTAATTATTTTGGTAGGCATTTTTTGAAAAATAAAATCTTAAAGTTTACTGACCAATTTTTTTGTTGTTGTTACATTCTATTTCCAGTAAGGATGTTCTGGCTGACTAACGTTCTCTTTTCAGATTCACTTGGACATGGTTCTCCAGTGCTTCTTGGCTCTCATTACAGCGGAATGTGCTTGTGAGTTGTCCAACAGCTGCCACATCCTTGTTAAGGTTAGCTGCTTTTGAAAGCTAGTCCAAAGTTATATATCTTCAGAAAAAGTGAGCTGGAAGTTGCCATATTTGTCTAGATAATTAGGAATGAGATGTAGTAAAAGTGGGTCTGAATTTCAGATAGAGATTTCCTTTCCTGCTTGAATGGAATTGAAAAGAATGCAATTGATTTGGCATTAACATATTTTTGCTTCCTGGAAAAAAAGTTTTCCACTGTAACCATTTCTGACAGTTCTAGAATTCTCTAGAAGACCAAGAGTCCTATATGCCCAACAGACAAACATATTCAACATATATGTAGAATGTAATATTGAGGGTTAATATTTTCACTCCTATTCAATTTAATAGATGTTTCTGGCACGATGGAATTGTGAAACTTTATTTCTCTCTCAATGTTTTCTAAAAACAAAGAAAGGAAAAGAAAAAGAAACGAAAGTAAATAAATTCTTAGGAAAAATATTTCCATATTTTCCACCTTCTCCCAAAACTTCATTTTTGGAAAATTCTAAAACAAATCTATTTAATTTTATTATACATCAAGACTAAATTTTAAAAACTCTACAAGTAATTAAGATACATTTTGGTTAAGTGAAAAAATTAACTGTTAAAACTTTTCGTGGTTTAGACATTAATGAGAAAAGATCTTGTGAGAAATTGAAGGAAAATAGAAAAAAAATATTGCAGTTGCAAGAGAACAACGATGCATTCTCCATGGGAATAGTCAAGCCATGAAAAACCAGCCACCTCATTTCTTCTGCAGAAGACCATAAGCACATAGCATCTCACTTTGAGGGGCAAATTCTGAGGTTGGCACTTTATTTATATTTTATTAATGTAAACAATAACAAAATACGTTCAATCACAAGCACTCTACTCAGCCAGCTTTATGTCTACCTCTGAATCGAGGCACTTCTGAGATGCTCCTCAGTGTTAGGGAATGCTGGCCTGGAAGGCTTAGGAGCCAACTGGCAACTCATTAGAGGACCAAGAATTGCATCATAAAACAGTGAGACCAAATGTGTGGGCAGTTATTTTAAAACATTATAAAAACCCACTGTGTATTTTTCTATGAATTGTTGACAAATGTGCTTAGTAACAGGATAAGTGAAGAAAAATGAATGAATTAGGTGAGATTTACTTACATTTTAACATTGATAATAAAATAATTTACATGATGTTAGATGAATAAAATAATCAATATAGACACTTTATATAGACATCCTTATCCCAGAACTCTTTGTAAAGGACACGTAATGATCATAACCATAACAGCAGCAGCAACTCAACAACAAGAGTGGCCCCACAGGTTCATGGAGAATGTGGGCCACACAGACAGTATGCTTGACCCGTGAACGTGATTGCATTCAACCTCCCTTTAGGAGAGACTTGGCTACCAGATCACGGAACAACTGTTAAAGATGTAGAGGCCCCGTGGATGGGGTCAACTGGATGTGTCATTTTTCTGTTTAATTTCTAGGATGGAGTCCTAATGCCTTTGAAATAAGACGTAATTATGTGAACATCATGTAAGAAATTTATACCTATGATGACGTCTTACTCTATGTGTCTAAGACAAAAAAATTATGTCTGCTCTTATTCTTCCTACCACATAGCTCTGTGTTTATTGCTTCCTGAAAATTAATGTTTTTATTGATCACTCTTAAAAAAAAAACAGGGTGAGAGGAAACTACTAAGTTGATTAAACTGATAACCAGTTCTGCGATTTCTTCACCAGCCTGCTTTATCATAACAATAAGACTTTGGTCTTATTTTCCAAATATCTGTAATGCCTCAAAATAAACCAATGATGTTTTGACCCAATGACTCAGCTTTTTTCTTAAAGAATTTTGCTGAGTCACTTTCCTAATACTATTCTCCAGTCATGGAAGTCAGCCAGCTTTGTAATACTGTCTTACAGATGCTCTTCAACTTGTATTGGTCACGATTTGTTTCCCTAAGATTTGTATGCCTTTCAAATCTTCAAAGTTAGTGAAGCTTTCTTCAGCCAGGATTCATCTGTTTATAGAGCAGAGTGGGTGGCTTTTGGAAAAGACTTGACATGTTATAATATTGGGCTGAGGAGTCACACGCCACTATCCAAGTTGTCATTGAACGTGCATTTCCTCTTGGGAATGCAGTCCTTAAAACTTTGAGTCCTTTACCAATAGCAAAAATTAGCATCCCTTAACATTTTCACCTGCCTTAACATTGTGGCCTCTGTTCTGCAGACTTCCAGCTATTAAGTCAGTTTATTTTTCCCCGACATCATAAGCTACACGCTTCCCACTCACTTCTATCCTGGCCAGCAAACACACTAGTCTTTTCGATTACTACTTAAAATCACAATGAAAACTATGGTTGTGTATTCACATGCAACTATGGCGTGTGAGTTGATCCCATCCTCTGAGCCCAATCTGTGTGAAGGAAAATGTTTCTCATTAGGAAACCACTTCGTTGTGATCCCTTGGAATCATTTCTAGCTTGTACAAATTATTAAAACTAGACGTCTTTCCTTTCCCTGGACTCCACCCCTGCCTTGTCTAGCTTTCTGCTGCTTCCAGAAGTTAAACAAGCAGATGTTATAAACAAAAACAAACAAACAAACAAAAAGCAAAACAAACAAAAACATTAAAAAACAAAAAACATGAAAGACAAAAACAAAAAGAAAACCACTACCATGAATAAATTTCATCTTCTGTGCATTTCTGTTAAAATTTATAAATTTTATATTCTCCGTTAAATCTGTGAAGATAATACCCAACTATGTAAACACACTGATATTCATGAATTTTAGAGAAAATTCTAACACTACTGACTACTTAAAGTACAGACTTAAAACTGTAAAATTATCCTGACACTTGAGGCTAAAGAACATCTTAGTAAGTGATTTGCTGTGTCTGTTAACATTTTGTCAAGATTTGTAGATGTGTACATTATGTTTGGGTTTGAAGCACTTTCTCACCTCTAACTTTTTTCCTTCTTCACCCCCTTAATCACAGACACAGGAATGCAGCTGCCCTGTGTGTGTCTCCTTCATCCTGCTGGGGGTAGGCACTGGCAAGGAGAGCTTGGGGGGTAACACACGGGCATATTTGGGGTCTGACGAAACAGGCTAATCATGGACCCATTAGGCAAATATTAATTTTCATTGGAAGCCCTGCCATTTTGTGAACTTATAAGAAATAAACAGGCCGGGCGCGGTGGCTCACGCTTGTAATCCCAGCACTTTGGGAGGCCGAGGCGGGCGGATCACGAGGTCAGGAGATCGAGACCATGGTGAAACCCCGTCTCTACTAAAAATACAAAAAATTAGCCGGGCGTGGTGGCAGGCGCCTGTAGTCCCAGCTACTCGGAGAGGCTGAGGCAGGAGAATGGCGTGAACCCGGGAGGCAGAGGTTGCCGTGAGCCGAGATCGTGCCACTGCACTCCAGCCTAGGGGACAGAGCGAGACTCTGTCTCAAAAAAAAAAAAAAAAAAAAAAAAGAAATAAACAGACGTACTGTTAGCCTCAGGATGTATCTCTTTTCTTTAAGAAAAAAGAAACCCATTGATAAATGTCTCTGAAAGGCTGACTCTCACCACTTCATGCTCTTCTAATGCTTCTGCACTGTCCTATGTGAGGCTCGAGTGACGTGGGTGTGCCACTGAAGGGCCATGGGTAGGAGTGGTGTGTTTTCTGAACACCTATCACACCTGTATTACCAGTTCTATGAAAACATGTATAACATAGAAGCAAAGCATTCACGCTAAAGATAGCTTCTGCTGATCCTTGCTACCAAGATCTCCCTTCCGGTCCTCAGCGTCTCTTCCCTTGACCAGGCTCTTCCTGTCTTCTCGGGCCACTTTCTCTATATTATTTTTCTCTTCTTCTTCCAGGTTATGGAAACCATTCCTACCACAATTTTCTCTTCTAAATTTGGTTTGATAAAACCAAATACTTTTCATTGTTTCACCTGCAGTGATCTTTTTCTTAGACTTTTGCATTTTGTATTCTTTTAGTTTTAGTATCTATGCAGGCATTTCTTATATAGAGGCCCTGTTCACACCATGCCCACATTCTACAGTGGATTATACACTTTGAATATCAAGCTCCAGCTATATGAGTTAGTTTGGGATTATTGAAAGGACACCAAGAGGCAGAATGGCCATGTAAGTTATTGTTCAAGTCAGGGTACTTTTGAGAGTTAAAAAAGGCACGTTAACAATGTCACACCACGGATGTAACTGGGACAATTCCAGCCAAGAATTGAGATGGTCCTTTCTTTTCTCCTCTCCCACCCTATTCTCCTCCTTGTTCTCTTTCTTCTTCCTCCTCTTCCCCATCCTCCTCCTCTACTGCCTGTTCATAGGGGAAATATATATCTGTCTGTCTGTCTATCTATCTATCTATCTATCTGTCTATCTATCTATCTATCTACATCTATCTTTCTATCTATTATCTATCTGTTTCCCAAATGCAAACACTGAATCGCTAGTCAATAAGTCTCATGATAAATGTTTGATGCTAGCCCAATGCTGGGCTCACTTTCTAAACTCCTAGATAATTCCACAACAGAAAGAAATAAGGTTTCAGGTCTTATTTTATGTTTCTTATAGTATTCTCAGTATAGGATACTAGTTAAACTGTGGAGACACATGGAGAGACAAATGGAGACTAGTCTGAACAACCTGGAGACAGTCCTCTCTCACAGCAAAGTCAAATCTGGTTTGGTGGTTCCGCTTTGCAAAGCTATGACGGGCTCAAGCTCTTCCTACCTTTTTGCTTCAGTCTCCTGACCTGTTGTCCTCTCCACATAGCCCCAGATGACTCACCATCATATCCACATTCTAGCCAGTGGGAAGGGGGAATGGAGTTGGTAAGAGCATGCTCCTCTTTCTCTTGTGCACTGCAACTCTGCACAGTCCATCCGTTCTTACCCCATTGGCCAGAATGCAGTCACCTCGCTTCTACTGGCTGCAAGGAAGGATGGGGATTGTAGTTTTTCCCATGAGAACCCATATGCCCAGATTAAAATTGGTAACTGTATTATCAAGAGAGAGTAGAAGCAACTTGGGGACATCGACAGTTTCTGTCACACTCAGCAATATGATGTACTCATAGAGGGATACACAATTCTTGCTGTTGTTGCCTATTGATAACTTCACTCTGTATTTTCTGGTCTTCAGTTTACCCTATTGTGACCATATTGTGATATATACTGTGTACGTATATAGGGACTTCATTACTTTCACTCAAAAGCTCCAAAAAAGAATCATGCAGGCTAGGTGCAGTGGCTCACACTTGTAATCCCAACACTTTGGGAGGTCAAGGCAGGAGGATCGCTTGAGGCCAGGAGTTTGAGACCAGCCTGGGCAACATAGGGAGGCTCAATCTTTACAAAAAACAATAATAAAAAGAATCATGCAAATCTCTAATTGTGGAAGTGTTATTTTAGCAAATTATATGAAAACTTACGGGTTATACCATTCATTTCCTTACCACGACATTTTATGTAATGTAACTACAAAATCTCAAAGAGTCTAATACTTTCTGTAGCTCTTTTCATTTTGTGCCTTTCACATTATAATTTATAGCTTAAGGCCACCTTTCTCAAAGTCTAAAAATCTGTTAGTCTATTTTTCCCCTTTTATAACTTTTCCAAATATTCTGTTATGTTAAAGAGATGATGAAGCCCATTATGGCCATTAGAATTCTGATGCAATTAAGTTTTATTCCACTATAAGTGACAGGTACTTGATTCCTTTTTGGAATGGGATAATTTTCTACAGGCCTGCAACTTTTACACCCTCGTTAATTTGCAAGGCTGTTTTAGAAAATATGTTGTCAATGCTGAATGAGGTACATCTCTAACTTTGGACAAATCATTGTCTTAATGTTCTTCAGGTTATAACATCCATTTTAAAAAAAACCTCACCATTGTCCCCAGGAGAGTCAATAAAAATGCTTCTGTGCTTTGTTTGTGGACACTTAAATAATAGGAGAGCTCCCCCTACTGATTGACGTTAGGGAATTATGGAGGAGGGGCTAATCTCAGGCCCTTCACTCTTGTTAATTTCTCTAATGCTCATGCATAGATCAAGATGAAAATCAAAAGCAAGCCTGTTTGACATTGGCTTTTGAAATGCTTAAAAACATCAGCATTTGTCAAGTGGAAAGATTTTCATTTCAAAGTTCTAACAGGTTATTATTATTCCAAGCAATGGAGAGTTAAAAAATGTTGAACAACTGTAATAATGGTGGCATCTAAGTGTGGGGAGTGATTAGGTTTTGTTTGTTTGCATAAAATGATATCACCTAGCTTTGTGTTGGGTTTGTTTAAGAAATGTAGGCTAATTAGGCCATACAAGTAACTTTGTTTTCTGAAAATTAATTAAGCTTTTGTGGCCTTACCAGGTTACAGGGCCAGGCTCACCTCCCACACAGTTGCTCTGGAGCTATGTAGGAGGCAAGCCTGTCTCACGCTGAACTGCCAGGTGATGCCGTCACGGGAAGAATGGAGTTTAGTAATGCTGCATTTGAAGTCTTGTTCAAGTCGTAAAATGTTGGATTCTATTTTTATTAAATCGCTTAAACTTTCAACATAGTGAAAAAGATTTATTTAACATACATTTCACAAGCCTTTTTGAATGCATATTTTCTGGGAAAAAATACAGCAGAGGGCATTTCTATAACTAAAGCTATTGTCCTGAAGGGACAAAACAAGCGCATTAACTATTGAGGTCCTATTGTTTCATCAGGCCGTCAGCAGAAACATTGAAAATGTTTGTATTTGTAGGGTTATGAGGGAGCTCTACCCATCTCCTTCAAGTAAGACAGACATAAATCCTCTTTATGATTCGAGAATATCATATAGAATCTACATAAAGTCTTAGAGGCTGTGGAGAAATAGGTTTTATTGTAAGAACCCCAAAGTAGAGAAACCAAACCAAGCATCTGGGGAAGCATATGATGTAGTGAGCTTGATAAAAAAAATGCCTCATCTATAGGAAGAAGGACTGTTTTTAGCAACCTCCTTTTTGTATCTGAACACTTTTTTAAAACAGCTTTATTGAGATGTAATTTACATACCACAAAATTCTCCCATTTAAATTACACAGTTCAATGCTTTTAATGTATTTACAGAGTTGTGTAACAATCATGATCTGATTTTGGAACATTTTTCATCACCTCCAAAAGAAACCCCATATCTATGGGGTGTCCCTTCTTATCACCCCCTCAATCTTCGACCCCATACCCATTAAAAGTCACTGCCTATCACCCCCCTCAATCTTCAACCCCAGCCTCTGAAAGTCACTTATCTGCTTTTGCCTGCATGAATTTACCTCTTCTGGACATTTAAGATAAATGGAATAATAATATTTGATCTTTTGTGATTGGCTTTGTTTCGTGGCATAATATTTGAGGTTTATCCTTGTTTTAGCGTGCATAAGTAATTCATCTTTTTTTGCCAAATAGTATTCCATTGTATGGGCATACCACATTTTGTTTATCCATTTGTCAGCTGAAGGACATTTGGGTTGTTTACACTTTTTGGCTGTTACGAGCAGTAGTTGCCCTCGGTCTTCATCCAGGAGTCTTTGCAGGGACATATGTTCTCATTTTCCTTGGGTAGTTACTTAGGAGTGGAATTTCTGGGACATATGGTAACTCTATATTTAACATATTGAGGAACTGCCCAAATGTTCTCCAGTGTTTCTGCACCCTTTTACATTCCCACCAGCAAGGTGGGTTCCAATTTCATCACATCCTTACCAACCTTTATTATTGGCTTTTTGATTATAGCTATTCTATTGGATGTGCAGTGGTATCTTATTGTAGTTTTGATTTGCATTTCCCTAATGAGTAAGGACATTGAATGTGTTTTCATGTGCTTTTCGCCATTTGTATATCTTCTTTGGAGAAATGTCTATCCAAATCATTTGCGTGTTTTATGACTGGGTTATTCTTATCATTATTGTGTTATGTGAAGTTGCTTTTATATACTTTGGATACAAGTCTTTTATCTGATATATAATATTTTCTCTAATTTTATGGACTGATATTCCAATTACTTGATAATATTGTTTGACTCATAAATTTTTTAATTTTGATGAAGTCTAATTTATCAATTTTGCCTTTTATTGCTTCTCCTATTGGTGTCATATTTAAGCAATCACTGCCTAACCTAAAGTTCCAACAGGCCACAGAGATTTACTTCTAAGTCTTTTTACAAGACATAGAAATTGGTTTAGTTTTTACAGTCAGGTCTATGATCCATTTTGGGTTTAGTTTGTATATGGCATAAGGGAGGGGGCCAAATAAAGCCTTATGCATGTTGATATTCAGTAATCTCAGCACATTTGTTGAAGAGACTGTTTACCCCCATTGGCATCTTTATGGAAAATTAATTGACTATAAGTGTAAGGTTTTCTTTCTGGACTTTTAACTTTATTCCATTCATCGATGTGTCTATCTTCATGCCAGTACCACACTGCTTTAATTATTATAGCTTTGTAATAGGTTTTAAAATGAGAGAATGTGAGTCTTCTGTCTTTTTTTTTTTTTTTTTAGCATTGGTTTATCTATTCTTGGTCCTTTGCATTTCTATAGGAATTTTAAGGTCAACATATCAATTTCTGCAAAAAAAAAAAAGTCCCCTTTTATTGATATTCCCTCTGTAGCGGTTTGGTATACCCCTCAGAGTCATATGCAATTTCCCCACCTCTGTCTCCTGCTAACTCAGCCCACTATACTTATGCTGTAAGAACCCCCTGGTACATGGAGGACACCAGGGTTAGAATACTTTTTACCACCTTGTGTGTCCCTGTGAAATCATCTGAACTTTTCAGCCTCAGTTTCCTCATTCATAATATGAGAATGATAATGCTTAATTCATGGGATGATTGTGAGAATAGAAAGTGATTCTGAATCTTTTGGATTCTGGCCTGGCATGTGAGGAGCTTGAAAGTCGTTGCTCCATTCTAACAATAAGTAAAAAGCTGAACAAGTGGCACAATCAATGATTCATTAGATCTGTTGGAAAAGTGAGGTAACTGAGCAAACAGGCTGCCTGCAAAGTAGAGAGGCAGACAGGTAAATACAGAGAATCATGTAAGTAAAGCAGAAACCCATGAGCAGAAACCTCCATGGGAACCAGAGCCCAGGAAGGGAAACTTAACCTGCAGTTGAAAAAGTGCTGGAGGCTCAATGTGGACAAAGCTGAGAGTTAAAAACTCCAGGGAGACCCAGTTATAGAGAATGCCCCTTCTCCTGATACTTGTGAGGTTTACCTCCAGGAGCTTGATTGGGCTTTCACAGAAAAATCCTTTTGTGCTTCCAGCAGGGGGAGAAGAAAAGAAACCATTTTGAAATACGTCAGAACATTCTGTTCTTAACAAGGACTGCCCTCAAGAGAGACAATTTTACAAGAGCCTAAACTACTGTGGTTTTTCTTTTTTTCATCTTTTTTGTTTTTGATTTTTTTAGACCCTAGCCACTCTTGGGGGAAAAAAAATGCCCAACTCTATCTCCCTTTAGCCTTCCATGTGAAGAAGAAAAATACCCAACTAACTCACTCACCATCCTGTCTCACATGGCCAGGAGGTGGGGGGCTACTAAGAAACACTTGTGAAGTTTATAGTCTAGAGACCTAAGCTGGCTAAAAGACTGAGGCTTAATCATAGGACTATAGAATACTTCACCTCCCCCCACACCTTACCACCACATTACTAAAGGCTTATTTATTTTCCCTTGTTCCTTTTAATTAGAACATCATGTCTGGCTATCAAGAAAAAAAATTACAAGGCATACTAAAAGGCAGAAAAATACAGTGTGAAGAGACAAAGCAAGCATCAGAGCCCAATTCAGATAAGGCAGGGATGTTGGAATTATTAGAGCAGACATTTAAAACAACTATGATTAATGTGATAAGGGATGTGATAGATAAAGCAGACAGTATGCAAGAGCAGATGGGAAATGTAAACAGACAGACAGAAATTCTAAAAACGAAATACCAGAGGTCAAAAAACACTATAACAGAAGTGAAGAATGCTTTTGATGGGCTCATTAGTAGACTGAACATGGCTGAAGGAAATAATGTTTGAGCTTGAAAATGTCAACAGAAACTTCCAAAATGAGAGAGTGAGAGAGGAGGCAGTTAGAAGCCAGCTAGGTGGATACAGAGGGAGGGTCTCTGGAGAGGAAAAACACTCACAGGACCACATCTGCACCTCCCCTGCAGCTAGAAGAAAGAAATGTGGTAAAGAGCTTCCCCTAATGCCAGGATGTTTGCTCAGAAGGGACTGTCTCAACCCAGGCGCAGGTGCAATAAATAAACTTAAATATCCTTAACCTAGCTCATTATAATATCATTAACAAGAAATTAGCATTGTAGTTTTAGCCCTGCTGTGGGTTTCACTTAGGCACTCATGGGTAGTAACCAAGACAGAGTAGCTATGACCAACCCCAGGCATGCGCAGATGCAACTTTACCCCTCCCCTTAGGGTATAACCCACAGGAGCCTTCCTTGTCTTTGCCACATAAAAGCTCGAGAACTTGCCTCATTTCTGGCAACCCTCTTCAGGTCTCCTCTCATTGCTGAGAGCTTTTCTGCTGCTTAATAAAACCCTGCTCTGCCTTAGCCACTCTCTGGTGTCTGTGTGCCTTATTCTTCTTGGTCATGGGACAAGAACTCACACTTAGCTGAACTAAGGAACAAGACAACTGCAACAGTAGCAAAGAGAAAAAAAGACTGGAAAAGAATTAGAGCACAATGTCCGGGAACTGTGTGGGCAACTACAGAAGAAGTAGCATGTGTGTAATGGAAATACCAGAAGCAGAAGAAAGAGAGAAAGAAACAGAAGAAATACTTGAAGAAATTCAACAGTCTTCCTAAAGTAATGTCAGAGAGGAAACCACAGATTCAGAAAGCTCAGAGAAGACAAAGCAGGATAAATGCCCTCCAAAACTACACCTAAATATACCATATTCAAACTGCAGAAAATCAAAAGTGAATAAAAAATCTCGTAAGAAGCCAGAGGAAAAAGGCACCTTAGTCAAGATAAGAAATACTTTCAGCAGTACCCTAATACCAAAAGCAGACAAAGACATTATAAGAAAATAAAACAGATATTATAAGAAAAGACATTATAGGAAAATAAAAGACATTATAAGAAAAGACATTATAAGAAAATAAAACAGACATTGTAAGAAAAGACATTATAAGAAAATAAAACAGACCAATATATGTTCTGAACATAGACACAAAAATCCTCAGCAAAATATTTGCAAGGCAAATCCAACAATATATAGAAAGAATTATACACCACAACCAAGTGGGGTTTATCCCAAGAGGCAAGGCTGGTTCAGCATTTGAAAATCAATCAATTTAATCCATCACATCAACAGGCTATAAAAGCAAAATCACATGATCATATTAGTAGATGCCAAAAAGGTATTTGACAAAATCCAATACTCATGATAAAAAAAAAAGAAAGAAACCTCTCAGCAAACTAGAAATAGAAGGGAACTTTCTCACCTTGATAAAGAACACCTACAGAAAACCTACAGAGAACACACTTAATGGTGAGAAACATACTTAACGGTGGGAAAATTTCACACTAAGATCAGGAACAAGGCAAGGATGTTCCCTCTCACTACTTTTTTTTAAATTTATTTTTTAAAGGTGGAGTCTTGCTCTTGTTGCCCAGGCTGGAGTGCAATGGCGTGATTTCAGCTCACTGTAACCTCCATCTCCTGAGTTCAGCGATTCTCCTGCCTCAGCCTCCCAAGTAGCTGAGATTACAGGTGCCCGCCACCACGCCCAACTAATTTTTGTATTTTTAGTAGAGACGAGGTTTCACTATGTTGGCCAGGCTGGTCTCGAACTCCTGACCTCAGGTGATCCATCCGCCTCGGCTTCCAAAAGTGCTGGGATTACAGGCATGAGCCACGGCACCCGGCTGTCTTTTTAAGTATCATGCTGAGAGTTGTAGTTAATGCAAAGAGACAAAAATAAAAAAGGAAATAAAAGTTACACTGATTGGGAAGAAAGAAGAACTATCTTGTTTGCAAACAACATGATTATCTATGTAGAAAATCCAAAGGAATCAACAACAACAACAAAACTCTTGGAACTAATAAGCAATTATACAGTAAGTTTGTAGGATACAAGGTTAACAAGAAAGTTGATCACTCTCCTATATATCAGCAGTGAACAACTGGAATTTGAAATTAAAAACATAGTACCATTTACATCACCACCCCTCAAAGTAAAATGCTTATGTATAAACCTAATGAACCATGTGCTAGATCTTTATAAAGAAAACTACAAAACTCTGATAAAAGAAATCAAAGAACTAAATAAATGGAGAGATATTTCATGTTATTGGATAGGAATACTCAATAATGTCAAAATGTTAGTTCTTCCTAATTTGATCTTTAGATTCAATGTAATCCCAATCAAAGTTCTGCAAGTTATTCTGTGAATGTTGACACAAACTGATTCTGAAATTTTTATGGTTACTGTATGTCGTAGCATAATTTGAAGTCAGGTAACATGATGCCTCCAGCTTTGTTCTTCATGCTTAGTATTGCCTTGGCTATTTGAGCTTTCAGCTCTTTTTTGGCTCTATATGTATTTTAAAATAGTTTTTTTTCCTAATTTTGTGAAGAATGTCATTGTTAGTTTGATAGGAATAGCACTGAATATTTAAACTGCTTTGGGCAGGATCGCCATGATAACAATATTGATTCTTCATGTTCATGAGCATGGATATCCATTTGTTTGTGTCATCTCCAGTTTTTTTGAGCAGTGTTTGTAATTTTTTTTTTTTGTAAAGATCTTTAACCTCCCTGGTTAGCTGTATTCCTAGGTATTTTATTCTTTTTGTGGATTGTGAATGGGATTGCATTCTTGATTTGGCTCTCAGCTTGGAGGTTGTTGGTGTGTAGAAATGCTATTGATTTTTGTACATTAATTTTGTATCCTGAAAATTTGTTGAAGTTATTTATCAGACGGAGGAGCTTTTGGACAGAGGCTATGGGTTTTCTAGGTATAGAATCAGATTGCCTGCAAAAAGAGATAATTTGACTTCCTCTCTTCCTATTTGGATGCCTTTTATTTTTTTCTCTTGCCTGATTGCTCTGGCTAGGACTTCCAGTACTATGGTGAATAGAAGTGGTGAGAGGGGGCATCCTTGTCTTGTTCCGGTTTTCAAGGATAATACTTCTGGCTTCTGTCCCTTCAGCATGATCTTGGCTGTGGTCTGTCATAGATGGCTCTTATTATTTTGAGGTATGTTCCTTCAATGCCTAGTTTGTTGAGGGTTTTTAACATGAAGGGATGTTGAATTTTATTGAAAGCCTTTCCTGTATCTATTGGATGATCATGTGTTTTTTGTTTTTAGTTCTGTTTATATAATGAATCTTATTTATTGATTTGTGTATGTTGAACCAACTTTGCATCCCAGAGATAAAGCCTACTTGATCATGATGTATTAGCTTTTTGATGTGCTGCTGGATTCAGTTTTCTGTATTTTGTTAAGGATTTCTGCATCTATGTTCATCAAATACATTGGCTTGAAGTCTTCTTTTATTTCTATGTCCTACCAGGTTTTGGTATCAAGATGATGCTGGCCTCATAGGATGAGTTAGGAAGGAGTCCCTCCTCCTCAGTTTTGGAAGAATATTCCATACTTATAGATGGAATATTTTTTTAATGGCCATACTGTCTAAAAGCAATGTACAGATTCAATGTGATTCCTATCAAACTAACAATGACATTCTTCACAAAATCAGTAAAAAAGCTAGTTTAAAATACACGTGGAATCAAAAAAGAACTCGAGTAGCCAAGGCAGTCCTAAGAATAAAAAATAAAGCTGGAGGCATCATGTTGCCCAACTTCAAACCATACTGCAAGGCTACAGTAACCATGAAAAATTTAGAATCATTTGTCCAACCCCATAGAACATATAAGAGTGAACTCTAATGTGAACCATGGACTTTGTATGACAATGATGTGTCAATGTACGTTCATTGACTGTGACAAATATACCGCTCCAGTTTGGGATGTTGACTAGGGGCAGCCTATGTACATGCAGGAGGAGCAGGTATACACGAAATCTCTCTACATTCTGTTCAATGTTCAATGTTGCTGTGGCAGCATGCGGTGATGTCTCATATGTGAATCTCCCTTCAGAATCCTGATGAAGTTGGAAGTTGATTTCACTCCTGCTGGGGGTCCATTTCCCCCATAACCTGAACAAAGAGAGCTTGAGCAAGGAATTAAGGTGAAACGTCTGGGCTTGTAGCAATGAACTTATTCTTCCTTTATTTCTTCTGTACATCCTTTCTTGTAATACATCCACTTAGACGTATTTTTTTTTTGGTTATCTCTTCTATTTAGTCAGCCAATTCCCTGACTTCAGCCCACTGGAAATCATTCCTATACACTTAATGACGATACATTTTAGCCATATAAATGAAATCACATTTTTGTTTTGTTTTTCTTTTTGTCTGGGGATATTAAAATATCCCCAGCTGACTATTCAATAGTCGACTAAAGCATCAGAAATCAATTTGCATTAGTCAGGATACTGTGAGAATGTTTGGGTATAGCAGTTGACAAAATTTATGTCAAGTAGCAAGATAGGAATTATGATACCTGCATTTATTTCTGTTCCTGTCATTATTGGATAGTGATATGACAAACATGCTGCCGAACTTTTCCTACAACTGATAATAACCCGAGTAGCTAATGGCACTAAAAGTGCCCACTAGCATTCATAGCTTATAGATGTGGGGTTCCAGGCTCATTCTCTTCTGATAACGGGATAGGTAAAGAATAGCTCAAGAGGCCAAGTTAGATAATTTTAAGGAGCATTTGGTTTACATGTAGTTGAAGTACAGAACCAGGTTAAAATCCTGATAACAACAACAATCATGACATCCAGAACAATAATGGATGCAACAAAAAAATTATGACCTGAGCCAGACATTCCTTTCCCTGTGGTACATCATGTAATTCTCACACTCTCAAAGGTCTTTGTCTAGGCAGGAACCAATGTGGCTGGGCTCCATTCACTCCCAGTAACGCAGACACCCCTGCAGGGAGTGGCACCTCACACAGTGATAGATCCTGGGGTGCTGGGTGATGGATCTATGACTTTGGTACAATCTAAGTGGTTGATTTTAAGTTAGATTGATTCTCACGGTCTTCACCCCCACCCCCCCACAAGCTTTTTGTTCTTGTCACTGTTGGGTTTCATTATTACTATTTGATATTTTAATATTTGAAGTCATCATGGAACCTACAGTCTTGTGGGGCAAGAGTGACCAGTATGTAAACAGATGCATAAGACAAGGTTAATGACAAGAGTGACGCTGAAGCCCGACACATTTCTCTACAGCCTACTCTTGCTCTCCCAACAGCTGCCTCTGTGTTTGGATCAAGGCAAACAAGAGAAGTATCTTGTCCGAAGACTTTTCTTTAATGTAGTATGGGCTGTAATTCTCTTTGCCTCTGCCTTCTCTGTCTTTTTTTTTTGTTAGTTTTGTGACAACATTTATTTTGTGTGACTTTGATGCTGTCTCCAGAAAAATGTGTCAAAATTTATGGCTTGCTAATGCTGTCTCTGTTCTCTATCTTGTTTTGAATTTTGTGGGATATTGGGTGAAAGGGGTTAAAAACGAGTGCACTTACTCTGCTATTTTGATCCAGATGGGGTACATCCATCTTTGCATTCTTATCAATTTTTCCCCCTTAGGATCAATTACTAAAAATGGAATTTCCAGGTCAAAGGGATGAGCTCTCTAAAGGTGTTTGATACATATTGCTAAAATGTTCTCCATAAAGGTTATATCAATTTATTTTCTTGAGGTATGATGGGGTATGAAGTATGATTTCTTACGCTTCTGCACCAACACCATACGTTCTCTTAAAAAGGGTTTTCACCAAACTCTTACGTAAATATCTTATTATTATCTGCGTTTATTTCATCGTTTGTGAAACTGATCACATTTAACATATCTTAAAATCATTTATAAATGTCCTTTTCTTATTATTTGCACATTAAAAGTTTATGGCTTAGTGGACTAAAATAAAAATTGTATTGTTACAAAATGTTTTTCTGGGTTTGAAGTTCACTCTTAAAGTTTGTTTTGATGGATTATTTTGTCATTCATTTATTTAAAAGTACTTATTGTTCTCCTTCTGGGTGGAAGCAGAATGCTAAGATGCCCCCAGCATCCCCACCCTCTAGACATGTTCTGGATAATCATCTCCCCTGGAGTGTGGGTGGAGCTTGTCACTCTCACATAATTTTGCTCCCATAAATATTTTATGGCAAAGTGAAGGGCTTTTGCAGATGTATTTAAGGTTCCTAATTAGTTGACTCACTCTGGGTTGGCTTGACATAATCAGGTAAATCCTTTAAAAGAGAGCTCAGGCCTTCCCTGAAGAGAGATTCTTCGTAATAGATTCTCCTGTGGCCTTGAAGAAGCAAACAGCCGTGTTTGAATTGTCTGTAGAGAGGGACATGTCGTGAGGACCTGAGAGAGACTCCTGGGGAGCGAGGGGTTCCTACATGACAGCTAGTAAGAAAATGGGGGTCTTGGCTACACCACAGGGATGTGAATTCTGCCAACCATCTGCGGGAACTTAGAAGTGGATCTTTTTTCCAGTCCAGCTTCAAGATGAGGATCTGCCAGGCAACACCAAGATTTCAGCCTGGGGATATGCTGAGCAGAGGCCCCAAGTGGAATGTATTGAATTTATGACTCACAAAAATTGTGAGATTGTAAATTTTTGTTCTTTTAAGGCACTCAGTCTGTGGTAATGTGTTACTTAGCAGTGGAAAGCGAACACGTCCTGTATGACAAGCACTAGTGGTACTCTCCGACTTGAAAGAGATGCGTCTCATCGGAGCCATGGCCTTTACAGCTTTGGCTTTGATGTCACGTTTAAAGACACTTTGTCCTCACTCCAAACTCTTGTAATTATTTATCCCATAATTTCTTATTATTTTTATGGTTTCAGGTTTACATGAATATCTTAAAATTCAACTGGAACTTATTTTCCTTGAAGGTATAAGACATCTAATGTTTTTTTTCCCTTTGTGATTAGTCTGTTGTCTGAAGAACATTTTTTGAATAAACCACCTACTCCTCATTGATTTGGCAAGTATCTTGGTTTAGAAGTACAGTCACTTATTTCTAGTAAGATATTATTTATGAAATACCAACTTGGGCCATGGGTTAAGAATGCTTTAGTGCTGATTACTTCATTATTATAATTATGACCCAAGAGACAATGCAAAGAGCATAAAGATATAGTCATATTATCCCTTGCATTTGACATCTTGCTTTTTTTGTCCAGGTAAACATATATTTGAAATGGTTTTGTATGAACCAACTAACTAAAATAAAACACTTTTAACAATTGGCTAAAGTAATTTCAATTGTATAGGTTGCTTACATTTTCTAAAAAAGATGTTTTCCTTCAAATCAACAGCAAATGTGATTAAAACCTGGTGGATATTTTTAATAATGTGTGACTAGACTATAAATTCTTTCAGGACAAGGACTATGTCTGAATCATGCATTTGTTTCTAGTATCTAGTACAACCATGTTTAATAGTATTTGCTTAATAATTTCTAAATGACTGAATTATTTTAGCTATACTAATGTTGCTATGAATTTTATAGTGCTGGTGTATGCATTATTTTCTGTTAATCAGTGATGGTAAGAATGCAAACAAGTAAAACAGTCAATTTGGACTTTAATCATTAAAAATAAATACATTCATCTAAAATTAAATTTAAGCATTCTTGTAAAAAATAATTCTTAGAGCTCTTTAAGATAAATAGTCTTTGATACTTTTTGTTTTGTCAATGAGTAGATCTCACTGTTGTCTAGCATATCAAACTCACCTTGCTTACGTTACGTGGCTCTAATTCTTTCCTACATTGCTTATCATTATCTCTATCCCCTTTCTCTGTCTCTGTCCGTCTTTAATCAATCTAGTCTTCAGTATTATCTTGGTGGGAAAATTATCTGAAATATTATCTTGAAAACTTTTAGAATCAAGAGATTTTAAGCTGTACACTCTGTAAACAAAAACAATATGATGAATTATATATTCTGAATACCAATGGGCTGACATTTCCAAAACAAATATTAAAATATTAATGGAGCTGTGTTTTGTGTCTGCCTCTATATCAAATGCAATTGTGTTGTTGTTGGACACTACTCTTTATTTTCCTGTGCAAGTCATCTTTTATCCTTGCAGGGCCAAATATGAGTCTAAAGGTGTCCACCTGCTTATTAATGAGGAAAATGTACTGAGAAAGAGGAAGAAGCATTCAAAATTTTGGGAATGTTTTGTGGTTTGTGGTGGGGGATGATGCTGGTGAGGAGGAGTGACCAATGGAATGAGCATTCGTTGAGGATGCCTTCAGATGGCTCATTATTTTACTTTCTTTTTTATCTGTGCCAAATAAATACGTGTACTATTTATGGGGAAAAGTGGGAAAATGGGGACAGGTTCAAAAATATGTTCAATTACTTACTTTACTTTTTTTTGTAAGCACAAAAGTCATTAAGTAGGCTGGCACTGGTTGTTGTGGAATATTGGCCCTACAAACAAGTGGGATGGTTTAGAATGCACATTAGTAATAAACCTAGGTTTGTTAAAGTCAGCATTTCTCAAGCCTGTTTGACCACAGACCATATATTTTTCAACACATCTGTTAGTATCCTCTGGGTCCAGTGTTCCAAGATATATAACTTCCTGGAATGCAGGTATACAGCAGACCTGCACCAGACTCAGAGTCCATTCCTGATAATGCAGTTTCCCTTGTGTGTGCACAGCGTATACAGACATGTACACACCTCTCACAAGGAGAGTTTGGAGTCCTGTTTTATATACTTCTTGGTAAATAATTTTCTCTGGCTTTTATTTTTGAAATATTTCCACAAATGTCCTTATATTTGCAAAATTGTCCTCGACAGACACCCCCAGTCTATTTGATCACCCCCTTTTCACCCCGTTGTGGGAGAAAGGATCCCCCACTCTAAACAGTAGGAGATGGCTGGACACATGACACCCAAGACCTGACGGGGAAAATTAAACAGAAGTTTAT
This sequence comes from Symphalangus syndactylus, assembly GCF_028878055.3. Taxonomy (NCBI): domain Eukaryota; kingdom Metazoa; phylum Chordata; class Mammalia; order Primates; family Hylobatidae; genus Symphalangus; species Symphalangus syndactylus. The sequence continues at coordinate 11,383,383 of NC_072423.2, read as the reverse complement.
TAATTAAACATACTCAGGGCCCCAGGAGAAGACATCACACGCCACACAGGGCCACACGGGGACTGCACTCAACAGCAGAGATTCCAGCAGAACCAGCAGGGGCTTTGTAGTAATAAGAGGTGGGGTGGCCCCTGGTTTCCGTGGGGAGGTGGGATTGTGTACAGAACTCTGTGCATTGGCAAGGAAGTGAAACCTGTTAGTTCAATGGGGGGACCAGTGGGGTGGGGCTCTTTCAGCTGATAGGGGAATTAGTTGGATGGGGTCTTTCTTGCTGCGTGGGGGCCATTCTGGCCAGAGCAGGGATGCTCATGGTTAAGCTTCTGGGGCCCCAGGAGGCTCAGAAATGCCAGGGCAGCACATGAATTCTAGGCCTTCTAAGGCCACATCCTGCAAGTGCCTCAAGGTCTGTGTTTGGTGTGCTCTGGCTGCGGCTGGGCGGCTCACCTCTCCTTATCCATGGCAGATGTCTCTGACCCATGGTGTCAGCTTCTCTCCGTATCCGATCTCAGTGTCGATTCACTTGGTATTCAAAGCCAGCTTGACTTTTATCCAACATAGCATTCTGGTACTCCCCTGGTATGGCTCCTTGCTATTGCAATTGATGGTGGCTATTACACTTGATTCATTACATGCCATGGATCTTCGAAATTTTGATTAATGACAGGGAAACCTGAAAAGTTCAGAGTTTGGCTTTGGTTCAAATGAGCACCCGGAAGTTCAAATGCTGAATTCTAACCGTCTAAGGCTCTTGGATAAGTAAATGTGGTTATGCAAAATGAGTCTGAAAAATCTCCTGAAAACAGTCCCTGTCTTGGAAATTTCTGGTATTTCCTTCTACTTAGGCCGTGGACCATAAATACCATGAAGGCTTTTTCTTTCTTTTGTTCTGCTCACTTACTGCTGGCCACAGCCCAGGTTCTTAGACTTTTGGGAACAGGTAGCGAATCATGGGGAGAGCTCAGGGTGGCATTGTTGCATCACCAGCAGTGCAGGCATTTCCCAAGCGCGTGGGCATACAGAGACACAAGCCCATCGGGTCCCAGGGTTCACAGTAAAGAGATACCTGTTTATCCCTGGAAAACTGATCTTCTTTTTCAGATCCATGAGAACGTGCTAATACCATGTGAATAAACAAGTGTCACCTAGACAAAACAACGAGTTGACAAATGACAGTGGGAGAAATTCCCTCCAAAATGTACAGTTAACTCTTCTCAGCTCTCCCTTGCTTAATTCAGCCAGGCAGCCCTGAGTAACAGAGGGTCTGAGGGCTGCACTAAAGGCCGACGTAGATGCTGGCTCTCAGGTCCACAGGGAAAGACTCTCCAGAGAAAGGGCTCTTGAATGAGGACATTCGAGGACCTTACCTACTCCAACCTTACCTCCCAACACACTCCCTCTAAATTCAGACCAAGGGTTCACCAGGCAGCATGCCCTAGTCACCCAGGTTGCCAGGTTTGGCATGCTGAAAGTTTTGGAAGGTACCAGGCAAGATATGGCAGAACACAGATCCACGGGGCTCATCTGGAACTAATGCCAATCTATGGTTTGTTTCTAGTCAGTGACTCATTTCAATTTCTTTGAGAACAAAGTATATAAAACAGTGTGTTCATTATAATGGGAAATTCTATTTGGATTTGGATTATCCTGAGAATATTTAGAAAAACCAAATTAAAATTTCTGACACTGGATGTGTGCACATGTTGCAGATCCCAGGATACATTAAAATAAGCACTGAGCATCAACTCTGCAACTCAGAATTCTGGAAGAGATTCCGCTCAGGTCTTCAGATGAGCTGGGCGGACAGCTCATCTGGATGTTAATGATGGCTTGTTCACACCTGGACGTAGCATAGGCAACTGCTAATCATGCTGTCCTGAATTACAAAACTATTTTGATTAAAACAAAACCCAAAGTCTCCAATGTCTGTTGAGTGAAAAAGGAGATCCCATTAGAACAGCACACGTTATTATGGTATTTATAATATTGTTACATTATAACCACATTAGGGTTCAAATTTTTAATTAAACAATAAAACATGGTAACTTTGGATTTCAGTTACATGTTCTTTTAGAAGAAAAGACACAAATGTATTACTCCACTATCAATTCGTAAATTCTGACTAGAGAGTTATTATGAAAAACCAATAGAAAATTTTGTTATATGGACTTTATTTAATAACTTAGTTTTAATTGTTTTGAATTTAAAAGTTAATGTTTAAAAGCCATATATTTCTAGTTTATTATTTTTATAAACATAACAATTTAGAATTTTCTTTTCCGATATGTATTGTATGTTTATTTTGTATTAAAGTATGATAATTTTTAAATATAAGGGCTTTGGAAGTTAACACACGGGCAAGCGTCTGAATAGAGATTTCCATGCTACTTATTTGGTGGGTTCTGTTCAATTATGTTGATATCATTTTGATTAATTTATTAGACTTTTCTTTTTTCTTAGGTCTTTCCACGGTAGAATTTATTTCAGTAAATGGATTCTTACTAGATTGACATGTAGCCATTTTTTACACAAAATTCTGCCCTATCAGGTGCTAATATGGAATGTGGATAGTAAATATTAATGTTTTCTAAAACTCTCATCTCTGTCTCTCTACATCTGAACCTTTAAGATCCATTGGTGTCAGTGGTGGAACTGTGTGACCTTACTTGCTTTCGTTTAGAACGCTTGTCTCCTTACCTAACACGACTTGCGGTGGCCTCGTGATTAGCACTTGTACGTCTATCTGCGGTGAGTTCAGGCAGGTCCCCTGGTGCCCAGGAAAGCTTGCTTTGCCTTGCACCCATGCAGGGATCTCGCTTCAGCCAATTGCCCTTTGGCACTGCCTTTCATGCTGACTTTTCTGGGTACTGATCTGGCAAGCAGTGGACATCCAGGCAGGGAAGAAGCTGCGAGAAAAACACACAGGAAGGAGCCCTCTGGGTGGGGACAATGTCACGAAATACGAGTAGCCCCTTTAAAATGGAAAATGCGGTTTCTCCAAAGTAACTTTCAGAGTAAAATTTAAAAGTGAAGAAATAGATGGCTTAGATAGCAACTACATCCTTGTTTCCAAGCTATTCCCTGGAAGTACCGATGGCTTTTAAAAAAGTATATTTTTATTTTCGCCTCTGAAAAGCCACTTCTTATTCCGGCAATGCGTAAAAGTCACAGATTACATTTGGAAAAGAAAAATGAAATTTGAAAAAGAGTTTTTTTTAAGCTGTCACAGCCAAATAGAGGCCACATGCATTTACACAAGGGAGTGAATCATTTTATTTTCACAAACACAATTACTATTTTTTTTCTGTTTGAGATGGAGTCTTACTCTGTCACCCAGGCTGGAGTGCAGTGGCACAATCTTGGCTCACTGCAAACTCCACCTCCTGGGTTCAAGCGATTCTCCTGCCTCAGCCTCCTGAGTAGCTGGGATTACAGGTGCCTGTGACCACGCCTGGCCAATTTTTGTATTTTGAGTAGAGACAGGGTTTCACCATGTTGGCCAGGCTGGTCTCAAACTCCTGACTTCAGATGATCTGCCTGCCTTGGCCTCCCAAAGTGCTGGGATTATAGGTGTGAGCCACCGCACCCAGCCCACAATTACTATTTTTAAAACAGCATCGTGTAGACCACCATTGCACTAAATCAAGTGACATTCCTGAAACACATGATGGGTGAGTCTGTAGCAGCTTTGTTTGTGCAATGCTGCATTAAAAGAGCTGTAGCTTACACAGTGAGCATTTTATATTCTCCTGGAGGGTCTCTAAAGAGAGGAAAAATAGAATTGATCAAGAATTTGTTGTCTAAATATTTTAACTCTTTGTAGAAGCCAACGTAGTATGAATATTCTTAACTTTGGTAATTCAGTAAAAACATTTGGTAATAGTTTCCAGGAAACTTAAAGTGTTTTCAGAAAATGTAGATGCCACTAATGGGGAATTGATTAGATAGCTGAGGAGTCACATTCAAGAAGTGGTGCTAGGTACCATGAAAGCCATAATTTTACAGATGATTTACAGTCTAAGAAGCAGGAAGATGGTATACCAGATGACTTCAGCTCCTTTCAACCACAATTGCAGGAGGGAATTCAGCAGAAAAGGCTTCCAGGGGCAGAAAGCAGGCATGGAAAGGCTGAGCCTCTCCCTCCTCCCAGCTCTCCTTTCCTCTCCACCCCTTCGATGCCCCACCTCCCACCTGATGTACCATTGAAATGTACATCTGTTTTGACACTTCTGGAGTCATTGCTACAACTTTAACTCTGGCTGTCATTCCAAAGCTCAAAAAATGTGTTTATCCACTGATTCTGGGTCGAGGCTGTGAGTTTGGATTAATAGCAATAGGAGATGCATGAGCGACATCTCTAAACCTCACAGCACCCTAAGGTGCTCCATATATTCACATTTCTAACGACCAGTGTATATGTGGTTTTGTCTAATAAAATACTTACCTATATCTTTCCATAAACAGCTGTTTTGCTTCTAAAAAGGTATGGTAGAAATGAAAAACCCAACTTCCCTTGATGGGATGGCTGGCCTGGTGTAAAGCAGCCCCTAGCTAGCTTAGTCTCTGAGCAATGGGTCTCCATTAGTGTTTTCTGTGAGTCTAAGGATTTGGTTCATGCTGTGTGTCTCTTACCTGACATTAGCCACATCTACCCTCACACAGTGAGTCTGTTTTATGTAATTTCACATTAAAAATTCAGGGTGCTAGAAGGAATTGTCTTGGTTTGGTTTCCTGATCATCATGTATTCTCCCAGAATTTCTCCTCTCCCTTTCAACTACTACAGAAAAGTTTCTCTTTCCAGCATCAGTGTGACAGTGAACTCTGCCACAGAATGATTTGCATAGGAATTATTACACTCAAACCTTGAAACAAAGCTGAAGGAGCTTAAAATATCACTTCCAGTACCTGCTATCACATGTATATAATTAAAAACCAAACATTTCTTTTTTTCATGTCACTGATAGAACAAAACAACATAGTGTAGATCCAGTTTGTTAGAAACCCCAGAAGATGGTCACACACCATTGCATTAAGCCTCCGTCCTGCTAAGAAAACTTTATATATAATAAATATAAAGTATAAAAGACAACCTGGGTTAAAGAAATAGATCCAGGAGCTGTTTTCAAAAGTCATCTGGGCCGTATTCCTGCATCCAGGAGTGTCTCCCTCCCAAGCTGGTGTTTCTCTGTCTCCAAGGAAGAAACGCCCCTCCACATATGTGAGAGTGCATTTAGGTACAATAACCTTGACTAGATGGCCCTTGGATGAAGGATAATGGAATTGTTTCATAGGATCTGAATTTAGAAAAAGGACCACATACCTAATCTTTAATAAGAAGAAAAGCAACGATAGGTTTAGTTTTGTACTACGACTGTAACAGAAAGATCTTCTAACAATGTCCTGCAGTTTTCTGGTTTCTCCAAGCAGGAAGTGCTCTCTGGGAATGAGAGCCACTCTGAACATTGCATTTGACTCATTCAGGCTGCTACCCACTTAAAGCATCTTTCTAATCAAAGCAGAGTCTGGGGACTAAAAAAGCCGTCAGTCCACCTGACTCAGTGTCTGAATCCACAGAAAAATTTGCCAAGTTTAGACAATAGAGCAGGATTGTTTATACATTACAAGTTGTCTGAATTGATAAGTTATAAAGGAATTAGTAAGATGTAAATAACTTCACTCAGGTTCCCCCTCGCACCTCACTGAATACATAGTGAAGCTTGAATCATTGTAAGTTGTCTCGAAAATAAATTTCATTACAATGTGAATTTGAATGGTGTGACTGATTTACGGTTCTGCTGATTTAGAGCTTTTTTATATTGCTCAGGTGGTCCGTCTGGCTAGCTTTCAAATTCAAAGTTTTATCTTTACTTTGGTTTGTGTGAGCTACTTTATTCCTGGAACATCAAATGTAACATTTTAATCAAAAATAAAGGAAAACAATATCATGTGATTTCTATACAAATAAAAAAGAAAAGAAAGAAAGGCATATTCATCAACATGAAAGTCAATACTAAGAGAAAACTGGAACTTCCTAGCATTCATGCATTTTAAGAGAGAAAGAGAAGACTTTTAGAAAGAAAAGCCTTATGAAATAAACATACCTGAGAATATTAAAGAAGCAAAGCTTTACCAATGAGCTAGGAAAAATTTAAGATTATAAATAAAATATATTTTGTGAAACTGATTTTAAGAAAGTAGAGTGTGACTTTATTCACTTTTCTAGGTCTTTCAAATATTAAGCAAAGTTTACTTCTATATTCATTCATTATTATTAAATGAATGAATGATATTAAATCAATATTAATATTGAATTAAATCAATTTAATATTGAATTAAATAAATATTAAATTATATTCTATTTTCAATTCATTTATGAGTGTGTGAGTGTGTTTTGTGGGTAAAATGTGGTATTGCCAATATTGAACTAATGTAATTCCTTTAGTGGTTTTGGAAGTTTGGGACTGATAAAGTAATTGTTACTTTAACATTGAATTTAAAATTTAAATTTGCTTAAATTTAAAATTGCTTGGTACAGTGTCTTCCTTTAGAAATGGCTTTCTAACTAAAGTTGTTGTCATCCAAAAAAGAAGGTGCGCAATGCCATATTCGAGGGTTGGCACCTGCAGAAATTCACAAAATATTGGCCTGAGGTTTGAATTAATAAGACCAGTGAACACATTTTTAATCACATTATTTGCCTGACCTTGGGTAACAGATTCCTAAAAACATAGCCTTAATGTTAAATTTGTTTCTACTTGGGGGAATAGAAAAAAAAAGTTAGCATTTACACTTTTAATGAAAAATCCAGTGCAAATCATTTTGAAACAAAAAGTGGGAAAAAGACTTACAGTTAAATGAGGCGATGCTTGCATAACATTTTATAAATGTCACATGTCTTTATTCTCATGAATGACCTTCTAATCGACAGATTTACAGTTCTGACCAGTTTATAGATTCCATATTTTTCTGCTGGGGAGCTTCATGAATCGATGATGGGTGACCTAGTTTTTTATAAGAAGATCCAGGGGGCTCCCTTTGTGCTCCCATCCAGGGGCTGTGGGCCCCTGAGCCACTCAAGTACTCATACCAGGACGGTCAGCTGCAAATTATAATTGGTAATTTACACAGTGATATCTGCAGAAAAAGTACTGACAAGAGGTTTTAAATCCAAAATATTAATACTTCCTTGCTGATAAAAGCAGTAAGAGGAAGAGGAGAAGAAGATGATGAAGAAACAAGAGGAGGATGAAGAGGATGAGGAGGAGGAGGAAGAGGAGGAGGAGGAGGAGGAGAGGATGAAGGAGAAGAAAGAGGAGGAGGAAGAGAAGGGAAGATGAAGGAGGAGGAGAAGGAGAAGGGAGACCATGTAAACTTTTCTGAATGTCGTGTAAGATTCTACTTGGCTTTCAGTGACAAACATTGTATGTTAATTTTGCTAGGTGAATAAACATAGCTTTGCTTACATGTGTCTTTTCATCTAGTTATAGAGTGTCACTTCTTGAGGGAGGTGAGGAGATGAATAAGGAACTTCACACAATTGAGGTCCTAGAACAAAATAACGCCATTAAACTGTGCAATTGCAAAAGCTGCTTATAATGCTTTATGTAAGTTATGCTCCTAAAAATATATTTTGCAGATGTCTCCAGGTATCGTATTCTTTATGATAGCAGTCGTAACTCTTTTCTTCTATATCTAAATCATGACATCAAGGATGTAGTTACCATTGAGCTTTTGGGAGCACTGAGGAGTCCAGTGCTTTGCTACTCAAAGAGTGCGCCTTGGACCAGCAGCAGCAGCAGCAGCAGCAGCATCCAGGAGCTTGTTAAAAACAGAGACTGTTAGGCCCTTCCTTTCTCTGTGGAAACAGAATATGTGTTTTAACAGGGTTCCTTTTGGGTGATTCATGAGCACATTAATGTCTCAGAAACACTGATTTTACTTTCTTCTGTATCTTCCCAAGCAGGAATATATCCATGCATAGATAGGCATTAATAATGAGAGTTTAAATGAAGAAACCAAGCCATCTTATTGGAGTGTTTAAGATGCACATGCTCTGTTTCCAAGTCATGAGGTTGTTTTGTTATTTATGTGGAGCCATAAAACACAATAGGATTTTAAAGTCTATTTATATGCATAAAGCTGGCATACATAGTCTCAAATCAATGCATTTATTTTCATTATCATTACATAATAGCCAATAACCCATAAATTATCAATCCTGTCATCACAACTTTTGCAAATCCTAAAATTGGGCATAATAAACTTTTTGGATGATTAAAATGTTACCCTAATTATTTCTAACAATAAATTTTATCTCCAGCTCTTGGATTCTATTTGATCTGCTTTTACACATAGTTGTTAAGAAAATCATGCCAGTATGTTTGCACACGAACATCTGAATCAGAACCTATCCAAATCCACTGGATTATTTCAACTCTCGACAATAAATCCCAGTTTCTGTGTGTGTTACATAGCAATTCCTATGACTCAGAAAGGCGGTTTGACTAGATCTGCTGTTACAGCAGAGACCTAGCAAGAAGACGAGAAAGCTCAGTGGTGGAAATGTAAACACATTGTTGATGAGGTTACATTAGGCTATTTAAAACATTATTTAAGTACAGAGAAGAGATATCTGCTGCACTGCAAGACAACCCAAAATTCTTATTGATGGATGACTTGAAAGAAAGCATGGACTGAAACCAGGGATTAGAAAGTCAAAGCTATAAGGATCCACTTAAGTTAAAACGACTGCATATTGACAACAGTCATTCTCTCTCCTCATATATGCAAGAGCGCTAATGGGATCTGAGACCTTTTTTTTCCCATGGCCAATTGTCTTTCAGAATTGCCAGATTTTTAATTCTCTGAGATAGTTTAGACATAAGCCTACATTAAATAAAAAATGGCAATCCAATTAAAATATGTAAACTATTTGTGTATTTTTATTTCTTTTTGCTAAATTTAATCAATGTACTACCAAAATAACTGGTCATTGATGTATTGCAAAGTAGAGAAAGAATAAGGCATTGGGTAACTATCTATTTTTGCTGTTGTTCAAAGGTGGCTCTTTAAGAAGCTAAGATTGTAAGAGGAGGTATAAAAAAAGGCAAACAATGTTTAATTGTCTTCTTGTTTTCTTTTTAGAATTGAGCAAATAGCTGGCATTCAATAATTAGTTATTAATTGGATTACACCTCTTAGCCTAGTTCTTACTGTTGCTAAACAGCCACAGAAGTCCACTGGACAGGGAAGGCAATGCATAGTTAGTGCCTAATTATGCAGGTAATTTTTGTGTCCGAATGCTAGCTTCTGTGCTGTGGAAATAGGAAAAAGCTTCTTGCATTCTGTAAGCCACCTTTTTTCTCTCATCTGTAAGGTGGGCTTACTCCTATGTCAAAGGGTCATTTTATTTTAAGAATTAAAAATTATGTGTAAGAGTACTGAATATGATGCCTGGGATGCAGAAGGCCTCAATATACAGCAATGCTTTTTTTATTGCCGAGGTTGCAATGGAAAAGTACCTGTACTATCTTTCCCTTCTCAGTGCTCAAGGTGCTGGGAGTAGCAAAGACAGGTAAATGGTGGAGAGCGGAAGCTGCATGGATAAAGGTACCATAACTGTTGCTCCAGAAGTAAACCCTTGCCTGTATTATTTGTTCACATGCTCCCAGCATGTATGGGTCAGCAAGGGAAACTGCATGTAAACATGTGGCTGTCTCTTTGTAACCCCAGGAGCCACATCATATGCCACCTTCCATTAAGGTTTACTTTCAATAGCTAAATCCTGGCATCCTCTAGATACATTAAGAGTAAATAGGGTCCTTGAGGTTCATCCATATTGTTGCAGATGTCAGGATTTCCTTTCTTTGATAAGGCTGAGTAGTACTGCATTGTGTGTATACACCACGTCTTCTTTATCCATTCATCTGTTGGGCATTTAGGTAGATTCCATATTCTGGTTGTTGTAAATAGCGCTGCAGTAACATGGGGGTGCAGATAGCTCTTCAACATACTGACTTCATTGCCTTTGGCTATATACACAGCAGTGGGATTGCTGGATCATACTGTAGTTCTATTTTTAATTTTTCGAGGAACCTCCATACTGTTTTCCATAATGGCTGCACTAATTTATGTTTCAACCAACACTGTAAAGGTTCTCTTTATTTCTACAGCTTCACCAACGTTTCTTTTCTTTTGTCTTTTTGATAACAGCCATCGTAACTGGAGTGAGGTGATATCTCATTGTGGTTTTGATTTTCATTCTTCTGGTGACTAATGACGTTGAGCATTTTTTGATATACTTGTTGGCCATTTGTGTGTCTTCTTTTGAGAAATGTCTATTTAGGTCTTTTGCCCATTTTTTTTAATCATGTTAAGTGAAATAAGCCAGACACGGAAAGACAAATACCACATGGTCTCACCCATATGTGGAATCTTAAAAAAAGCTGATATAATAGAAACAGAGTAGTACAGTGGTTATCAGAGTATGGGGAAGGAAGGGAGGAGGGAAGGATGGGGAAAGGTTGGTCAATGGCTACGAAGTTACAGTTCGATAAGAGGAACAAGTTCTGATGTTCTATTGCACCGTAGGGAGACACTGGTGAACAGTAAGGTATTGTACGTTACAAAATAACTAGAAGAGAGGCTTGTGAATGCTCTAACCACAAAGAAATGCTAAACACATGAGGTGATGGATATATTAACTACCCTGACTGGGTCATTATACAACATATATGTATCAAAACCCCAAACTGTACCATCATGCTCGTGTATGATCACAATGTGTCAATTTGAATGGATGCATGAAGAGTAAACAGTGTCATCACAAGGTACCTGAATATTAACCAGATCCCAAGGATGTGCCCAGCCCCTGCTCCAAGTTCAGTTCCACTTTCTGGAACGTTCAAGAAAACCACTCTGACTAATGTTCAAGTCCTTTGGTTTCCTCAGTTCAGTAAAATAAAGAATGATTTCATAGAAAATACTTGGATGAATTTTTTAAAAAGCTGAAGGTTTGAGTGAAAAGAGGGAAGGGAGGGAGGATGTGTTTACTGCTGGTGGAAGAGCACGTGACCTTTGCTTGATCACCCTGAAAAGTGGAACCCATCTATCAACTATCGAAAATGTCATTCAGTGACGCAGTTCTGCTTTCTTCTTTATTTTAGGTGATGGCCCTGTGAGATGCAATTATCTGTAGTTTAAACCTCAGGGAATTACATGTAAGACTCTCAAAATGGTATGTTTGGCAAATCAGGAAACTTTTACATTGTATTACCCCATCATTGACCTGTTTTGAATTGTGAGGATAATTTTAGCTCGTTTCTCTTAGCCATATTTAAGACATTATGCATATACTTGTGTGAAGCTTGTAGAATGAAAATAAAGCTGCTTGGGATGATTATGTTGACATATGCATGTTAGTGTGTGGCTCTATTCTCCTGTACCCTTACATCGTCATCTGGTATCATTCCAGCAAAATCATTCCAATTCATCATGTATTGTCTTTTTCCTCTTACTATTTCAAGATGAAAGTTTTCAATACTAATGCTGCAAAGTGGGTATTATGTTGATTTATGCTAATCAGTTCCATGGATGCTGTCATATTACATTGTTAAGCAATGACACTGGTGAAATATTCTTGCATCTACTGTTATCGTGCAGACAGGCCAGTAGTGCCAAAGTGAAACATTCAGGCACTGCCACCTTTGCTTTTTGATGGTTTCTGTCCAGCATGGATTTGTTAAGAATAGTGAGAAGGGAGGCAGAGAGGGTTTTGTCTGTGCTGTTATATGTCATCTTAAAGAAAGAAACAGTGTAGAAAAAGGGTTTTTTTGGTACACATACGATGTATTGTGTGTGCATGTGAGTGCCTGTGAATTTATAGTGACTTCATTGGCACGTATTATTTTCATGGCAGTACTTCTGTAAAGGGTGTGTTAGTATCTCCTAGAGGAGCTGCTGGCTTTAGGATTTTACCACTAGCTCATAAAACAGTGAAGCTCTACTGTTAAAGCTAAAGCTTCGGGAGGCAGTTTTCAGAGATAAGTTTATTTTAAAAGAAAAGTCTACAAGGGGAGATTGATTTGGCGGTTTTAAATGCTGCTTCTGCAAACCTTTTTGAGCTGTGTTTTCGCCTCTGAACATCTGAAGCCACTTTATAGGGAACTAGAGAATTGTATGGACGAGGTATTCTTCCCAGTAATAAAGATATACTGCCAATAGAGTCAGCTCACGGGGAGCTGTTGGGTCGGCAAGGTTTGTCTTTATTGCCCCTCTGCCTGTGGGCAGAGCCTGCCCCACTTCCGGAGTCTCGGGAAGTCCCCAGGGTTCTGGGCTCGCTGTTCTGGAACTCCTCACACAGGCCACTCTCCCTACTCATTGTACCTGTGCCGTCCACTTGGGATGCACTTGAGTGTTGGCTGTTGAATCGAGCAAGGTAATTCAAAAGAAGTATTTTGATTGGCAACAGCTTTATGTGCTGCCACTCAAAGATGTCACGTGCCTTTCGACTGCATTCCAACATCCTTAGAGGTGTGGTAAGATCTGGGAGAGCAAAACGATTGTACTGCCTTCTTAAGTTCCCCAACACTGCTCAGGTGTTCTGTAGGTGACCTGCTGCCTCATCTGTGCCTCAAAGTCCTCCCTTCCTGTCCAGGTGAACATTATCATGCCGGGACAGTGGCTGATTACTCACAATGTGCAAAGCATTGTTCCAGGAACCATGAATTCAAGGAGAAATGAGAAACAGTCCTGGTCTCTGAGGCACTGACACCCAGGTTATTGAATGTTATTGTAATTGTTGAATAACATGTGTGTGCATGCAGGTGTGTGTCTGTGTGTGAATGCCTCCGTGTGTGTGCATGCCTGTGTGTGTGTATGTGTGTGTGTGTGTGTGCCTGAAGGATTGAACTGTGTTTTATTTTTCTCCGTATCACAGGAGCCTCTATCCAAAGCTTTTGGCAAAGTAGATACTTTATGTGAGTTAATTAAGAACTGATAATGGTGTAAAGAAAACTGTAATTACTGTGAAACGTAAGTACTGGTGAGCTTCTTGCAGATCCACAAAACATGTGTAAATACCTAAAGGAGGGACCTGTGTTCTTTTACAACAATGGCTGAACAGATGCCAAAGGGTAACACATAATGTGATTTCATGGGAAAGTCTGGTCCATGATCTTTAAAAACTAATCACCAAGAAGGAGCTCCTCTTGGGGTCTTGTCTTCCACTTCAATATTTAACAATCATTTTCACACAGATCTGTTAAAGCAGAAGAGTCCTGCTTTGGCCTTCCCACCTGTTGTGAAGTGTCACCTCAAAGCTGAGATTTTTAGCTCAGTTATTTCTCAACAAAAGCAACTGGAGATTAATTATCTACATGAATCTTGCTCCTGGGCTCTCTTTTTGATCACTATATTACTTTAACAGGAGAGCTTCTATCTAAAGCAAAAGGAACACTTGTCCCCTGGAAGTGGAGGATGCAATAAAGGCTGTGAAATGCTACCTCTGGGGAGGAAGTGTGGCCTGAAGAAGCAGCCAGATACCCAGGTCTCTCCACACCTGCCCTGCTATAGAGAAAGAAGGCAGCACTAGGTCACTCCACTTCTGACACCATTTATCTAAAAAGTGAGCCGGGTTTAACCAAAGGAATTCATTGATCATTTAATAGCGAGGACTTAGCCTTGGAAAAATAAATGTCACGTCACTGACAGTAATCCACGAGGAAAAAACAAATGACAAACAGTGTGAGGGCACCCTTCCACTCGGATTCCTTCCTTCTGCTATGCTATTTGCCCCTAGCTGGTGTTTAGACTCTGAGTTAGAATAATCATGATGCCAAGTACCAACTAGAAATTATCACACTACTTTTCTTTTGACATTCATGATTTATTTTCCTAAAGAGTGTCTCTATGTGTGGTTTGTAGGGCTTGGGGAGGGGGAGATGGAGAAGGAGGTCTGGTGTTTACCTCACGAGGAGCGTTATTCAAAGACCAGGAAAGAAACCCAATGTTTGCTGCAGCTAAATGACAGTATTTATTATGTACTCACAAAAGGGTAAAAAACGCTTCTGTTGATTATTTTGACATTAAATTGCTTGCAATACATGAGGGATTAATTATGACATGGCACACTTCATTCTGCAACCTGAATTAGCTGGAGTTTTAAAGAAGGGTCCATGTTCGCAGTCTCATTTGTCACACGGTAAGAATATGGGTTTCTCTGTGCTCTATTCTTTACCAGGAGGTTTGATCATAAACTCAGTGGCCTCATTGAATGCACGCATTTCTTACTCAGATCAAACAAAGGTATATAGCCAGTCTTTATGTATCGCCCTCTTTCATGCAGCCAGGCTTTTATTGACTTGACTTTTAACCGAGGTGTATGTCAAGAAGGTTCCATCTCGTCATCTGCCTGGAAGGTGGTTACAAAGCCTTGCAGCCAGCCAGTCTCCCCAGATACATATGTGGGCATATAGAATATGACCTGCTGTTGGTCCTCAAATAGACGACTGTTGAGTTCTGTGGGTAGAAGGGATGAGGTTCAGGCATGCATGTGTACCTACAGGAAGGGAGGTTGAGAGGAAAGTGTACCAGATGACAGCAGATGACGACATGGGAAGACCCTTTATGCCCTATGTTGTTGGATGACCAGGACAACTCTTGCCTCATCTTGTTGATTGAACAGGGAAGGAGATTTTCTAGTCCAAAGCCACTGGAATGGAATGCAGCTCTTCGACGCAAGTGTGGATCACTCTGTCATGCTTATTACTCCTAGTTCCCAGGCTAGAAGTAGAAAACCCCAGGCCTGGCCAGAAGACCACGGTCATCTCTGAGAGCGGAAAGAACTGCCGAGTGGAATGGAGAGAACAGGGTTGGTGCTTCCCTTTCTGTGCCAGAATCTGCATCACCTGCAGGCATGGGAATGAAAACACCCAGGCAGCTGTAGGGAGAAGTGTGGTTGAGGGAGCAGGGAGGAGGGCAGCCCAGGAGCTTCCTTTGTTATCAAGAGGGCCTGATTGTTTCTGACCACTAGTTTTATGGGCTATTCTATATGGAACCCCAGTGAATACATCCCTAGGTAATTGAGAGAGCCTGGTTACTGAAACAAACACAAAACCCTCCTAAACTGCTGAACTGTAAAGAATAAATGTAATGAGGGACTTGGCTGGTAGTGGTGGCTTGAAATTTTCATCCATGGCTTTTAGAGCACTTTTATATTTGAAAAATGTTTTCCAATCATTCTGAGCAGTTTTTGCTTGTGATGATTCAGCAAGGTCACCTGAGATTGCCTGAGTGATAGATGACGACACCTGGGTAAAGTGATTTTCAAAGCCACAGAACAGGTGCCTAGACAGATGCAGGACCAGGCTCACAGACTGCGGGACCCCAAATGTGCCACTCCCCGAGGAATCCAAGGTCCCTTCTAAGGAGGCCCAGGATGAGGGGCTGGGAAAAGCAGGCCCCGGCTCTTTCCACCAACCACACGCTCCTGTTTGTAGCCGACTGGAAGATGTCCCTGCATGTCAGGAGTTTGTGTATTCTGATCTCAGAAGCCAATGAGTGAGCGACATGGGGAGTATCCAGCCCAGATAAGGGACTTAGAGCTACAGGATCAGAGAAGTCACAAGATTCTGCTGTGGCCAAAATTCCTTCACAAGAAAGAACTTGAGCCTACAGGTCACGCTGGGGGATCTCTGTGGTTTGTTCATTCCACCCACAGGAACTTTAGGTCTTATGAAAAATATACGCGTCATAACTGTGCAATATAATTTATTTAGCCAGAAAAATGGTCTTTTATTTACAAACTCGTATTGCTTTGACAGAAAAGCCAGAGTCTCTTACCTCGGGATCCACAACAACTGTGATTCTTGAAGGAATTTTCTCGTCCCACTCTGTTCGTCTGTCCTATTTCTATATCTAACATAAAAGAAAAATCCAATAGCATTGAAGTTAAATAATACATTTTCCCCTCCTAGAACCAATAAATCTGTTTAAAGATGCATTACTACTTTTCTGGAGGGATAATTTAGACTATGTATCAAAAAGGAAAATCAATAGTTTTTTTCTATTACAAATAATTGCCTGTTTGACTCTTTTCCGCTTTTTCTTTTTTATTTATTTTGGCTTCAGAATATTTCTACTGAGAACATCTCATGCTTTAGACCTAAACTAATACAGGTTCTTACAAGACAATGTCTTCCATCAGAGGAGCCCCTCTTCTGCTGAATTTGTACAGCTTCCCATATTCCATAAGAGGGGAAATCAGAGCAGGCCAGGCTCTCATGGGAACAGTTTGAGCTGTAACCGTGAACTAACAGACCTTGCCCACAGCAGGCAAAGCTGCAGTGAGTGAGAATAGCTCCCAAGAGCAGGCAGAAAAGGATGCCTATTGTCTGGCTGATGCCGGGGTATAGGGCTCAAGGCAGAGCTGCTGGCCCCAGGAGCATGAGTGAGAGTTATCTTTCCTACCTAGGTTTAAGCTAGTTAATTACAAAACTTCTTCTTGTATAAACTGTGGAAGCCTCCATCCAAGGCCCCTCTTTAAGCAGTAAGACTATGATCAGATAGCTATCTGAGACTTCTCTGTCCAAAGAATATCTGGTGGGAAATACCTAATAAGGATGAAAAGAAGATGGCAGATAGGAGACAAGACTAACTGCAGCTCCCATTTGGATGGACAGAACAGTGTTTGGAGATTCACATCACAAACTCTTGGTCCAAGAACCACGGCAGGAAAACCGAGAGAATTCACAGATCCTTTGAAAGAAGTGGCATAGCACTGCAAATTCCGCGAGAAGGTGGAAAACTGTGAGTCCCCACCCAAACTGTGAGAGGGGAAAACTTGCCTTCGAACACACATCCCCACTGGGGAATCTGAAAATCCAGATCAAGGGAGAAGGATTTAACCTTACCTGGAGGTGAAATGGATTTAGAGAGCCGTGCAAAATATAAAAGTAGAAGCAGCAGCAGCGGGCAGAGCCTTATAGGCGCTCCTAGTCTCAGCTTGAGCCCAGGGAAGCCATCCCTGACTATACCTCACAGGGGCCTTCAGAAAAGGCACCAAGCAGAACTGGGGAAGGGTCACTGGCTGTAAGAAGCTTGCAACTGAATTTTGCAATAATTTTGACTGGACATTAACTTTTTGGAGCAGAATCTGGGGGTGATTGTGATCTGCTGCAGATAGGAGATAGGAGGACAGGAGCCGCAGCTGACATAGTAGGCAGATGGGGACGGCTTACTTGCTCAGTGGAGTAGCTTATGGCCTGGGGCAAGGACTGAGTGTCCCCCGGCTAACACTCCCCCCACACACAGGCTACCTGGAGATAAACTCAGTGCTGTTAGTTGGGCACAGTGGGAGCAAGACTGGCCTTGCCAATGGTGTGGGAGGTGGGAGAGGCCTTTCAATGCTGACTTTCCCCACTTCCCTGGTGAACAATACTGCTGAGCAGAGGTAGCTATGTTCCCCTCTGGAACATAAAACCCCACTGGCTTGAGAACCACCCCCACATCCCCAACAGTGACTGTGACAATTCCCTCCCAAGATGACTCTGAGCCCAGACCCACCTAACCCTGCCCCCATCTGATGGTTTTTCTCTGCCTGCCCTGGTAGCTGAACACAAAAGACAAACACTCTTGGGAACTTTGTGACCCCAACCATTGCCTGAATAACCAGAATACTCACCCTGGCCAACTTAGGGCAAGCTTATATCCCCCTTCTATTACTGCAGTTGGTGCTCTCTTGCAAGTGCCACCTCCTGGCTAGAGGCCAACCACCTCAGGCCATTAGAGCAACTCATGACAGAGTAACCCTGCTCCAAGGAAGGAGAAAACAACAGTTAATCCCACCACCTGCAACATTCTGGCTAACCAGAGGCCCTGAGTCTGATCACATGACAACTTCACCAATCCTATAACCAGCATTTAAGAAAGCCAGCACACAAAAACATATCTACAACCAGAGCCTCTCCTCTGCCACCTCCATCAGAGCAGGTGCTGGTATCCATGGCTGGGAGACGAGAACATGGACCACATCCCAGGATTCTTTTCAGACACTCCCCAGCACCAGCCTGGAGCCTGGTAGCCCTGCTGGGTGGCTAGATCCAGAAGAGCATTAACAACCACTGCAGCCTGGCTCTCAGGAAGCCCCATCCCTAGGGGAATGGGGAGAGCACCTTATTAAGCACCACATCTGTAGGCCAAAAAAATCTGAACAGCAAGACTTGAGTTCCAGATCTTTCTGCTGGTGGGTAGTTTCTCACAGCAGAGACACAATTGCAGTGCTTGATGCTACAGTGAAAGTCTGCACCTATACCCCAACAGACAGGCAGCCTCTGTGATCACGAAGGCCTTGGAAAAAGGGTCCTTGTTCCCCTCTGGGACTCCTCTGAAGATATAGCCGGGGCTTCTCCCACAGGAATGCAGCATGGAGGCACCTATAGACAGCCTTTCTGGAACAGTCCAAATTGAGTGCAGTCCCACAGGAGGACCACACTCCAGATTCAGGCCTGCACGAGAGGCAGAGTCACAATTCCTCCCTAACTGGAGCATCAACATTCCTATAGATGTAAAGAGGTGCCTATCTGATCTGAATAGCTAAAACACCAGGACAGGAGTGAGGCTGTTAGGTGAATAGCTTTGCTGCTGACCTGGGAGGGGAACTGAGGTAGGTCTCACTCTTCACCCTGATAAAACCTCAGCGTATCTGGTTGAGTGCTTCTCCAGCCACCCTCATCAAGGCTGGGGCCTCAGCCCACTGCTGGCTATTACATCTACCCACCTGCTTTAGCGACAATGGGTGCCTACCCAGGGTTACTCCTTGATTGGCCTGAAGCCTGAATCATCAATACAGTAAATAAAACACCAGGAAAAAATTAAATAAATTGATAAAGTATACACCATGAGAGAATGAGATAAGTTTCAAGAGATCCCTGCCATTCCAACTCCATAGGAGACAGTGAGCTCACCCACACACCAAGAATGTTAACTACTACAAGGAGCATCAGGGAAAACTAGTGCACAAAACTCTGTAACTAAGGATCTCATACAGAGTCTTTACCCCTGCAATCACCTGGAATCAAATTAAGATAAAATAAACATTAAAGTCTGATCCTTGAGAAGGAAAGAAGAAAGAAAACAAAAACAAAAAAAAACACATTCCAATGAGAAATAAATTCAAGAACAATTTTAAGAAATAGTCTATCCAAATGACAAGGAACCAGAGAAGTAATTCTGGTAATATGACAAAACGGGGTTCTATAACACCCTCAAAAGATCACACTAGCTTCCCAGCAATGGATCAAAGCCAAGAAGAAACCTCTGAATTGCCAGATAAAGAATTCAGAGGGTTGATTATTAAGCTACTCAAGGAGATACCAAAGAAAGGTGAAAACCAACTTAACAAAATTAAAAAAAAACCAGAATATGGATGAAAAATCCTCCAGAGAAATAAATATCATAAAGAAAAAACAGTAACAACTTTTGGAAATGAAACACACACCTAAAGAAATACAAAATGCAGTGGAAAGTTTCAACAATAGACTAGAACAAGTAGAAGAAAGAACTTCAGAGCTCAAAGACAAAGCTTTTGAATTAACCCAATCAGACACAGACGAAGAAAAAAGCATAAAAAAATGAACAAAGCCTCCAAGAAATTTGGGATTATGTTAAATGGCCGAACTTAACAATAACTGGTGTTCCCGAGGAAGAAGGGAAATATAAAAGTTTGGAAAACTTATTTGAGGGAATAATTGGGGAAAACTTCTCTGGCCTTGCTACAAGAAGCTCAAAGAACTTCTGGGAAATTCATCACAAAAGATCGTCACCTAGGTACATAGTCATCAGGTTATCTAAAGTCCAAAGGAAGGAATCTTAAGAGCTGTGAGACAGAAGTATCAGGTAACCTATAAAGGAAAACCTATCAGATTAACAGCTGATTTCTCAGCAGAAACCTTGCAAGCCAGAAGGGGTCGTAAGAAAGAGATTGGAGTCCTACCTTCAGCCTCCTTAAACAAAATAATTGTCAGTTAAGAATATTGAATCCAGCAAAACTAAGCTTCATAAATGATGGAGAGATAAGGTCTTTTTCAGACAAACAAATGCTGATACAATTCACCATTACCAAGTCTACACCACAAGAACTGCTAAAAGGAGTTCTAAATCTTGAAACCAAACCTAAAAATACACCAAAACAGAACCTCCTTAAAGCATAAATCTCACAGAGCCTATGAACCAATAACACAATGAGAAAAATGAGGTATTCAGGCAAAAACTAGCATGATGAATAGAACAGTACCTCACATCTCAATAGTAATATTGAATGTAAATGGCTAAATGCTCCACTTAAAAGCTACAGAATGGCAGAATGGATAAAAATCCACCAACAAAGTATCTGACATCTTCAAGAGCCTCACCTAACCCATAGAGACTCACATAAACTTAAGGTAAAGAGGTAGCAAAAAATATTCCATGCAAATGGAAACCAAAAGTGAGCGGGAGTAGCTATTCTTATATCAGACAAAACAGACTTTAAAGCAACAACAGTTAAAAAAAAAAGACAAAGAGAGATGTTATACAATGATAAAAGGATAAGTCCGACAAGAAAATATCACAATCCTAAATATATATGCACCTAACCTCCCAAGCTCCCAAATTCATAAAACAATTACTACTAGACCAAAGAAATGAGATAGACAGCAACACAGTAATAGTGGGGGACCTCAATACTCCACTGACAGCATTACAGAGGTCATCAAGACAGAAAGTCAACAAAGAAACAATGGACTTAAATTACACCCTAGAACAAATAGGCTTAACAGATATTTACATAACATTCTACCCCCAAACTGCAGAATATGCAATCTTTCCATCAGCACATGGAACATTCTCCAAGATAGACCATATGATAGGCCAGAAAACAAGAAACAATGTCCAAGTCCCTGACCTTATGATGAGAAGGGGTGAGATGGAGCTGGGGCTGATGACAAGGGTGGAGGGAGGGTTTTTAAAAAAGAGTGAAATGTCTTTAGGCTCAAAGGCTTTAAGAAAGCAGACCATAGGGAGGAAAAAAATCAGATATAAGAACTCCCTCATGGAGCAACATCTAAGATGGAAACGAAGGGCGGCGGTCACGGGCACAGTGGAGGATTGGCTTTGAATAGGAGAAGGGATGGTCCTTCATATGTAACTCCTCACATATAATTTCATCGTGAGAATGTCTGGCCCATATCTCAGATTTTATGAAGATTATTATAAGTACTGTGTGCCCAGGAACATCCCAGAACATTACTGGGGAAATCTGGAGCCTCCTCTGGGAGGTAGAAAAGAGTTGCAAACACAGGCATTTGGAGGAATGGCAGGTGGGCTGGGGGCAGAATTCAGGGCTGATTTGCTCATTTTCTTAGAGATATGACAGCCTGGTCATTTTCTGGGGGTCCAGAATTGACAGCCTAATGAGGACATCGCTGGAAGCATGCTGCAGGTGCTGCACCGTGTGCATTCCCAACAGCCCCAGGAGCCAGGCAGGGAAAAGAAGAAGACTCACTTAATGCAAGACTGAGATTTGGGGGGCATTGGGGGTGATGGTGAGCTTGGCCCTCCAGTGAGCAAGGGGCCCAGGTCTCAGAGTTAGAGTGGGTAGAAGTTGTGGTCAGACCCTGATGTACTGGAGCTGCCCATTCCAGAGATTTGCAAAACAGAGAAGCAACCCCAGCACTAAGCAGCTCCAGGGGGCAGAGGCTCCAGATTTCTCCAGTAATGTTCTGGGATGTTTCTGGGACATAGTACTTGTAATAATCTTCATAAAATCTGAGATATGGACCAGACATTCTTACAATGAAATTATATATGAGGAGTTACATATGCACATTGAAATATTAAGAAGGTGCACTAAGTAGAGATTCTAGGACTTCCTGGCCTGTCAGCACAATTTCTGTCACCAGCACCTGTTGATGCTTTGTTCCAAGGACCACGAACTCAGATCCCTTCCAGGGCCTGAGAGGTCACAGAAAGAAGGAATGAGTTGTAGTGAGCAACAGCAAAGAGTGGGGCCTGAGGGAAGTTCGGAAGTGATGATGCCCTGCTGGAAGGCATCAGAGCAGAAGCCATTGCTTCACTGCACCTGCCCAGCCACACGTCTCATCTCCAGCCAGGCAGTGCTGCTTTCCCGGTTGGTGTGCGAACCTCTGTCCTCCCGGCTCTCCCTGGACTCATGGTATCGTGGGGTGGCTTCCACTCCCTGTGAGACCACCCTGAGTGTATTTTCATCAGAAAAATCGCCTCCCCGCAGCCACCAGAAGTATCCTTGTTCACAAAGAGCATGCATCGTGTGTTTGAAGCATCCAGGAAAAACCTCTTCCATCCACACCGGTGCAGCAGTGAATTGAAGGGAGTGAGGGAGTGATTTTACCCCCAGGGAACATCTGGCAATAGCTGGAGGCATTTTCAGTTGTCAAAAGTCTTTGGGGACAGGTGTGCTGCTGGCATCTGTTGGGTAGAGGCCAAGGATGCTGCCATATATCTCACAATGTGTGAGATAGCGTCTGCAACGTAAGAAAGTATCCAACCCCAAATTTCAAGTGTGCCAATGATGAAAACCTGGTGCCAGTGGGCAGCCATTTCTCTACTGTCCACCATTCAAAAGCCATGAGCCCTGCGGTGGCTGCTGACCTGCTTAGTCCCCTAGCTCCACCTCCCCAGATCTACCAAGTATGACAACTAAATCTGTTGCACCAATGGTCACCACATTTTCATTTCTGTTTTCCTACCTCCTGGGGTTTCCTCTCCTCTTTTTCTGTTTCTCCAGTCTTTTCCAGGCCACACATCCCAGAAGGGTCCCTTCCTGGAAGGCACCAGTATAGCCTTGGTTCGCAAAAATCACCCTGGGAATAAAGCAAGCAGAGTTGTTTTCACTGGAGGCTGGTGGACCAGATAGAAGCTTCAATGTGGTGCAAAGCAAAACCAGCCAGACCACAGAGAAGCTGGGCAACTTGAAAACTTCTCCTTTAGTCCTTCTCCTACCAGCCATGCCGTGGAGATTACAGAAGTAGACAACCTGGATAGTGATTGCAGATTATCTATTACCCAAAGCAAAATTCGGTGGTCCTTAAAAATGGAACCCATCCATTTGTGAAAATAAGCACGTCCAGGTGCGGTGCCTGATCCTGAGAGTGTCAAGTCGAATAAGACAAGATCCCTGCCCTTCAGAGCTCTCATCTGGAAGAGAACATAGATCCACAAACACACCAGGATTCAAATGTGTTAAGGACAAGTCAGAGATACTTAAAGTGTCATTGAAGAAAGGGATGAATCCCTGGAAGAGCCTTGGGGTGGGTGAGGAAGAGTGGCGTCAGCGTGAAATCTTAGACAGAACAAAGGTTTAAGAGAAATTTCTTTACAATTTTCATAAAGTGGAAGAAAAAATTTCATTTCTTAAAAAAAAGTTTATATTAAATGCCTACCAAGAGCCACACACTTTTTTTTTTTTTTTTTTTTGAGGCGGAGTCTCGCTCTGCCGCCCAGGCTGGAGTGCAGTGGCGCAACCTTGGCTCACTGCAAGCTCCGCCTCCTGGGTTCACGCCATTCTCCTGCCTCAGCCTCTCCGAGTAGCTGGGACTACAGGCGCCCGCCACCACGCCCGGCTGATTTTTTTATATTTTTAGTAGAGACAGGGTTTCACCGTGGTCTCGATCTCCTGACCTCGTGATCCGCCCGCCTCGGCCTCCCAAAGTGCTGGGATTACAAGCGTGAGCCACCGCGCCCGGCCGAGCCACACACTTTTTAGGTGTTTAAAATACAAAACTAAGCAGGAATGAAACGGTTCCCCTTCCCACTGAGTCTACCTTCCACTGTGAGAAGATGATAAAGGCTCAGGCAGCATGGCCTCCACTCAGATACTGACTGACGCTCTGACATGGAAATAAGGCCAGTGGCTGGGGACAGGCAAACACTATATCAAGCAGCCAGGGAAAGGCTCTGTTGGTGATGCATATTTAAACTGAAATCCACAGAGTGAGAAGGACTGGCCGCTAAGGTGTGGGGCGAGAGTGCACCCGGCAGAGGGAACAGCAAGTGCGAAGGCCTGAGGCGGGAACAGCAAGTGCGAAGGCCTGAGGCAGGAACAGCCCAGGCTTCCTGGAGGAAGAGGGCGGAGCCAGCATGGCTGAGTGCAACATGGGAGGTGCTTGGGAGTAGGACACGGGGTGCCAGGCACAACGGAGACCATCTCAGGGTGTTTGGATTTTACTTTAAGTACAATGAGGAGCCATCAGAGGGTTTGAAACAGGGCAGTAACATGATCTGATTGTGCTTGTAAAGACCCCTATGACTGCTTTGGTAGAAAGAAAGCAGGGAGACAGCCAGGTGTCCAAATGAGACATGATGGCAACCAGGTGATCCTGGATGAAGTCGTGGAATGTATTAGTTATGATCAGGGTCAGCCGCAAGTGACTCAAAACCCCAAGTAAAAGCAGGGTTTAAAGGAGATGAAAGTTCATTTCTCCCACAGAATTCTAGGTATGCAGTCCAGAGCTGGTAGGGTGCTCCACTGTACAAAGGACCCAGGATTTTCTATCTTGTCCCACCATGCATGGCCTTCATTCTGAAGCTTACCTTATTGTCCAAGATGGCTGCTTTAGATCTAGCCATCAGATTTGCATTCCAATTAGAAGAAAAGTATGAAGAGAAGGAGAAAAGCGTGCTCCCTTCCTTTAAGGACATTTTTTGGAAGTTCACACACTATGTCTAATTATATCCTATTGGTCATGGCGGGCTGCAGGGAAGATTGGGAAATGACATATTCTTGCACCCAGCTAAAATTCCCAAGTTCTATTACTGAAGAAGATGAGGTGGATAGATGGTGGGGGACAGTGATTACATAAGTGGATTTAAAATGTGTTTTAGATGTAAAGCCCACAGGACTCGCTGATGGGTTAAATATCAGTTTTTATTGCAAAAAGTGCCCGGGATGAAGGAGATATATGATTTTCAGGGTGTGTGTGTAAAGAAATAAGACCAGATGATACAGAAAAAGATATTTAAAGATATATTTTCCCAGAAGAGAGTAAACTTTTTATAGCAAAGCTATGGTGATACGCCCACTGTTACACCCATAAGAGGGTAGGATCACTTAATGTCTAAGGGCATGATTCATTGTTGATCTGTTAGCAAAGAAGGAGGGTTTCTAGTCCAGTACTATGACCAAGGCCATGCTGCCTGTGTGAGCCTGTGGTGCCCTGTGGACGGCTGAAGCAAGAGTCATCATGACCTCCAGGCATTGTTCTAAACATATCCCCTGAATTGGCCTATGCTCTGAAAACTGAGGGCCACACCAGCTTGTGGACGTGGGCACAGGCTGGGCTTGCATTCTGAGTGCCTATGTCTTGCTCTTCTCTTTTTTTTCTTCTTTTTTTTTTTTTTTTTTTTTTGGCAGAGCCTCACTCACTCTGTTGCCCAGGCTGGAGTGCAACTGCACTATCTTGGCTCACTGCAACCTCCACCTCCTGAGTTCAAGCAGTTCTCCTGCCTCAGCCTCCCGAGTAATTGGGATTACAGGAGTGTGCCACCACACCTGGCTAATTTTTGTATTTTTAGTAGAGATGGGGTTTTACCATGTTGGCCACGCTGGTCTTGAACTCCTGACTTCGTGATCCACCCGCCTTGGCCTCCCAAAGTGCTGGGACTGCAGGCTGCCTTGTTCTTTTCTACTTGAAACTTAAAGAGAAGGGCTATTGGAGAGGCGTTGCTGACTGCAGACCCTCTGGCACTAGCTGAAAATGTGGTTCACAGAAATGCACCGTGGATCTGCCACACGGTCTTACATGCTTCACTTTCTCAGAGTTACCTGGCTGTGGCTGTGGGCTCAGATCTGGTTTTGACAGCCCTAGAGAAAAGGCTGCTCACCAGGCACTGTGGCTGCAGACAAGGCAGTGGCCCTCCTGAGGCTGCGCCAGTGCACTCAGGGTGAGACTGTGGGTGGGTCCAGGAGGTGTTCCCTCCCTGCAGCAAGACAAACAGCTGCTCCAATCCCGTCTCTTGTCTCTGGTTCTTCCAGGACTCTGGTGAGGAGTGACATGAGGGTCATTCATTCTGAGATGTGTCCAGCCATAATGCAAAAACCTAGAATCTCCTTGGAAATATGAGAACAGTCTAATTTTCCCAGTATACACACTTAAAAAAACAAAGACTACGCACAAATTGACAACTTTGAAACAAAGTCTGGGATTTTTCTGTTTTCCTAAATGTAATAGAGTTTTGTTTATAGTACAACAAGTCCCACATTGAAAAACAGATTTAGGTATTCCAGCAGGCGACGTAGGGGAATTTTTGAAAATTGTTTGTCTTTGGGGATGAAATTGAAAACCTAATTCTGAACTGCGCGACATTCCACCTAGTACCCCAATAGCACGGAATGTGTATTGGTCCCTGTGATGGGATGGGGGTTTCTGAGCCAGTCCCAGAATTATCACACGAATGGTTCACAAAGACTGGAGGAGGATATATATATATTTGTTTTCAAGGTCTGCTCAAGAGCCCTGATGGAGAAAGTCTCCTGGAAATAGATGATACTTTATTCTGGCCGAAACATCTAATACTTTCTAGATAACCCATGGGAATATATGTTTTACAAAAGAGATGAATATTATCTCACAATCTGCCACAATACCTAATATCTATCACATTTCAAAATGAATAAAATTACTACATAAATCTCAGCATTGGCAATTTTCCTCTCTCTCTCTGGAAATGTTTTTTAATTGAGAGCATTTTAAGGTTTGAGAGAAAATCCACCAGTTATTTCTATTAGATACTTTAAGTGTATTTGGGTACTTGGGAATGAAATAGCTCCTTCTTCAAAGAAAAAATATTCTTTAGGCTTCTGTGACGACTGCATTCGGCAGAACAATGAGCTGGAGTTGCCTTTACTGGAGTTTACAGATTGAGTGAACAATAGGACAATCTATGCAAGAAGATGCATGCATGCAACTTCTCCTCCAAAGGAATTTTTGTTACTATTTTGAGAGCAAAAGCATTCACATAGAAAAATATCTACATAGGTATGCTTTTTTCCTCATATCATAGCCACACAATGCTAGAAACCTTGAAGAAATACTAATAAAATAAATTTCACTATGTATTAATCTGTTTTCATGCTGCTAATAAAGACATACCTGAGGCTGGGCAATTTACAAAAGAAAGAGGTTTAATGGACTTACAGTTCCACGTAGCTGGAGAGGCCTCACAATCATGCTGGAAGGCAAGGAGAAGCAAGTCACATCTTATATGGATGGCAGCAGGCAAAAAAAAAAAAAAAAAAAAAAAGCTGATGCAGGGAAACTTCCCCTTCTAGAACCACCAGATCTTTTGAGACTTATTCACTGTCATGAGAACAGCACGGGAAAGATCTGCCCCCATGATTCAGTTACCTCCCAGTGGGTCCCTCCTACATGTGGGAATTCAAGATGAGATTTGAGTGGGGAAATGGCCAAACTATATCACACCATTAGCCATTAACTTCCTATGTGAGAGCTTACCTTTTGGATAAAGATTTAACTCCAGTTTTCTTCAGTGGATTGGCTGATAATACAGAATTATGCAACTTAGCAGTGAGGAAATTCAATTCTGGCCTCTATCCCAACATTTGCTATATTTTCTTTCAACCAGACTGGAAATGTATTTTTCTTTGAAAATTGCAAATTACTCAAATTGTAAAACTATAGAAGCTATTGAGGTACCACTTTTTTCCCACAGGAAGATAACATTCAGGACACACAAAGCACTGCCCCTAAGCTAGACACCTCAGTTGAAATTTCAGGTGACAAAACAAGCTCACAATTTTAGCTGTTACTGTGATTTTAGCAGTTACTCTTGAAATCACTGTGAATTCTTTGCTCTTCCATAGTTGATAAACAATCAATCCCCATTGTACTGGGGATACTATTTTGATTCATAATAACTGCACCTCTGGCCCTGTGGAGACCTTAAACCCCAGGTATAAATGGAAAAGAAGAGAGACCTGAGTAATGTTGGTGGAGGTGGTTGTGTTCCTGGAACTGGATGCAGAGACCAGCAAATGCAGCTGAGGAACAGGCAAGTCTAAAACCCCTTCCCTCATTTTCTCTCCCTCATGTCACTTTCTTTCTCTTTGATGAAGCATTTCTTCATTGATTCCTAACACCAAAAATACTTTCAGAGGAATAGTTTGAGGATTTTGGTTCAAATATAATCATCAAAATCCTGGAAGATCTCTGTGCGATTTGGAGGACTTGAGATTTACCATCAGAGAGACATGTGTAGAAATGCTGGCCTACCAGTTTCACCTGCTAAAATTTATTAGCAATGTTGGAAGGTTTCTAGGATTTTTTGACTTTAAATTGCTCCAACTATAAAGTGGAAATTATAAAATATACTTTTCAAAGATTTTTGAAGATTAAGTGAACTAGTATGCGATATACCAGATATTAGCAGAATTATTTTTGGAACTTAATAAAAATAAATCAAAAGTGCAGCTGGAAGAAAAATAATAGATATTCTCATTATTTGAAATACTTCCATAAATCAAAAATTAACATTACAATAGAAATACAGTTTTTTGTAAAAGACAAAAAAAGCACTGAAACTTGAGAAGTTTAAATGAAGATCTAAAATGTGATAAAGGATGATGCATTATAAAAGAAGTGAAAAGGGTGTTATCCAACAAATAGCATTGGAAAAATGGGGAAACAAATAGAGATTGCCTTCTCTTCTTTCCATTAACTATATTCCAAAAACATTCCTGATAAATTTAGGGATAAAAGTAAAAAAAGGAAGCCATTAGAAACATTAGAAAAATATGCTAACTATTTAAGTGTGTCCAGGGTAGAGCAGGACTTTCTATCATACAATAAAATGATACAATCAAAGAGAATGACTGATCGATTTAACTGTATGAAGGTTAAAATATTTTATATGCCAAAAATCATAAACAAAACTAAATGGCAAAAGACAAATGAGAAAAAGACCTGCAACAAATGTAAAACTGAAAAGTAAATATCCTTAACACATAGATGGCAATCCATATGAGAAACACTACCATTACAATGTTTTAAAGCAAGGAGACATAGAAAGATAGTTTGCTTAGGAAGAAAATGAAAATTGATCAATATGTGAGAAAACCATTTTTTTTTTAGAATACAAAAATGGAAATTAAAACAACATGCCATTTAAACAGCATCAGATTGGCAAAGATAAAACACTAGAAATAGTGCATTGCCCTCAGAGAAAATGCTGCTGTCCAGCTAAGACACCACCTCCCATCCGAGCTGCTGGCTCTAACCCCGAGGGGCACCATGGCGTCTGTCTCAGGAGGCCACTGTGTGCCCCCTGGTATCCTGCCTGGGCTGCTCAAAGATAAAATATTTTAAAATCTTCAGGTTTCTAAAAATCCTGGAGGCTAACAGGGACACAGGGGTGGGGGCATGGGTGCTTTCACACTTCGATGGTGGGGTGTAAATTGAGGCTGTGCTCCTGGAAACCACGTTGGCAGGATGTATTCGAGCTCTGACATAGTTCATACCTGCAGATCCAGTCCTGCAGTTAGTTCCTCAGGTAGACCGACTCTCCCAGCTAGTTCTCATCAGCCACCCAAACAGGAGTAACTCTTGCCCCATCTGCCCACGCACGACTTCCAGCCCTACGCGCAGCACCTTCCTCCTGCAATTATTTCTTAAAGACTCAGAAAACCTGCACCAAACCAAGTAAGAGCCACAATTACAGTTACCATGGAAACCAGAATGCCTTCGCTTTCTCCTGTGCTGCAAGCCACTTGAGGAGCCTAGCCTGCCCTGACGCAGCAGCCACCCAGAGAACGTTGCTGTCCTGCTGAGCACACCGTCTCCACCGTCTCCTGTCCACATTGCCAGCTCTGACCCCAAGGGGCACCAGGGCCTCTGTCTCAGGAGGCCACTCTGTGCCCCTGGAATCCTGCCTGGGCTGTTCATGTCCTGTGTCTTCTGGAGGCCCTCCTGAAAATAGCCTTCTGTTTTGACAACAGCCTTTTTCCCCATGGGGCTCGAAGTCCGTGGGCCAGGTGGTTAGGAGAGATCCTTTCCAAACCATCTACCCATTCTCAGAAATGCAACAGGGAAAATACCTCCCTTGTGTCTGCACTCAGCACCTTATCTCCAGCACTCAGGAGGCTCAGCGTAGGTTCAGGCTGTGACCTCCGCTACAAGGCCTTGATGTATGGGTTACAATGTCAAAAATGCCAGAAAAGTGACTAACAAGAGAGGAAGGTCTAAACCAATGGTAATACGCACCTATGTGTGTTTACAATCCCACATTTTCCTCTCTCCATAACCCTCTGCTTCCTAGTTTCCCACTGTTAGCTCTAGGGCTTAGCTGAGGACCTGGCCCACAGTGAACATTTATTAAATATTTGCTTACTGCATTAATGAATATATCTATTGGGTGGAATACTATACAGCATTACAAAAGCATTTAAAAATAATGTTTAATAATGTTAGGCAACGCTCAAAAGAAAATGTTAATTTTCAAAAGCAGAATAAAAGCTAGATGTATTAATCTAATTTCATGAAGGAAATTTAAAAAATCAATGCATGCAAAAAAACTGGAAGGAAATGCACACAAATGTTAAAGGTAATTATGTGTGGTAAATGAAGCTGCAGGCAACATTTGTATTTTATTCTTTATAATTTTCTGTATTTCTTTTTTAACAATAAGCATGTGTTACTTTTATAGTCAGTAAGAATTACATCTGTGTTTATGTAAAGCATATCAATTTATCCACAAAGCTTACGAGGTGCACCTGAGGTCACAGGTAACTGGCAGAATCAAGATCAGGACGTTCTTCCACTAACATCTTTGCCAAGTTTCTTTTCTTCTCTGGGAAGCTGCCTTGTCATCCTCACCAAATAATCTTCTATGCTATTTACTTACTGGACCACCTTTGGCTCATTTTAGTTCCTTTCATCTACCTAAATGCACCTGATTTGTAAAGATAATCATATGTTCCTTCCAGGTCAACTCTATTAAATGGTATTTTAATGTGGAAGTCATTGTGTTTGTACCTCAATTCAATTCCTATTGTTAATGAATGCCTGGTACAATGCCAGGTGCTGGAAAGTCGGCATGAAGAAACCCTTTCTTGTCTTCCAGAGTTTACAATACAGGAAAAAGCACACATTAGGAAGCAGCTACACATAAAGATCAAGGCATAACTGAGGCATACAATTCTCACCTTTCATTGGCCCCTTTACGTGGTGTTTGCTTATCCATTATCTTACATTGTTTTGAGGTTTCCTATAAGGTTATCCACACAATGTGCATGCTGCTGTGGTTCCTTTTCCATCACCAACTGTTATATATTAATTTTGCATAAAATATTCCACACATGCTTCATCATTCCAAGGCCTTTACATTTCCCTGGCTCTCCTGGTCTTCTTTCCCAATAAATCCCACCATGCTGACATCTGAGATGGAGAGGTTTCCTGCTCTTGATCATTCTTCCTATTTTGTACTATTTTTTATTACTTACTTTTTGAACTGGAATTTTTTCATCTTTCAAACCCCACTGCCAATGTTTTCGGCTTCTGAAAAACTGATTTCTGCTCTTCCAATAGTGTCAACAGAAAGGGTGCTCTCTCCTACCTTGAGCATCTCAACCCTCCCTCCAGGCACATAAATCCCCGACTCTGCTGTCCTCGCCCTCTTTCCCGGTTGGAGTCCCAGCTCTTCAATTGCTTCCTTCTGCCTGCAGCTCTAGAGGTGGAGAGGAAGGTGTTGTGAGCTCAGAGCACCAGCGCTGCTGAGCACACTGCTCTTTGCTGCAGAACCACAACCACAGCTGACCAGGAATGAGAAGCCCCAGGTGCTGACCTTGCCCATGAAGCCCATTTTATTCAGCCTGGGTTTTTATAGAGACTGCAGTGCATTTTGCATCTCCAAGTATCCCCTTTATTCCTAAGCGAATGATGTACCTAATGCACTCTGTTCATCTACTCGCTTCCACGTCGCTCCACACACGTCTGCTGAACCAGGGATTGCTGAAGGCACAGATATTGTAGGGAAGGCGGGCTGTACACAGAAGCAAGCTTAGCCTTCTGTGGCAAATGCTTTAACTCATCCTTAACTTGCTGTGGGTACACAGAATAGAAGAACTCATTCTGTGTAGGATTTGGGAGATGGCTAAGCTGGATGGGGCCTTCACCTGGCAGTGGGGAGAAGCATGTCATGGTGGAGGAAAATGCATTTGCAAGTGACGTAAGAGGGAAGTTACAGAATCATCAGTGATGCCAACGGGGTAAGCTCCAACTCATGGGTCTGCCCATTCCTGGGGCACCAGATCTCCTTGCTAGGATGTAGGCCCCATGAAGGCAGAGTCCTGGGTGGTTCTGCAGTGGCACAGTGTATCCTAGTGCCTCTGCAGTGCCTAGTGCATTGGAGGAACATCCGTCACTGGATCTCATCGACCCTCACAGCTGGGACACACCAGATCCTTTGGTCTAGAGGTGCGTGACTGTCTCTTGTCTCTGGAATTGCCCTTCTACTCCCTGTACCTGGATTTCCCAATGTTTCCTTCTTCCTTAATCCTCACTTATACTTCAAAATATAATCAGACAGAATCTATGGCCCTCCCAGCCCCTAGCTGGTCAGGAGATCCTTCCATCTCTGCCTGTTGTCCTCCTCCATCCCACCGAGGCTTTGCCTGGTAATTTGTCTCACTGTTCACAAGTGGAGGGCTGACCAGGGTCCTTGATCTCCATTACCCCAGGCCTGGCAAAGAGTTGGCCCTCAGAGGCTGCCTGGTAAGTGCTGTTGGTCAACTGTCAAGTGCGACGGGCTGGCCCCTGTGTGATGGTGGCCACAGGTCAGGACGAGTCCAGAGAGAGTCTGACTTTAGCTTGGCCCCCGCAGATGTGGAATTCCTCTCCCACCCTCTGGCTGTCTCTCAGGAGCCATAATGCCCCTCACCTGTCATGGATGGGTCTCCTACTCTTTGACATAAAGCTTCTATTTCAGTGGGCAGAGCAAATTCCTCACAGTCTCACCTGCTGTACTGGCTTGCTCAGGTTGCATTGGTAACACAGCATCACAGGCCAGGAGGCCTAAACAGCAGACACTTGCTGTCTGGCAGCTCTGGAGGCCAGAAGCCCAAGATCAAAGTGTCGGCAGGGATGGTTTCTCCTGAGGCCTCTCTCCCTTCTCCCTGGCTTAGATGCCGCCTTCTCTCTGTCGTCACATGGTTGTCCATCTGTGCGTGTCTGTGGCCTAATCTCTTTTTAAAAGGACACCAGTCATGTAGGATTAAGACCCACTCTAATGACCTCATTTTAACTTAACAACTGCTTTAAAGACTCTGCCTCCGAATACAATCACGTTCTGAAATACTGAGGGTTGGTGCTTCAACACATGAATTTTGGGGCATGTGATTCAGCCCTTAACACCTGCCATTAGTTGTTTCTGCTTTTGCTTTTCGAGTTTTTCCCATTCCTTGCTTTGTGGACTTAAGTGAAAGTAATTTCTTTTTGAATCAAGCCTCCTTGAATCTGACTGTATTTGACTACCACATCCCGTGTTTGGCCACATGTAGCTACGCTGCTTTTGTCTGATTTTTTTTTTTTTTTTTGAGTCCACAGTTTCAATTCCACCCCCGCCCCCGATCTTTCTGAATCCCTGTCTCATTGCTTCCTCTCCTCTCATGGCCCAGGTGAGTTTCCTTCATTTATTTATCATGGCAGGTGTTACCAGTGTCTTCCTTTTATTTCCCCCTTGCCTCTGGCACTTCACACGGGGCCATCTGTGCCAGTCTTACTTATTATTTAACCTGCCATATCTTTCCCGGGCACCTACTATGTGTCAGGCACTGTGCTGGGGAGGTCCTGGCCTCTCAAAGTGAAGAAGACCCATGCTGCCCTCCAGGCCCCAGGATTTGGTCGCAGGGCTTTGCTCTGTAGCCAAGCCCAGGTAAGACTCCTACTGCGAGCACTTTGCAGGGTTCTCAGCCTCTGTTGCAGAGGCCACTTGCAGATATGTGGCCTGGGGTGCTCAGAAAACACACACTTCGTGCATGAGCAGTCCCGGGGCAGAACCCAGGCTTCGGCGCTTTGTGCAGAACCCAGGCATCGGCACTTTGTGCAGAACCCAGGCATCGGCGCTTTGTGCAGAACCCAGGCATTGGCGCTTTGTGCAGAACCCAGGCATCGGCACTTTGTGCAAGAACCACATGAGTTGCTGAGCACAGTAAATGTTGAATGTGGCTTCACTGCCATAACAAATGGGGCAACCATTAGTATGATCATTGTATGGCAGTGGTAATGTCTAGAGTAGTACAAAGAGAATGTGATGTGGAAGCATGGCCTTCAAGGATGAGCAGTGGCTCACCAGAGTGGCAATGGGTGGGAAAAACTCCATTAAAATAATATTCTAATAGAATGACAGAATTAGCAGAAACACGATGGAATGGAAGTACATGGCAAGCTCACGGACCATGGGGGGACACAGCCAAGTAGAGTCTGGGCAGGTTGGCTGGACAGGGCTGGGAAGAGGACCCATACAGCAGGTGCTGAGAGGGATGGGACGGCTGTCAGGCATCTCAAGTAGGCATGCATACCACTCCTGGATTCAGTTCTGGCTTCTCTACCCTACCCACATGGTATTGCTGCTTACACAGCAAATTTTTAGAAAGAAAAACATCCAGGGTTACACCTCCAGGAATCCTGACTCAGTGGATATGCAGTGGACCCAGGTAGCTGCCCTTGAGTATCCTTTACAGAAGATGCTGATAAAGAGCAATAATTGAGCACCACTGAATTACATCGGCTCCCACTAAGTGATCCCCATCTGTCCCTCTTTTATCCCTAGTGACACTCAAAGAAGATTGGCCCTGAGGGATTACTAGGCTGTCCTCCGTCCACCCCAAGCCTGGATCACCCTCTCTCCCTCCTGTCTTTCTGTCCTGGTGCAGCAAAGAGGAAACAGTGGACACCATGAAGAGCATGCAGACACTTGACTCTGGTAAGTTTGGGTGCAGATCCCTGCACCCCCTGAAAAGGAGGAAGTGTATAGTCTTCCTAACACTCTGACATAAGAACAATGACACCTGCCTGAAAGTTCATCTGTGTCTCCTGTCTCTGTTCTTTTTACCTCCACCCTAAACACTCTGCTTCTTCACTGTCTTTTCCCATCGGTATTTCCAGGAAAACTGGGTCCTCAGACACACTCTTCCCCAGCCATAGCCTGGGAGGAATGTTTACTTTGCCTTGATACGAGTCATGCACCATCACTCCTGGTCACTTTGGAGGCCAGGTCACCTGCAAGTTCTGCACACCATCATCGAGACATGCCCTGCTCTTCCCATGGTGGAACTTTCCTTCCTCTTCCTCCCCAACCGCTGTGGGTGTGAGGTTTGTGCAGCTCATTTGGTCATCAACTGCCATAAGAAAGAGGTGAATAATCATGATTTCCCTGTTTTAAAAATGGAGAAACTGAATCAGTTTGTCCAATGGATTGACCCAAGACTGCACGGGAGGATATTCCCCCTCTTTCTTAGCTCGGGGCTCCCAGAGAGAGTTCAACATTTTTCGGTTTGATTTATAGCAGTTTTCTAGAGGATATGAGCCACTGGCACTGTTGCTGAAATGGAAATCATGGCAGGGGATGGGGAGGGATGCTGATATTTGTTTGCCTTTCTTTGAGAGTATTCATATTATGAGAGGTGCATGGGAGAACAGGGGAGGCAGCAACAGACCCAGATGCCTTGGATCGATTTAGTCACAACTGAGTTAGGAGACAGCCCTGGCCAGCCCAGAAGGTGCCTGGCCTTCTGGTGGTCCTTGCAGAGCCCCAAGAAGAGAGAGCAGGGATCTGATGTGCTGTTAGCCCATGCAACTGACCCAGGCTAGTTGGGTAAACCCCCCCTTCCTGGTGGGAGCAGCATCATCCTGTTGGAGGTGATGCATCTGGAACCACACATTTCAGCACATCTGGAGAGTAGAGAAAAAATAACCCAGAAGCAAAGCACTACTAAATGTCAGCTGTTTATTGACTTTCTTCTTTAGAAGCAAAATACTAAGCAAAACAAGGAGTTCAACCCTGGAAGCTCTCCACTGATGGCTGAGGGGGTGGAAAAGTGGCCCAATCTCGGAATGTGTGTCACCTGGGCCAGTGAGGATTTTCTGAGAGCTCTTCTTCCCCATGCGAGCAGTGCTGCAGAACCCTGCTATAATGAACTCATTGCTATTGTTACACTAAACACCAACAGTACGGGTTATTTTAATGGACATATTGCTTTAAACTGAGCGTTCACCATCTGTTCAGTCCCTAATTTTGAATGCAAAAAGAACATATTTCACAATTACATCTGTAAGTAATGATATAAGTAATTTAAATGCATGTATATGTTCACACAATGCAGTAGACAGCTGGGATATTTTTTTTCCTCCACTCATATGTTTCAGGCACAAATCAAGGGAAAATATTCACTTGTTCCTTATATGGTGCATTTTCCCATTTATGTGAAGTTGTTTTTGCAGGAAACAAGGTTTTCCGCCCCAACCGTACCTAGGAGTTCAAGGCGAGCCCAATAAACTAGATCACAAAGTCATTTTTACAATGCTTGCCTTGTCTTCCTCCAAATCCCCCCTGGCTTGAATGACAGCTTGGCAGATGCGAGGCATCAGATCCATCAGTTTCAATAGATGTTCATGAGGGGCCGGGTCGGCCTGTGTGGGCCAGCAGTTCTTTCAGCCCTTCCCACAGAGACAAGAATGCAAAAAGTGCACCCATATAAGGAGAAATCTGAGGGTGACCAGCATGCCCACCTGATGGGACGCCCCAGACAGAGGGGTGATAATGATATGGTGCCAAAGACAGCCACGTTGCTGGGCACAATCAAGGGAATGAGCACTCACTGTGGGAGAGTGGAAGATGTTGGTGCAGGGGAGAAGGTTGCCCTATGCTGATGATTAGGAAACTTTGCACCCAAAGCCTGAAGAGGTGGAGGCCCCATGGCCCACTGAGTGCCAATTCCTGGGTCCAAGCTCAAAGGCTGAGTCCAGAGAATGATGCCTGATATGTGCATAGGGTAACGTAACTAACGCTCATGCAGGATGCTGGGGTGACTTCAACAGGGAATCTGCCAGATGGAAACTCTGCTACCTATGTTTCTCTTTTGAAAACTCAGTCCTTGAATACCAACATGCTACAGAGTACAAACCATGACTGCGTTTTTGAAAGATATTTTTTAAACCCAATTTTAACACACACACACACACACACACACACAAAATATTTGCTTTTGTGGTGTCCCATGACCCTGTGCGACATAGAATTGTTTAAAGGCTTTGTATTGTCCACATTCTCAGCTAGAAGTGGAGGAACTTATAAATCCTCCAGCATTACATCATTGCTGTTTTATATCTACAGACTCCATATTTATGGTGCCTGCCTTTTTTTGTAGCCGTGCCATAGCTTACAGGAGTGGATTTGCATGGGGGCTTACGTTACCATGCACCAGGGCTCCCTATAGAGATATTCCTCAGCTTGCAGTAGTTTTGATTTCTTAACTGCTTGTAGGCAATGCATTTATTATGTTTTTCCTCAGACAAATGTGCTAGCTTGAACTGATGGAAGGTTTATTTTGGAACATTATTAACAGCTTAAAAAGTGGAGATGTTGTGCAAAGGGATAAAACTGTATGAAAGATTCTGCATAGTACATTTTTATTGACTGTTGCTTATAATGACCCATAAGAAAGGTTAACTGTGTTGGCCCCAATATAACAGATGTTACTGTGGTCACACTTTTCAATAAAAGCTATTTACAATTCTTGACTATTAAAAGCCTTCCTAATTTACCCCAATATTAATATATTCAACTCTGAATTTACTCTTAATTTAGCATTCATTCTAAATTTGATCAAAATTATCAATGAATTACATCTCCAAAGAAATGGAATTTACTCTCTAATTACACAGCCCACATAAATGGGTTAAAAAACAGTTATAGAAAGTGAAAATGCAATCATTGCTAAGGTATTTCTAAATCAGGTCATAGTTCAGTGTATAGTCAGTTTGCCATGAGTTTTCCACTCACAGGTCTCTCAGGAGAGTTTGAGAAATGCTACGAGTCTCTGCCAAATTCTCAACTTGCGGCAGGGAGCTGGATGGGTGGGTATGTGTCTGACACCAGCCCTGCTGGATTTTTGATCAGCTAGTGAGGCTGTGAAAGTGTAGGCTTTTGCACCAGATTCCTGACGGTGCTTAACCCCCTACGCCTCAGTTTTCTGAGCTGCAGAATGCGGACAAATAAGAACACCAGCCTGAGACATAGAAGGTGCTTAAAGAAATATCTTTTCTCTACATGCTACAGCCATACGAGCCATAGGCAAGACTGCGACTGCTTGGGGCAAGGAACCATTTGCCTCTTCATCCTTATTTCAAGACAAACATTTTAAGGACTTTCTGTTGAATCCAAAGTTTGTCCTTTCTCTCGGACACAAAGAGGAAAAAACGCTGTGACTCATATGATCTGTCCCGCTGTTGGTGTCTCTCTGGCTGCAGGCACTTCCTGACATGGAACATGGGAATTCCATCTGCTTGAATGAGCTGTTGAAATGCAGGGCCCATATGCCCCGGACCCAGGGGAGGACATCATGAGTTTGCACAGGATGATTATAAGGGCTGAGAAATGTGGACATCGTGGCCAGCAGGCTGTAGTTGTCACTCAACATTTGCCAGTCTGGAAAAAAGGGCAAAAGCATTGTAATCAAATTAAGAGAATGAGTGAAGCAACAGATGTAAAGGAAAGTGGAGGAAAGACATGGAACACATTTCCTCTATATATTTTAGATGAACAAAGTTTCTAAGTCCTCTTGAAACATGTCAGATTGTCAACACTCAAGTCAGGCCCAGGAAAACCTAACACCGTCCATCTAGGAGGCTTTGCAGAATGGGAGAATGTTCTTTCCAATGAAACTGACAGCAAAAATCAAGTTAGGCCTTGGGGGTGTCATGTTTTCTAGTTTGAAAATGGTACTCATGGATTTTTAGCAAAGTGAACACATTAAGCAGGCATATATGTTACTTTGATTGTGACGAGTTTGCCAGTTTGTGAGGAAGGTAAGCCATCAGCATCAACATGACTCCTTCAAAGCAAATGCTTGCCTTGTAGTTTAATCATTACTTTGGAAATGATGTCACATCTGGAGTATTTAAAGTTCTTATGAGTTACATTCTCTGTCTTGTAATGTCGTATCGGAATCTTTTGTTCGTTTGTTTGTTTTCAATTCTAAAACATAAGAGGAAGGTGAAAGAATTTTTGAAGGCATTGGAAGAGCCAAATCCTAGAAACCTTTACCCACCCGCCAACACCCGCCATGAAAACACATAGGATTCATGGCTGGCTTGAGGCCATGGCGACAGCAAGCAGATAGAGTCGACCCAGACATTCTAGCTCTCTGGCCTTTTAAGCCGGTGACAACAGAGGGCTTCGAGCAGGGGAAGTGTGAGTCCCTGTAGAGCACAGAGCAGCTGTGCCTCTAACCCAGCTCCCTGCCTGGTTAGGGGGTTGTGTCAGAGATCGTGTTGAAGTCAGTGAAAATGATAGGTGAACTGTGGGAAGGAAGGAGAGCCTGCCAAAGAATGGTATTGAGGGGAAGGCCAAGGGGCCTTGAAATCGACTGCCCAGGGAGGGGTGAGGGCAACAAAACACAACAAAAGCAATAGACCTAGTAAATGCGGGCATGAGAAGCATGCCCACAAGCAGGCAGAAATCTTCACCAAACCCAGTCACCCGGAGCTGGCAGGCACGGAGGCGGGTGTGGAGCAGACGCCATGTGCCAGATGCAACCTCACTGCCGGAATGGGATTCTCACCCAGGGACCCGGCGAACTGTGTGGCCGCCTGAGTTTACTAATTAAGCAGCCCTTAAGAGCACCTACATTTAATAGTGGATTTCCATATGGAGCTCTGGAGCTGCCTGCCATGGGCCAGCTTCTCGTCTCCCGGGGACACATCCATTAGCTTTCCTATGGCAAAC
This sequence comes from Symphalangus syndactylus, assembly GCF_028878055.3. NCBI lineage: Eukaryota > Metazoa > Chordata > Mammalia > Primates > Hylobatidae > Symphalangus > Symphalangus syndactylus. Next base: position 11,343,359 of record NC_072423.2, on the reverse strand, counting down.
GGAGGCATCCACAGGGCAGGATGTTGCATTAACACAGTTTTCCAACCTGCATCCCCCGCCACATCTGTGCTGGCTTAAGTATGCATATTTTAGGGATGAAGAGGGCCATTTGAATGATGAGCTTAAGGAATTCAGGAAAGAGCTGTAAACAGAATTCTAGTTTATTTTTCCTACATAGACATATATTCAGATCAGACATAATGACAATTTCATGCACATCAAGGGGACAGAATGGTGCTGACTTGATGACATCCTTCTTTTGATGGGAATACCCACTGGTATTTTAATAAGGAGTGATTAAAATGATCTCCCCGTAGCTCATAGACCACCAGTTCTCACAGTTTTATGACAACCTCTGATGGTCTACACTCTTCTAGATACATTACATTCCATAATTTGAATATTGGTGAAAGACAGAAAAAATGGAGTCAACAAAGTTTAAAAATAATTTTGTTGTCTAGTTAGTAGGTCAGTGCTATTTACAATAGAAAATGGAGCAAACTATTTCCTTTCCTTTCCTTTCCTTTCCTTTCCTTTCCTTTCCTTTCCTTTCCTTTCCTTTCCTTTCCTTACCTTTCCTTTCCTTTCCTTCTTTCCTTTCCTTTTTTCCTTTCCTTTTTTGAGACAGGGTCTCTCTGTGTCTCCCAGGCTAGAGTTCAGTGGCACCATCTTGGCTCACTGCAGCCTACACCTCCCAGGCTCAAGCAGTCCTCCCACTGCAGCCTCCCGAGTAGCTGAGACTACAGGCATGCACCACCATGCTTGGCTAATTTTAAATTTTTTTTGTAGAGATGAGGTTTCGCCATGCTGCCCAAGCTGGTTTCAAACTCCTGACCTCAGGTGATCTACCTGCCTTGGCCTCCCAAAGTGCTGGGATTACAGGCGTGAGCCCACAGAGTAAACGATTTCAAATGTTCATGTTTTCGCGCATGGTATGAGACACTTACAGATAATTTTACCTTTACTTTAGGCTTTGGCCAATAAATAGGTTTATATGATGTATTCATCATTCAAAAATGCAGGTACTGAGCATTGCCAAACACAAAAGAACCTGGTCCCTGCCCTCAAGAAGTTAATGATGAAATTGATGTGAATGGAGTGTGTGTGTGAGTGCCCAGAACTTGCTTGGAGATTTGAATATCCCTAGTTAGTACTGAGAGATACAAAACACAGGAATCTTACTGCTGAACCCAAATATGACAAAATGACACTAGCAGGAAATAGAAAAGAAACAGATTGTTCCTGCCACACTGAGAAAAGCAAATGACACAATTATGGGTAAGGAGGAAAAGGATTCCAGATAATTCACATTCTTAGCGATAGAGAGACAGATGACATATTTTCCCAAGCCCAGTCCTTGCAGTGAGCTCCAGCCTTTCTCTTGGAGAAAGGCTTTGAGGGAAGGTCATTTGATTTTGTCTGCTGAGAGTCCTTAGGGTTAGGTACACTCTCGGTTGTAGGGGTGAAAGCAGTCCCTGTGTCTGGTTGTTCTCTGATTAACAGCTAGACATCAGAAGATTGTGATCAGGTTGTGAATATTATATTTGTATTTTATTTGTATTTTTTAAAATTCCCTAGCTTCAGCTTAGCCTCAAAATTAAAACACCACCAAAACCCAACATCCTCAAGAAAAAGCATCAAGCATGCATGTCCTTTATAACTTTATATTACACATATATACCATTATATTTGTATACACATATATACAAATATATACACACATATATCATTATATTTATATATGTATATATTGTACACATATATACATATATGCCATTATATTTGTCATATGTATGCATATATATGTATATATCCCATTATATTACCATTTTAAAAACACAGACTGGCTCTATGATTTTTCGCTGCAATCATATCTTTGTATGGCTTTTTGATCGTGTGTTCTGGGGGAGTTCTCTGTTCTGTGAGGTGGCAAAAAGCTTGCACACAAAGGGCCTGCACAGCAGCTGGCCTGGTCAGCCGTACACATTTCATCTGCTTGCTCCTCCCACCAAGCCAGGGAGGCAGGCAGCATTTGTACAGTCATGTTTATGGCTAAGGAAACCAAGCCCCAGAAATCTTAAGCAACGCCTCCAAGTTGAGAGTAGAATCCAGGTTTTCTGGCCCCAAAGCCTGTGCTTATCATCTAAGATGGCTGTTGCTGGGGGTCTCTGCCCGCCATTGTGAACTTTGGAGATATTTTTCCCTTGGTGGGTCTGAGGACTATTGTATTTCGGTGATGTGGCCAAACAAAGCAAACATCAAAGATATTTTCTTGTTATAATTTGGGCTTTTTAAAGATGCATTTAAGGATTTTGTTTATTGCCTTTTCTATTGTCTCTATTCTGTGTTAATATTGACTCAAAAAATTTTTGAAGCAATTAGCAAAAAAAAAAAAAATAGATTCAAACACTAAATAAGATACATTTCTCATATTCTGGTTGCAATAGTCATTTAAATAACATAAGCTCCGCCCAGGCAGGATTTGCTTGCTTTGTTCACAGGTACATCTCATTTGCCAGGACGTCTGGCTCACGGGCCGTGGCAAGCACTTGGGGAAGGTATGTGGGCTGTGAGCTCACTATGCTCGCCACAGCAGGAGATGCTTAGGGGACATTTCTCATGGTAGTAAGTGTCGCCTTGTAAGAAGCAGGGTGTCCAGATAGGATGTCTCAGCCTTCCTTCAATTTTCAAACCTCTGAAAACCCTAATGGACCAGATGCTCCCCCTCCACCAAATACAAGCTCTTAAAATGCTTAATTTTAGCACGCTGCCATTATTTCCCAGTGCCACCTTCCACTCCTTTCTGAGAGGATCTCAGTCAGGCCAGAAGGACCCCAGAAAAGAAGGGGGGCCCATGCTCAGCAGACTTTGGGTGGCCCCTCCCCTTCTCCAAGGCTCTGGAGTCCTAGGTAGGATGTGGGGTTGGGGTGGCCGTGCACACTTTCAGCGGGACGAATGAAAGGTCTTGCTAGAATAGATGCTGGACACATATCAAGGGCTTCAGTCTGGGGAAACCGTGGCTCTGGCAAATTGAGAGTCAACAGAGTGAGGCCCAGGAGAAGGAAATGGCCTGGGGCTTAGCATTGCTCCTGGACACCAGACCGAAATGAAGGCAGAGAAAGGCCAAGGTTCCATTCCATATGGGTTGTCCCACTTCTGCTGGGGAAGCAAAGGATGGTCAGGAATAAAGTTTGCTTCATGGACATTTGGCAAGAAGATGTCACATGATCACATTTCCCAAAATGAATCTTAGCGGTAGGGGCCTGGAAAAAGCATAGAATTCCCAGAAACAAATGGCACTGGGGTTACCAACAAGGACCCAAGTGTTGTCAGCACTACAGCCTGCTCTGTCTAATTCACAGAGTGATGTGAGTCTCGTGTGGGGTCTGTCCACTGCCACGGAATCACAGAACAGGGCCTGCAAAGAGGAACTGATTCATGGCATGGGCTTTTAACGGAGAAACAATGTTTTCACTCACTTTGCAGTTCATAAGCTAGAAACAAAACTACCAATAAGACACACACTAAAAGAAACACTTTTAGTTATTTACTGCGGAAGTCATGAGAAAAAAACTTAGGACTAAAGGCAGAAAGATAAGCAAAGGATGTAGGGGGAAAAAGTCAATATGATTAAGATATAATACAATATGATAATCACTTTTTTAGGTGTAGAATTTCATGGCTTTTGATGAGTGTATAAAATTTCCAAATCTTTCTTCCCTACCCCAAGACCCTGGCATCTGCTGGTCTGATTTCTGTCCCTATGTCTCTCAGTATGTCACATACATCAAATAAAATCACACGACCTATAGCTATTTGTCTCTGGCTGCTTTCACTTAGCATAATGCTTTGAGGTTCATCCCCAGTATTGTGTTGATTGGATTTATTATTTTTCATTGCTGAGTAGTATTCATTGTTCCAAACATTCTTAACCATTTACCTGTTCACGGGCATTTTGGATTATTTTCAGTTTTTGGTAACTATAAATGAAGCGGCTATAAACAGTCACCTATAGGATGTATGTTTTTATTTTTCTTGGGCGAATATCCAAGAACAGGATTGTTAAGTCATAGGGGAAGTGTATGTTTAACTTTTAAAAATGTGCCAACTGACATCTACAGATATTACAGCATTTTGGATCCCCCCCAGCTGTGTGTTAGTCTTTGGGTTGCTCCACACCCCCACAACGCTTGGTATGGTCAGTTTTAGATAGTCTAATGAGGATGCATAGCAGCATCTCGGGAAGATTTTAAATTGCATGTTGCTAATGATCAGCAAAGTTAAACATCTTTTCATGCACGTATTTACCGTCTTTTTTGGGCAACGCATTCAAATCTTTTGCATTATTTTAACTAGTTGGCTTTCCTATTGAATTTTGAGGTTTTACATTTTTTAGTATATTCTGTATATGAAACTCTTATCAGTTATGTAATTTGAAATATTTTATCCAAATCTGTGGCTCGTCTTTAAATTCTCCAAACAATGCATTTCAAAGACCAAAAATTCTTAATTTCAATTAGCCCAATCTACAATTTTTTTTTTTCTTTTACGGCTCCTATTCTTAGCCGAAGGGCTCAAAAAGAGTTTCCCTATGTTTTCTTTTGGAAATTTTATAATTTTAGGTTTAAATTTGGGTCCTGAACTATTTTGAGTTTAATTTTTGTCTAAAGTATGAAAAAGTATTCCCCCTGTATGGCTCTTCAGTTTTCTGTCATCATTTGTTAACAAAATCCATCTTTTCTGAATCTCCTTGTTACTTGGTCAAAAGTCAGTTCACTCAAATGTGTCTATCTATTTTTGGACTCTCTATTATGTTCCATTGATCTATTTTTCTATCTTTATGCCAATTTCACACTGTTTAGATCACCATAGCTTTAGAAAAATCTTGAAATCAGGTAGTTTAAGGTTTCCAGTATAGAAATTTAGAAGTCATTTGTCAATTTCTACAAAACACTCCTAGTATTCTGATTGAAATGGTGTGTGTCTTCTTTTGTTGATGCCTTCTTTAATTTTTCTCAGCATCATAGATTTCAGTGTACTTGTCTTGCACATCTTTGTCAGACTCATTCTTCAGTACAGGATATTTCATATTTTGATATTATTTTAAATGGATTTTTAAAAGATTTTAATTCTCTGTACATATTGCTAGTATACAGAAATGCAGTTAATTTTTTGTGTATTTATTTTGAATCCTTCAATCTAGCTAAACTTATTCTAGTAGGCTTTTAATTTTAATTTTTTAGATGCTATGGGGTTTTCCATATATACTATCATTTCATCTCCAGATAAAGTCAGTCTTAATTATTCCTTCCAATCTGTATGCCTTCTATTTCTCTTCCTTGCTTTATGACTAGCTTCCAATACAATGTTGAATAGAAGTAGTAAGTATCTTTGCCTTGTTACTGATCTTAAGGGGAAAACTTTTTGTCTTTTACCATTAGGTCTATGGCTAGCTTTACTTTTTTAAATAGATGTGGTTTATCAGTTCAAGGAATTTCTCATCTCTTTCTAGTTTTTTTTTTTTTTTTTTTTAATGCACCAGAACTTAGTCTCTCTTAGTAAATGTTTGTGTGCACTAGAAAATAGTGTGCATTTTACTCTGATTAATGGTAAGCCAATTTAGTATACAGTGTTGGCCAAGTCTGTTATAAACTTACTGATTTTTCCTCCACTTGTTCTATCAATTAATGAGAGAGGGGCATTGAAACTTCCAATTATAACTGTAGACTTATTGATTTCTCCTGGTAGTTCTATGCGTGTTTGCTTCTTGCATTTCAAGCTCTGTTGTTAGATGTGTAAACATTTAAGATTGTTATATACACTTGATTCTCCTTTAATATTATGAAATAACTATCCCTAAAAAATCTTGACTTTGAAATTGTCTTTGTCTGACATTAATATAGCCACTTAAGCTTTGTAAAAATTAATGTTTTATGATATAGAGTTCTCCATTAATAAAACTTTCATCTAATTTGTGTCTTTATATTTAAATTGAGTTTCTTGCTGACAGAATATATAGCTGGGTATGGCTTTAGAAATCATTAAGACAATCTCTGTCTTTTAACTGGAGTGTTTACATAATTTATATTTAATACAATTTTAATATGACTGGGTTTATATCTGCCATTTTGGTATTTATTTTCTATTGTGCCATCCAGTTTTTGTTCTCTTTTTTGTCTTTTTCTGCTTTCTTTTGAATTATTTGAGCATTTTTATCATTCAATTTTGTCTCTTTTGTTGGCTTATTAGTTAGAATACTTTGTTATACATAACAAATTATTGCTACATGGTTGCTATAGGTGGCTATATGGTTGCTATAGGACTTATGGTATCCAACTTAAACTTATAAGGGTTTACCTCAAGTGATATTTTATCACTTCTTATACAGAATAAGAAACTTAGGAAGATATAACTTTATTTCTTCCTAGCCTTGTGCTAATGTTGTCATATATTTTATTTCTACACGTTATACAGCCCTAACTACATTATTACTTTTGCTTTTAACAAGCAATTAGCTTTTTATTATTTTTTTTTTACGTTTACTCACATAGTGACCATTTCCAGTGGTCTTCCTCTTTTGTGTTGGTTAGTGATTCTCAACGAAAGTAATTTTCTCCCTTGCAAGAGGCAATTGGCCACGTGTGGAGACTTTGGTCATCACAACTAGGGAGCGGGGAGTGTTACTGGAATCAAATTGGTAGAGACCAGAAATGCTGCAAAATGTCCTCCAGTGCATAGGAATCCTCCCACAACAGAAAATTATCTCCCCAAAGTGTGAGTAATGCTATAATTGAGCAACCTTAGAATAGGTCCAGAATTACCATCTGGGATCATTTTCCTTCTCCTTGAAGGACCGACTTTAACATTCCTTGTGGTGTAGTTGAGCTGATGATTCTTTCAGCTTAGATATATCTGAAAAAGTGTTTGTCTCGCCAATGTTTTTGAAAGCTGTTTTCATTGATACAGATTCCAGGTTGGCAGTTTATTTCTCTACTTTCTTTTCCCCTTCCCTTATTTTCCCTTTAACTTCTGTACTTAAAGATGCTTCTCCATTGTCTTCTGACTTGCATCGTTTTGACTAGAAGTTTGCTGTTGCTTATCCTCATTCCTCTGTACGCTAAAGTTCACCACAGCTCCCTGATGCTCTTTTCATTTCTAAAATTCTATGTTCTCTATGTATTTATTGCTGTGCCTTCAAGCTTACTCTTCTTTTCTTCTGAAATGTCTAATATTCTGTTAATCCAATTCCATGCATTTTTAATCCCAGACGCTGTAGTTCTAATGTCTAGAAGTTTTCTTTGGGATTTTATTATATTCTCAATGTCACCACTTAATCTGCTCAGTCTATTTCCAGCTTCTTAAATATATAGAATATAGTTTTACTAACTGTTTCGATGTCCTTATCAACTAATGTTCTATTCGTCTGTGTCATTTCTGAGCTAGTTTTGATTAAGCAAATTTCATCTTAATATTGGACATATTATCCTACTGTTGCATGACCAGCCTTTTTGATGGATACAATATATTTGAATTTTACTGTGTTGGGTGCTGGATATTTTTGCAACTCTATAAACATTCTTAAACTTTGTTCTCATGCATTAAAGTGAATTGGAAACAGTCTGTTCCCTGCCTCTTTTGCTTTTTAGCTTTGGTAGGTAGGCCTAAAAGAGCATTTAGTCTGTTTTCCCCAATGTTGATGAAAACAAATTATCTGAACACTCTGCCAATACTCATCTGAAATCATAGATTCCAGAAGGAAATGGAATAAAAATTTTCAACTTCTGAAAAAATACAACTGTCAACCTAGAATCCTATATATTGTAAAAACCATCCTTTAGGAATAATGGGGAAATAAGGAAATTCTCAGAGGACAGAAAAACTAAAAGAATTCGTGGCTAGCAGACCTACCCTTAAAGACTCACCAAAAGAAGTTCTTCAAATAGAAAAAGAAACAGTAAAAGAAACAACCTTGAATCTGCAGAAGGAGGAAGGAGCAGTGGAGGAGCAGAAAGATGGATACATATGGTGGACTACTTTGATCTCAAGGGTTTTATAAATTATATTTCATGATTGAAACAAATATTTTAACAGCATCTGATACTCAACACAACGATCTTCTAAATGAAAGGCCAAAAGAGCCTAAATGGAGATAAAGGTTTCAGACTTAAAGTGGTAAGACGTTGATACCACTAGGTCATGCCAAATGATATATGTATATTTTAGTACCCAGAGCAATCGCTATGAAAACTATACGAAAAGATACATGTAAAAACTCTACACATAAACCAAGAAAGATTTGTAAAAATATGTGTAAATAACTCGAAGGAAGTCAAGAACGGAGAAAAAGAGGAGGAAAAACTAGAGAAAACACATGAAAATGATAGACTTCAACTCTAACATATAATTACCTTAATATATATGGACTTAATACACTAGTCAAAATACAGAGACCGGCAGAATGGATGCAGAGTGTTATTCAAGGCTGGTCAGCAGTTGAAAATCAACCAAGGTATTTGACTATACGAACACACCAAAGAAGAAAAACCATATGATCCCATTAATTAATATAAAAAAGCATCAAATTGTCAAAAATCTGACACCATTAATAATTTAAAATATATTCTCAGCAAGTGAAGAATAGAAGGGGCTTACTTCAACTCGATAAAGAAGATTTATTTAAAAAACTATAGCTAAAATCATAGTTAATTGCGACTTAAGGCTTTCCTCCTAAGATCAGAAACAAAGCAAGGATGTCAGCTCTCACCAACTGTATTCAACCTAGTACTTGGAATTCTATCCACTGCAAAAAGATAAGAAAAGGAACAGAAAGCACACAGGTCGATATGGAAGAAATTAAAATTTCTTTGTTTGAAAATGACATGATTATATAGAAAATCTCAAGGAATTTACACATATAAAAAAATAAAATAAAAAAAATAAAAATAAAAATAAAAAAACCTTATGTAACTAATAAGTGAGTTCAGCAAACTTGCAGGACACAAATTCAAGAAGAATTTCTATATATCAGTAATGAATGTGGAAACCTAATGAATGTGGAAACCTAAATTAAAAACACAATAGTATTCATTATTGCCCTTGAACAAAATGAAATATGTACTAAAGTATCCACTTTACAAAATATATATAGAATCTGTATGCTGCACATTGAAAAATGCTGATTAAAGAAGTCAAAGAAGACATAAACAAATGGAGAACCAAACCATATTAATAAATTGGAAGAATCGACATATAAAGATCTCATTTCTCCCCATATTGATCTACAGGTTTAATGCAGCTCCTTTCAAAATCTCTGCAGGGTTTTTTTTTTGTAGATATAGATAAAACTTACTTTAAAATTCATGTGAAGAGGCACAGGCCCTAGAATAGAGAAAATAATATTGATGACAGAGAATAAAGTAGGAGGAATAACTCTACCTGATATCAAGGCTTACTATGTAGCTGCATGATCTAGATAGTGTGGACCTGGTGGGAGGATAGATACATAGATACTTAGAACAGAATAGAAAACCCAGAAATAGAACTCCACACATATGCTCAACCTATTTTTGAAAAAGGTGAAAAAAGCAATTTAATGGAGGAAAGATGAACTTCTCAACACATGGTGCTTGAACAATTGGACAGAGATAGGAAAGAGAGGGAGGGAGAGGGAGAGAGAAAGAGACAAAGGACCTGACCCATGTTCCACACTTTATATAAAAATTAACTCAGAATGAATGATAGGCTGAAACATATTGCATAAAATTAAAGAAGTTTTAGAAAAAAATTGAATAAAATCTTTGGAATGTAGGGATAGGCAGAGTTCTTAGACTTGACACCAAAAGTCTAATTAACAAAAGAAAAAAATGGGTTAATTGGTCCTCATCAAAATTAAAAACATTTGTTTTTCAACAGCTCCTATAAAGAGAATGAAAAAACCCTGTAAATTGTTAGAAAACATTTTCAAACCACATACTCAACAAAGGAAGAGTATCTAGAATACATGAAGAATTCTCACAACTCAAAATTCAAAAAATAAACAATCCAATTAGAAAATGAACAAAAGATATGAGCAGACATTCACTGAGGAGGATATACAATATATGAACAATAAATGTATGATAAGATGTTCAACATTATTAGCTAATAGTTAAAGGCAAATCAAAACTGCAATGAGCTATTACTATTTGCCTATTAGAAAGGCTAACATGAAAATAGTGACAATATCAACCGCTGGTGAGGACGGGAATCAATCATCCACTGATGGTGGGAATTTGAAACGGTGCAGCCCCTCTGGAAAAGAGTTTTGCAGTTTTTAAATAAAGCTAAACGTGCAATTACCACACAACTAAGCAATTGTACTATTCAGCAGTTAACCCAGAGAAATGAAAACAGGTTCACAGAAAAACCTGTACATGAATGTTAATACTCCTTTTTTTTTTTTTTTTAACTGGCCCAAAACTAGAAACAACCTGGCCATCTTTCAACATATATATTGTTATATAAACCATGGAATGCCACTCTTCAATAAGAGGAATAAAGTATTGATATACACAAGGACTTGGATAAATTTCTAGTGATACACTTCCAATTATGAATTTGTAATTATGCTTAGTAAAAAAAGCCACTTCATCTATAAAGGATTTTTCATTGGCAAAATTTCAAAAATGGATTATTGATTAGTGGTTTTCTGGGGTTAGATATGGCAGGGGAGAAGCTGGAGGGAGGGGCCTGTGGTTATTAAATGGTAACACAAGAAATCCTTGTGATGCTAGAATGTTCAGGATCTTAACTGCGGTGGTAGAAACCTATGCATAGAATAAAATGTTAGAGAGCTAAATTCACACCTATGCATGAGTACAAGTAACATTGGCCCAGTTTGTAGTAATTTGTTTTATGGCAGCAATAGAAAAAAAAAAAACGCAATGCTGTGTGAGCCAACATGAAGCAAGAAACAGACAGGATGATCTGATGGAAATCAGAACAGTGATGCATATGTGGTGGGCAAGGAGAGACTGGAGATCAGGCAAGAGGCATGTTCTGGTATGATAGAAATATTTCACATCCTGACGAAGCCTTGGGTTACTTAGACATATGCATTTGTCAAAACTTATCAAACCATACCTTAAGTAAGATCTGCGCATTTCAGAAAATGTAAATTATACCTCAGTAAAAAAATGTATCTGATTATAATCTGAAAATTGAATTAAATGTTCTGAATATTTTGCAGCTAAATGAGGTCTGGTAGAATAATTTCTCTAACTCTTAATGGATATTGAAATCAAATTTAAATACTTTTACTCAATTGTTAATATTTGTGTAATATTTTCATAGCACCAAACTATTAAAATATAAGTGAGAAATAGATGGTGGTGAGGACAAAACACTGCTTACATTTGAATTACGGTTCTTCAGCTTATTGGTTCTTGGTTTTCAGCAAGTTACTTAGCCTCAGTTTATGCCTTGACCAAAGGGGATATTAGTGTTGACTTTGCAAACTTAGCTCATGAGGATAAATGAGAATGTGTATCAAGCACTTAGTATCTAGTAAGTGTTCAATAAGGTTGATCACTCTTGTTATTTCAAATCACAAATATATGTGGTATTATTTATGTACGACATACAAAATTAATCTTAATCTAATAGAAATCTAGTGGAAAACAATAGGTGAATAAAAATTCTGATTGTTAGGCTTGTATTTGCTCCTCATCTCAAGATGCCATCGAATAGTGGGGATGTCTTATGGTCAATGACCGTTATTTCCATAGTCAATGAGATTCCTACTCAATCCATTTTGGGGTTGCAAGTGGTAATCAAACCAAAGTGTCAGATGAGATGCTTACATGACTCACAGAGTACAAAATGGGACAGTTCAAAGAAACCACGGAACCACTGCTGGCAACAACAGCACGTGCACCGGGACCCCAACAGAAGCTGGGCAAATGTCCGCCGAGGCTAGGAAGCCACTTGGTAGGAACAGGTGTGATACTTTAAACCAAAGCCTCTTACGTGTGAAAGAAGGAGCTGGTTTTGCTAGTTGAAACTCTGCCCAGAGGCAGCACGGCCCAGTGGGTCAAGGGCCATCGTGCCCTCCACCATCAAGAGTGACCCCCCAGCAAGTTCACCCTCGGGGGTGGGCTGCATGTAATGGGAGCACCAACCGTCCAGGAGCCACATTGTCTGTTTCCCTGCCACAGCCTGATTAGGTCACCATCATCACACGGGAATATCGCTTGGTAACTTTTACCAGCATCTTACCTTTTATTCTAATAGTGTAGAAGCACATACTCCTGTGGAAACAATGACTTAGATGGGTTTAGTCACTTCCCTCAAAGAGGGCTGCTGCTTTCGTGAAGGTCTTGGAGTCTGCACAAAGTCCACCGCCCTGGTGAAGACACAGCTGTCCTATCTTGACATTTGTTTGCAAGCTCCCTGTTTTGCCGTGCTGGTGTGGACATTTAATAAATGTGCTGAAATGGAGAATTAAAGTCAAAGCATTGGGGAAGAGTTTTTTTGCTCTATGTGGAATTGGGACTTAAAGACTAAACAATGGCTACTCCTTGTAACATTAATTATCTGTAGAATGAGGCATCGACGGCAGATGTGCCTGTGGTTCCGTCTCAGCATCAGCTTCCAGACTTCAATCAGTGTGTGACTCACAGTTAGTGAAAGAAAAATTGTTCAGGCTATACAAGAAGAGCATAAATATTATGTGTCACTTGGTATCATAATTAACTGCATGCTTCAAATGTTTCTTTCATGTCTGCTTTCACAATAGGTAATATAATTTACCGTTAATAGGATTAAAATGTCTTTTTTAAAATAAATAAAAGTAAATACTTCAGTGGTTTAAACTGTTTTCTATTTGTTTGTACTGATACATATTTTGCCACAGGCAATCTCTTTATACCCTGCAGAAGAAAATAATGAGGAAAATTGGAGATAATTTATGCGGTCCAGAAGGAAAAGCTTTGCACGATTATTATTTTTGCTTTTGCTCAATAATAAAGCAGCCTCTTTTCATGAAGCATTGGGAGAAAAACATCCTGACTTCCAAGCTGTTGTACAATTTTAAAGATCTGAGGTAAAGTAGGAAAAAAAACCCATCATTGCATGAAGACAGAAAGTTTACCCTGGAGAATTAATGCAAGCAGTTCAGGAACCTCCAAACGAAAGAGTGCCCATGTTCAGGCTCCTTTTCAAAACTGATAATTGAGAGAAAGGGAGGCTTGTTTAGATGATTTTTTTTAAATTTTCCATTTTATATCTTCCGTAGCACGCTCAGCACACTGTCATGCGGGCTGACACAAACCAACGCAGGTTAGGAAACTCATTACAACTCTGAACTTGCCCAATGTTCAAACAGGTCAGAAATTAAAACCCATAACCTATGGCGTGGTGTCTCCTAAGGAGCCAAGTTTTAATTTGATCCAGAAAGAAGGAACCATTGTTTAACTAGGCATATGTCTAACTACAGGATACCATGCATCATAACGTGTACACGCTCCTGATAATGTCCTTAAAGGTTAGGGGATGGTGTGCTTGGCAGGGTGTAGGGAGAAAAGGCATGAAATTGCAAATCTAGAAAGAACATTGGGGATGAGCTAGATCAGTCTCCTCTTCTTGCAGAAAAGGCGCTGAGTCCTAGAAATTTTAGGTGACTTGCTCAAGGTCACTCAGCTGCCAAGTGGCACAGCCAGGCATAGAATCCTGGTCTGTAGACATCCACTCTAGTGCTTTTCCCATTATGCGATGCTGCCTCCAATGTCTCTTTGGAAGTGATCTTCTCTTTCCAGCCATTACAGCCAAGTGGAATTTGGCATCAACTATTGGACGTGCTCACTTTACTGCCGATCTATCTATTGACGTTTCGTTAGGGAGCCATGTGCATTTGCCAAGGATGAATGAGTTCATTAGCACTGAGACTAATAAACTTTAAAAAGTTAATAATGTGAATATGTTTGATTTGGAATTATGCACACAGGCATTAGGAGTCACAAAAAATGGCTTTCTTCATATGCTCAGCTTTTTCTATAATTTTATTGGTGTGATAGACTTAGATTTTCTGAAAACTCAGAACAGCACTCGTTCTCAAAGTATACCCATCATCCCTGTCCTCCATTTTTGTGGCAGTTTCTCCAGTTAGTGCACTTCCAAAACAACTGAAACCAACAGCAAAAATAAATAGTAACAACAAAACAATGAGTTTTATCGCAACTGTGAATTTCTCTCCCTGTTGTTTTGGTTTATATTGTTAACTGGTTTCTACCCCTTACTTACTCTGTTTATTCCCTTCTTTAGTGAGAGAATGGGAGTGACGATGGTTGAATCTTCACCCACAGGGCTCAGGAGGGATTTCCAGAGTCCAGTACTTTACAATATTGACTTGGATTCACTAGGGCAGGTTCTTGGGGGGTAGGTGGGGACCTCCAGGAATCCAGTACACTTTACCCTGCTCCAGTAAACTCTCTGAATATGTTTCCATGTGGATATGGCATGGGGTTAATGACACATGCTAGGTATTCTGGGTTTTCTGTTTCCTGTTTCCTGCTGTCCACACCTGGGTGTAGGGAGCAGCCCAGTGAGGAATCTGGGTTAAGAGTGTGGGCTCTGTTGTCAAGTTGAACTCAAGTTCTAGCAGTTACTGACTGTAGAATAGGAGTTCAGCTTCTTTCCTTCTCTGAGCCTTGGTTTGCTCATCTGTAAAATGAGGAGACTATTAGTGCCTATCTCATAGAATGGAGTTGTTCGGACTAAAAAAGGTAATTTATTGGAAGCAGCTGCTGCTGGCGGGTGTGCCATGGGAAGTATTCACTAAATTCTTATTACCGTTATGATCACACCTCTCATGAGCCTCTTGACTCTTCTGTGACCGGACCCTTGCCCCTCAGTTCTTCCAATACACCATGGCTGAGCTTCATTTTGTCACTCTCTTACTAAAAACATCTGTCCATTGCTCTAGGATAAAGCACAAACTCACAGCGTGGACTGACGTTTGTGTATGAAATACGCCACAAGGGCACAGTAAGTGCTCCGTCAGCGTAGCTCCCACACATTCCTTCATTTGTTCCTTCAGTGATCCTGCAATGGAGACTGAAAGCCAGCTGTACCTCTTCTCTGTGCCCTCACCCTCAGATCAATGAACACCTCTCTGGGTATCCTTTCCTCAACTCTGTAAAGAAACTCTGCTGCACTATTTGCAATAGCAAAGACTTGGAACCAACCCAAATGCCCATCAATAACAGACTGGATAAAGAAAATGTGGCACATATACACCATGGAATACGATGCAGCCATAAAAAAGAATGAGTTCTTGATGAGTTCATGTCCTTTGCAGGGTCATGGATGAAGCTGGAAACCATCATTCTCAGCAAACTAACAAAGGAACAGAAAACCAAACACCGCGTGTTCTCACTCATAAGTGGAAGTGGAACAACGAGAACACATGGACACAGGAAGGGGAACATCACACACTGGGGCCTTTCGGAGGTTGGGGGGACTAGGGGAGGGAGAGCATTAGGACAAATGCCTAATGCACGCAGGGCTTAAAACCTAGATGACGGGTTGATAGGTGCAACAAACCACCATGGCACATGTACACCTATGTAACAAACATGCACGTTCTGCACATGCATCTGAGAGTTTAAGTAAAATTTAAAAAAAACAAACAAAATAAACAAAAACACTCTGCTGCCACGTTACACTGATTTCCTTAGGCCGCTCATGGTTTCCGAGGTGCACCTTCCCCCCAGCTCAGCCCTGCCCTTCTCTCCTCAGCTCTTGCTCTCCTTCTGAGGGGAGGTAGGGCTCAGACACCAGACCAAACTGAGGACTAGCTGAAACAGACAGAGCGGAAGCTGTTCCCCATAAGACACGCCCACCAGTGTGCCAGGTCAGTTACCATTGCCATGGCAACACGAGGGAGTTACCACCCCTTTCCATGGCAACGACCCAACCACCAGGAAGTTACCACCTCTTTCCTAGAAATTTCTGCATAATCTGCCGCTTAATTTGCATGTAATTGAAAGTGGGTATAAATATGACTGCAGGCCTGCCCCTGAGCTGCCACTCTGGGCACATTCCCTGTGGGGTCACCCTGCTCTGCAAGGAGTTAGGACCTCTGCTGCTGCTTTGCATGGCGGCTTCAGTAAAAGTGGCTAACACCACCAGCTCGCCCTTGAATTCTTTCCTGGTTGAAGCCAAGGATCCTCTGGGCTAATCCCCAGTTTGGAGGCTTCCAGCTCATCATCCATGGTCAGCATCACTTAGGCTTTGTTCTTGCTTCCTAAGGTGTGGGGGAGAGGAGAGGGAAGGGCAGAGGTGGGAGTTTGCTGATTCCCCTTCCTCCTTCCTGGGACGCTGGCAGGTGCTGCCCCTCTTGGGGCAGGCTGGGCCTCTTTGGCTAGCCCTTCCTCCACAGCCAGCACCAGGCTTTCGGGAGCCGCTTCCTGCTGTCACCCCTCCAAGCTGTGTGTTAGCCACGGCTCCCACCAGGTCCCTGTCCTCTGCAGTCTCACCGCCCCTGTTGGTTTCTGCTGCTTCCCACACCTGTGTGACTCTATTTTCGGCCAGCCCCGAATGTATCCTCCCCACCCTAAAGCCCTGCCCGTACTTTCCTCTTCTGGAGAACAATTTACTATTCTTTCTTTGGCACAGTTCTCTCCATTGACCAAGGCTCAGCTCCAGTCAAGCCTTCTCCGTGAAACAGTCCCTGCCCACAAACACTCATGCTTCTCTGAACTCATGACAGTCACTTTTGTAACTCAGCCAAGAACAGCCAGGTATCACCTACTCCAACCTTGCTAGCGACTTTGCAATTGTGTCGCTAACTCTCACGTGTTCAACTTTGTGGCAAGATGGTGAACTCAGGAGACTAGTGTCTGCCTTCTCCTCACTCATGTGTTCACGGAGGTGTAATTACTGAGTGCCGCTAGTGGCCCATGCTCCACAGGTCACTGGGACACAACCCCAAATATGACCCTGTGGCTCATGCCCTGTGGGCTGTATATGCCAGTAGGGAAGATGAGCACTGGACAGTCAGTCATAATGCACTGAGATGAACATTCTGATAGGATATGAAAGCACTGAAGATGAGACCCTAACTTAGTCTAAGGAAAAAATACAGATGAGAGCGGAGGGATGAGGAGAAATCAGCCAGGAATAAAAGCAGAAGATGAAACTTTCCCACAGATGTACCAACACATGTGAAGGCCAACCGGGTGCATGGGAAGATCTGGGAGTTTCTGAGGAGCTGAGAACAGGAGAGAGGGCTGTAGCCAAGTCAAAGAGGAAGCCCGGTGAAGATGGGGGTGGAAGGAGACCAGAGGTGGTCAGGGGAGCCTTGCAATCCCGGTGCTGGGAGAGGAGTGTTAGGAACACCCAGAGAGGTGTGCAAGGGAGGGAACAGGTGGTGGCTCCATTAGAAGGGCAGGTTGGGCTGCACTGTGGAAAACAAAATTTGGGTGGCCGGGGGGATGGGGAAGCCCACGTGATGTCTTCTGAAGCATAACTGAGATGGTGACAATGACGGGGACTTGGCTGACGCTAGGAAGGTTGAAGCGACAGGGATAGATGAGAGATATGCATAAGGGAGAAAAACCAGGACTGCCTCTGAGAGCGGGGCTGACTTCTCAGACCTGGAGGGCAAGGGAGGGGGAGTTTCAGAATGGATTCCAAGCAACTAGGTGGAAGTGCTGTACAGTGAGCTATGGAACCCTGGAGAAGAACACTGCAGGAAGAAGTTCAGTTTTTGGATATGTTGAATTTGTGGTGCCTGTGAGACTTCCAGGTGTAGGTAACCAGCAGGCAGATGGATAAGTGCACCTGAAGCTTGGTAGAGAGGTCAGAACTCGAATTTTTCAGCATAGATTAAATGATGAGGGAAATGTCACTGTATTAACAGCTGTCCCCATAAGGTTCCTAAGAAGGGCACTAGTTTATTTAGAAAGAATTCCTTGACAGGCCCCGTGGGTTACAGGCTTGAACTGGAGGGCTCTGGCTGGGGCAGCCCCACTCTGTGTATAGCGGAGGAGGGGGCAGCACTTCTCAGGCCTTTGCCCAGAAGATGACCCCTCCCAAGTTCCCCAATGCTGAATGCTAAGCTCTACCAGAATTTTGAGAAGATGCTCATCAAGAGCAGTGCCTCTCACCAGATTGTGTTTGGCTGGACTGAGGCATCAGTGGAGGATGGCCGGAGGGAAGCATGAAGGAGGACAGGGGGATTTGCAGAAATCTTGGGGTGGGCTGTGGACTCACAGGCCCTGTAAACCTGGGTCACAATTTGAAAGTCTCTGAGGGACCAGACAGACTCAGCTTATCTTTGAGCCCCACCACCCCCATCCCGTGCCAGGCCCTTCTGTTGGTGCTGAGGATAAAGAAATGAACATAACAGACAGATTCCCTGCCCTCGAAGCACAGGCACTCAACTGGAAGCTGTGTTTATTGCTGCATAACAGGCTACCAAAATCTTAGCAGCTTCAAACGGAACCCATGTACTCTGGGTTGTACAGTCTTGGTGGTCAGGAGCCCAGACACTGGTTAGCTGTTTTCTCTGCACAGCATCTCACAAGCCTGGAATCAAAGTGTTAGCCGGGCTGCATTCTCCTCTGGAGCTCTGGGTCCTCTTCTGAGCTCACTCAGGTTGTCAGAAGAATTCAATTCCTTGAAGTTGCTGGTCCCCTGAGGTTCCCATTTATTTGCTGGCTGTCAGCCAAAGATCACTCTCAGCTCTTAGGTCTGAGCCATGTGGCCCTCACATAATGTGGCACTGCACTTCTTAAAACTTTGCAGGAGAATCTCTTTCCAGTCTGCTACCCTAGGACCTCATATAATATAACACAATCATGGGAGTCCCTACCCACAGCCTCCGTCAGATAACATAACCCACGTCAAGGAGCCACCATTCCACTGTATTCACCCAGCCTGTTTGTGCTCCGGGGTATGCAGCAGGAGACAGTGATCTGGGGGGGCTAGTTTAGGATTCTGCTTCCCACAGAAGGCTAAAGACAGCAAATGAATGATCAACAAATAAATAGGATTTCAAGTGGTGTAAAGGGCTGTGACGCAAATAAAGGAAGGAGAGGGGAAAGAGTCATGGAAGGGGCAACTTGGAGGAGGCAACATCTGAGCAGATGCCTGATCACACTGACAAAGTAAGTGTATGTGGATAGCAGAGCAGAGTCCTCCGGGAAGGATAAAAAATGCAAAATCCTTGAAGAGAAGCGAGCTTGACCTTCCTTATGAATAGTACCTCGGGCTGAGGGTATCACCACTGGGAGCACACACAGAAGCTCAGAAAGCCTCTGTGGCCAGAGAAGCTCCAGAATCTGAGGGATGGGGAGAGGAGTCAGAGGGATGAAAACCCCGAGCCTCAGCCCAGAGGATCAGGGACGTGTGCTGCGGGGTCTGGAGGCAAAGGGAGGGGGTGGTGGAGGAGAAGGGGGTGGGAGGAGGTGCCAGCTGCATCACTGGAGAGCAGAAGACTACTAAGACTGGGGAGGTGCCCATCAGACTCAGCAACATTCAAGGCTTCGGGGCTCTTCCCAGTAGCATCAGCAGGGTAGCAGAACAAGCTGAAGAATGGGTCTAATATGGTCGATTCTTATGACTTGTGAATTCATACTTGCAAATTCACTTACTTGATAAAATTTATTTTTGGTGTCGAAATCAAATACAGCACTATTACAGTCATTCACATACACTTACAGAGAGGTGGGAAATTTGAGTCACCCAACATTCACGTCCCAACCTGAGGTCAGGCAGGACAAAGCTCTGCCTTCTTAGTTTCAGCTCAGACTGCACAAAATGTCATTTTTGAGGTCTATGTAGTGTCATGTTTTTCAAATTTTGTGCCTTTTCTTGGTGATTTCCCTGTCTGAAATGGCCCCCAGGTGTAAGGCTGCAGTGCTGTCTAGAGTTCCCAGGTGCAAGGAGGCCGCGGCACACCTTACTGAAAAAATCTGTGTCAGATTAGCTTTGTAGGCGTGAGTTACAGTGCTGCTGGCTGTGAGTTCAATGTTGCTGAATCAACAATAGATACTAAATAAGGTAACTTTGAACAGAAGCACACCTAAGACAAGGCTTATATGTCGACTGGTTGAAGACATGCATGACCAGAAGCTCCCAGGAGCCTGGCTCTGTGTTTCCTCTAGGAGCCAAGGTTCCATATTCTCTAGCTCAGTGTAAGAGGTGACTTTGTAGAATGCTGTGTAGACTTTACAGAGCTACCAGGAATAATGAATATCAACTCTATTTTGTACGTCCCCTCATATTGTCTAATAAGTTTCACATATTGATGTTTAAAAACTAGTTTTCACCAAGTCGTGGAAGTACGAAAAATCGTTGACTTCCATGTGTTTTCTCTGGGCTATCACAGTCTTGGGTGATGCTGAATGGGAATTGAAAAGGGAAGAGAAGGGAGGATGGTGTATTGTAGCAGAGTGCTGGGCCTGACGGCCGGGTTTCAAATCCCCACTGTCACTTGCTCTGTTTGGTCTGTGGCAGGTTAGCTAACCTCTCTGTGACTCGGTTCCCTTGTCTGTAACACAGGGAGGTGGCAGCACCTACATCTCAGCCTGGGTGAGACTCAGGAGATGACAGGCATGTGTGCATTCAGTGCCTGGCATGTAGTGAGCATTAATAAAAGCAAGTGCAGTGCAGAGCAGGTCTTCAGAAGGAGAAAGGGATGGGGTCAGTGGAGAAGGGAAAGGCAGTCTCTGGCTTTCTTTAGAGAAACAATTCAGTTTAACGGTGGAGGAAGGATATGGATCCTCAGAGCAGATGCTCGGTGCAGGATGAGGAACACATAATTAGCTTGTGCTTTGCCTTTGCTGTATCTCCTAGGAATCAGGCAACCGCCAGGCAGATGGGGATGGAGGAACTCTTAAACTTACTTTCAAAATAGTTGTTAAAAAAAATCACCTCCCCTGGCCTCACTTTCAATAAAGGATCTTGGGCTTCTCGCGTTCTAAGCCTCGAATACTGTTTCTTACCTGGAAACGTTATCTTACCTGGGAACTAGGAACCATCAACTTTATATTGATCTATTGCCAATAAAGAAAATGAGAGGCATCATTTCTTTCCATATTGACCACCGGCTCTCCTCAAATAAAATAATTTTGTTCTGCAGTTGACTATGTGCTCAGCATATAACCAGGTTTTTTCCTTTTAAAGAATAACTATAATGTGATCAAAGATTGACAAAAAACTTTTGTTTTACTGGCTCCTTCCTTGTGGAAATGTAATTTAAGGAGAGCAACACAAATCTTTAGTAGAGATGTTTAGCCAATACTACTACAGTATTAAAAAAAGCGTTTTCTTTTTATGCTGTCTGGGGCCCTTTGTTGATCTAATTTCAGAAAACCCCTGAACCATAGCTTCCCTCTCCTACTGAAATGGCTAAGCTTTCAGAATCTACAGAGGCTAAAACCAGTGGTTATAAATGACTGAATTTTTATCACATTCACTCCATTTACCAAAATGAGTCTAGCAACGTTATTAAAACATTAGCAGTATAGTCTCAGTACTTATCAAGCTTAGCTTGCTTAAGAATCACCTGGAGAGTTTGTTAAAACAAAGCTTCCTGATCTCCACAGGCAGAAATTCTAATTCAGGAGGCCTAAGAGGGCCCAAGAACGTGCATTTCTAACAAGCTGGTGGGTGTTGCCGCTGCTGCTGGTCGGGCATTTAAAGTAGCGGCGCCCTAGGGCCTGTGCTCTCAGCGGGAAGCAGCCACATCTGCCTCTGTCACTGTCACATCCCCTAGTGCCTACTGCTGCCTGGCTCGTATAGGAGCCCCACGGATTCCTGTGCAAAGGCTAAAAAAGAAATAATTTGAACAGCAAGCTTGTGATGAAATCAGTGAAGAAGCCTAGACCAGAGGAAGAGCCAACTACCACTTATTGTTTCTATTTCATGAGTCTATTCTCTGCTTTATTGTGTGCGTGAGTGTGTGAGTCCATGTGTGTCTGCATGTGGGAGTGCGCGAGTGTGTGCACACACGTGTGTATGTACACAAAGACTAGTAGAGTTGGCAGAGTTAGTGAGGCAGAAATTAGATGTTGGCAACCTTAGCAATCACTAAATCACTGATTTTGCTGTTTTTTCCTCTTTTATTTTTCAAGTCATTTGGGGGCTCTTCCACAGTAAACACAGTTACAAGGTTTCGCATCTCAGTGCCTGACATGTTAATTCATAATTTTCCATAATCAGCACTTTCCTAAGAATAATGTTTGCAGGCTTCGTGCATGTAGTTGGAAGATAATTTGCATATTGAATTTTTGCTGTTTAATAGACTTGGGCCCTGAAGGAATACTATAGGGCCTATCTCAAGGCAGGAAGTGGGGAACTAGATGTGATGCGTACAAAACAGCATGGTAAATTGGCTTAAAGCCAGAAAATTTACTTGCCAGTGGGAAGAAGCTGGTTTCCTTTCAAGACAGCTTTGGATAAAATGTCTTTTCTAAATGTCTCATCTGGTTATAAAGCGAGACTACAGAGAAACCCATTTCCCCTAAGCACTGTGTATATTGTAAATGTAGCATTGGAAAGAACCTTGCAAATGAATTGGGAAGGAAATCTGGGGGAAGATAAGGTCATTGGGTGGAGACAACCTAATGCATGTTCCTATCCTCCGTCTGATGCTCCAACATCAGACTTGGGTCAATTGCGGCCGTGCGTTTCCACTTTTGTCAGAGTAACTGTGGGATTCCTAGTTTGGCATTTCTTGTATGGTATGGATATCTTGGCTGCTTAAGGAATGTGTTTTGTATTATAAAATACAAATCCTGTCAAAGCGCAGCCAAGAACAAAAGCAGTTTTCATGTAACTAGTTCAAGAGGCTGCTTGGGAGCACAGACACTAATCCCACCGTTGAAGACCCACAGACCCCATTCACTGGGAAGCAGCTGGTCCAGCGTAGCCATCACTGCTCATTTTACAGATGAGCTGCCCCAGGTCTCTTAGGTCATGTCTACACTAAAGGCAAGTTTTCAACCTTGCTTGAAGAATTTGGTGAAGATGGCCTCTCCCTCTCCCAACACCTTTATGGCATTTTGGAATGTGTACTGGAAAGTCATGAAGGTGATAAGAATATTTCCGTGACTGAAAGTTAGCTTTGAACTAAAGAGACTTTTGCATTTGAATCCCTGCTCCTCTGCTTACTAGCTGAGCAGTTTTCTCATTAGAAACTGAATCAGTACTCTGTGTTGCAAAGAGTACTCATGTGGTTGAAATTTATTTAAATTTATTATTTATTGTAAGGATTCTGATATTCCTCATGAAACCAAAATATAGGATGCTACCAAGTCTCACAGAAGAATGGAAGCAGGGGCTGGGCTCTTGTTGAAGCCGTAGCTGTGCCTTTCATTCCTGTCTCATTCTGCCTATCTCCTCTCCTCGATCTCTACAGATGGTTTTCTTTACTCCTTTGGTTCACCTAACGGATGACACAACAGCTAACTGCTCCCAAGCTTCATGCATTTTGGTCCAGACACCCAAAGGGAGACTGACTTGGCTTTCTTGGGACAAGCCCAACGTGTTTTTGGGAAGGACCCACTGGCCCAGGTTTGGTCAGGTTCCCACTTGCTCTGATCAACTGTAGCTGGCGTCTGGCTACATTGCAATGTGGCTACTTCTATTGCAAACATGTGTGTTTGAGGTGCGGGGAAGGGGTTGCCAAGAGGCAATTCCTGATCATGAGGTCCTGGGTAAACTGTGTCATAGCACCATGTTGTGAGTGTTTGATGAGATTACACAGTGTCAGATGTTTAAAAAGAGGCCTTAATGAATCGTGTCCATTGTTAATAAGACCAGAATAAAGGGAAGGAGAAGAGATCAACAACCACAAATAATACAGCCAAACTTCCAATTTTAAAACTTGCAGACATGTATCTTTAAGCTTTAACTTTATCTTTATCTTTACTGTATCTTTAGTCTTTAACTTTATGATTTTGACCTACCTCGCTTACAGAAATATTACAGAGGTAGATGTTGAGGTTAGCTGAAAATTAAATATTTTTCAGGGATTACCCAGTCGCATTGTTAATAAATTTGCTGACTGTGTCCATATGTAACAGTTTGTGGCTGAAATGTTCATTGATTAGACACAAGCCAGGGCTGAATTGGTAGCTTAGATTCCATTCTTCCTAATCATCTTTCCTATTTTCTCTTCTCCTTTTCATCTACCTCTCCTGCCTGGCAATGGACAGACCTATGAGAATAGGCTTCGTTGTTTAAGGTAGTCCAAGGACATCTAACTAGGAATAATGGGATGGAATTCAGCAAGGGACAATTTATGCTGAATTATAAGAGAAATTTCCTAACAGCGAGATCTATTAGACTAGAGAATAGGCTCCCGAGGGAAGTAAGCACCATTGCCAGAGTCATTTAGACTCTGGCTCAAGTCCATAAGTAAAAATAAATTTGGTTGTCTCATTTTATTCTCCATTTGTGTGGACGCTGCAGCACCACTGAAAAGTTAGACAGAAGCGACATCAAATAATTGACTTAAGGGAGATCCGGCAAACTTGGGAAGTATTTTGCCCTCATTTTCTGAAATACTATTTTTGTTGTTGTATCCTTCATGAAGTCCCACCACCTAAATTTAGGTAATTTCAGCAGGTGTTTCAGAATGTCTCAACCATGTGGGCTGCATGACTCCATTTTTCCAGACTGCACCACTTCAAATGGCATCTGAAGGTCAATTCACAAGTTAACCAACCTGGGGTGCAGGGGTCTTGGATGCAGAGATTGGAACCTGGGTTGTGACAGCCCACCAGAAGCAGTGCCCCTCTAAAGGCGTGGTCTGAGCCTTCAGCTGATGTCTGTGAGCCTCATGAAGACTTCTGCCTTCATATCTTTAAAATTGATACAGACCACGCACCCACATTTTTGTTTCAGAAAATATTGTCATAAATTATTATCCAGATGATCATTTCGAATGAAGTGACACATACTCTTTCTTCAGCATTTGAATGTGGTGGAAAATATTTTCAGAATCTTTGTATTACAAAAGCTCCTAGATAATTTGAGGTAGTCTTGTCTACCAGGTAACTGATGAAATTTACTGGGTTTCCAAAAGGCAAAAGAATTTATCAGCACAAATAAATGAAAATGAATTTGCATTATTCAGGAGTTGGGGACCGTGGAAAAATACTCGAAGCCTTCCAAACTTTAAACAAATGTTTACCTAGAAAGGCAAAATATGCCCATATCAACAAACTCTTAAGTACTGGAAAATTGCTTCTGTAAGGTGTTCACTTTTTTTGTTTCTTAGGATTCCTGAAAGTGTTAGACACACAGAAAGAGGGAGAAAATCAAGCAACTACCTCTTTCATTCCACAACAGTTCTTAATCCAGCAGAAAGCCATCAGAATTCTGCTCTTGATATGTGTTTTCAATGGCTAGCGTGTGAGTTTGCATACATGGGGCAGGAGGCAAGGTAATACCTCTCTATTAATCAAGACAAGCATATGTCTAAGTAAGCTTTCTTGTTCATGTCACATCTTTGTCAAATTTATCAGGAGCGGGCTCTGTCTTGTTGCTCCACTGGACCGAGAGAGGCCCTGGTAACATGATCCCCCATTTCCAACCAGCACATCTGCATTCTGGCAGCTGGAAACAGGAACAACTAGGTTAGATGTGTGGCTTCTGTTCATTTCCATTGCTCAGAAGTTTTGCATATGGCCGCACCTGGTCAAAGGCAGGCTGGTAGAATAACTTTTATTCTGGATAACCATATGCCCAGCTAGATATTTAATTACTATAAACTAAAGGGACATTTACAAGGTAGAAAATATTTTCCACCATCTTTAAATGTTGGAGATAAGTACGTGTCTTATAAAAACCAGGTGAAAATGACACCTTCCACAGGGCTCTGGAGACACTGTTCTGTTGTTTATGTTCTCTGGAGCCTCAGTGG
Source organism: Symphalangus syndactylus (assembly GCF_028878055.3). Lineage (NCBI taxonomy): Eukaryota > Metazoa > Chordata > Mammalia > Primates > Hylobatidae > Symphalangus > Symphalangus syndactylus. The sequence goes on along the minus strand of NC_072423.2, from coordinate 11,317,444 downwards.
TAGGGTGGCTGGAGCTACGCATATTGTATTTTTAATATAACTTAGTGGGGCATGGAGTTTTTTCTCGGTGAGGGCACAAGGGTATTAATTCATTAATTGCCACTATTTCTAAGATGGCATAAAAGGGTTCTACACCCGAAAACTGGAGCCCTTCCTGTTCGTGAATTGCCAGACCCATTGTTTTCAGTGTTTTATAATTTTATTCCCAGATAAAAATGTGTTCTCCAGTTTCACAGCCATTTGGTTCCAGCTTTCCTTCCCTTATTTTATCACTTCTGTTTCAGGAGAGATAGCCGAGATTTAACCAAGGAAGCACAAATATAATAGGAAGTACAAATCTGGCTTTCTAATAGTGGGTCTGCAGCTGCCGGAACTGTAAATACATCTGTTTTTGTGCTAGTTGGAACAACAAAGTATCCATTATGATGATTTGACATAAATTCTAGCATCTCCTTCTGGGGATGGCAGATCATTTACAAATACTCAGGTATCTGATGTTACAAATTTGCTAGGCTCCAGTCAAATAAAACACCACTTAAAATATAGTTTTTAACATATTTGTTGTTTAAACAAGCATAGAAAAGTAAAAAATATCTTAATTACAGGGGCAAATAGTAGGTGTACTGGAGACATGGGTTATGAAGGACTCACTGCGAAACACCCAGCATTATTTCCTAATAATCACATAGTAACTGCCTGGCAATTCCGCTAAGCACAGTGGTAACTGTGGAGTCAGTTGCACATTGGACAACATGATAAGTCGCTTGAGTCTCTGCTGCAAAGTCTCACCACAAAAGGAATGCCCCCTCAAGTGTGTTAGCGACAGAAGAACAAGCAAGAGGAAATGAAGGGCTACACTCAAACCCGAAGCAGCCTCATACATGTGCTTGATGGTGCTCATGAACAAATATTGTTTTTGTTTTTCATTTTGGAGAAATACAGATGAATAATGCTGCACGGGAAAAAGAGGTTCCCAGGAGACTGTATTTAAGAGACCCTTATTCAACATGTCAGAGTGGAGAGCTCATGAGTGTGGAATCACATACAACCAGACTCAGATCCCACTCCACTCACCAGCTCTGAGAGTGCCAGTGCCCTGCAGAACCTTGGCAAATGGGGTTAATAAAACCTAGGGCTGCTATTAAGATCGACAGAGTAACAAATGTGAAGTACCTGCCACAAGACGATTATTTCATAATAATTAATAAAAATTAATTTTGCTTCCTAGTTTTGTCTGACTTGAAGGGTGAATCCCACAACTAACATTAAGGTTTCTGCAATTTCCTAGTCAAATTCTGGACGAACGTAGAAGCAGTTTTGCTTAGTTTTGAGCCACATGGAATTACTTAGATTTATTCATTCATTTGTTCATTCATTCATTCAACAAATATTCACTGTATTCTAGTACCTGCAAATGTGTCCTATATTTTACAGGCAACTAGTTAATATTAAACAGTAGTATCTTTAATTCTTACTGCTAGGGAACTGTCCAAGGGTGTCCCATAAGAATTGTTACGGTTTTTCCCAATCAGACATTAAGCAGGAATTAATTCTTCCCACAAAAAGCCGTTTAAAATGTGACTGCCATTACCACAATACACTGATTCTGGGAGAACAAAAGTCGGGAAACAGAAGGCAGAATCAAACACGGAGAGGGAAAGATGCTGGGCCAAGAGAATGGAGGCTCGGGAAGGAGGGTCCGCTGAGACGCCCTCACAGGGAGTGCAGCAAAGTCTGCACATGCAAAAGCCACGTGTTTTCTAGGTGGCCAGATGAAGCAGAGACCCAAGGCTGGAAGTGGGACTGGCGGGGCCCTAAAGGCACAGGCTAAAGTGAGAGAACTGAAGGATTCTGGCTGGGATGAGAAAAGTTATCATGGTCTTAGCTGCCCTGGTTTAGGATTCTCATGGTTATTTCATGTGGAGCATCATACTGGAATTCCACTGGATGGTTTCATGGCTTGTGAGATATAATTATAGTGAAATCTGATGTATGAAGAATACATACTATTCTAATTCCACAAAGGGAGTTCAGCTATTCTTATTAAATCCTTTTGCTATTTTGGAAGGAAAAAGTTAAGAAAGCCCTCCCAGGTGGGAGAACTAAGACAGCAGCTCCCGGGCAGCCTCTGCCTTCACTGGGACGGTGGCCATCGGAGTGTGCCTGTGTAGTGAGGGCCATGTGGTCACTGTGGGCTCCACATGGCAGAAAACAGGAGCTCTGCCCCCATGCGGCTGAGAGTCCCACGGGGAGATGCAAGTGCATCAGTCTCTAGGATACTGACAAGGATTTGTCATCTTCTCCTCCCACAACTCTCCTCTCAGCATGGAACCCTGGTCAGTGTCACCATCGGCCTCGTAATTGTTCCAGGCTGGACTGTGGGTGTCCCCATTGGACTGGGCTTGACGCGTCTTCCCTCGTAATTAAGTAAACACCAAGTCTGGTTGTTTCGGCCTTGCTAATCTCTTGCATATCTCTCTGTATTTTCATTGCTACGTTCTCAATTCAGGAAGAAATACAATCACACATCTGGGTGACTCTCACGGTCTTCCTGTCTTCTGTCTCAGCCAACTCCAACTACTGATCCAGGCCCACCTTAGCTTAGGTATCTGACCTCTGGGCTTGCCATTAAAGCCTTTGTTGTCCAGGCTCCTGACAAGCGAACCTGCCATTCCATACCAGTCTCTACTTCTCTCTCTCTCTCTCTCTTTCTCTCTCTTTCTCTCCATCCCCCTCTTCCTCTCAGTCTTGATACAAGCAGTTACTTCCCAGATAATTCCAATCAATTTTTTAGTTCTCCTCTTACAAGTTGCCTTTTCCGGGATTCTCCTGGACAATTTACCTTTCGGATAAGTCCAATCATATTTTAGTTCTCCTCTTACAAATTGCCTTTTCTGGGATGTTCCTGGACCCCTTCATTTGGTTGGGTCCCTCCTACGTGTAGCCCGGTGGTATTTCTTGTTCGGCCTATCTCTGCCCCAGCAGTCCCTGGTGCACTCATTTGTTTACACAGATGCTCTCTTCAGCTAGACTGGATGCTCCTGGAGTCCAGTGCTGTGCTCTTGACTCCGTGTTTCCTACCATCTGGCACAGGCCTTGCCAAAAGTTGAAGGTAGTTGAATGAATTAATGAACGAGTGAAGAATTGGCCACGCCCCGGGAGCAATTTGGATGAAGTGGGGTGCAAATTCAGCCGAAGAAAGACTATGTCCTGTTGGGGGTTCAAGGAGGGTTCTGGGGGGAGTGGACAAGCTGTGCATTAGTGGCTAGCAGGATGTGCAGATTCAGAGGTCTGGGTAGAAGGAGGGCTAGGTTAGAAAGGATAAGTTCAGTATCATCGGGAAAGTGGGGGCAGATGTTGGCAAGAGCTCTAGACTTGTGATATTGGCATTCACTCCAGATGAAGGGGATGCCTGATGCCACAGAGGTAAACGGAGGCCATTAGGAGAGGGGAAGTGGCTCAAGGGCTGTGGAGAATACCCAAATTCATCAGGCAAGAGGGGAGAGCGTACACAAAAGAAGACAAGAAATGATCAGTTAGGAGCAAGGGGAGATGAGTGTATGTCACTGAAGCCCAGGGAAGAGGAATGGTCATGGGGTAGGGGGTGCCAAACTACGCGGAGTGAGTGGTGGAGGCTGGGGCATCAGATCGGAGCACTGGGAGCTCAGGAATGGCTTGGAAACAGCTGCATCGGTGGAGTGGTGCCAACACAGAGGAAGAAAGACAGGAAGGGGAGAGAGGGTACTCTTGGTCCTGCGGGAAGCAAAGGCTGCAGTGATGAGGGGGCCTCTGGACACAGCAAGAGCAGGCAAAATGAAACAAGTGCAGGCACAGGGGAAGGCCAGCCTGGAAGGGTGGGAGGCAGAAATGGGGAAGCATTGAGAGGCGGAGAAAAGAAGGCAAGTCAATATCAGCACAGCTTTTCTGCTCTGGAAAGCAGGCAGCAGAACTATTTGAAAAAGTGCAGGGCTAGGATTCCAGGCTGAAGAAACTGTCCAAGATGCTGAGAAGTTACTAGAAAGGCTGACAGGGAGGGGTTGGAGGGTGTTCTCACCATGACTTGCAGCAGATCCCACGGAGGCTGGGTGCATGGTTTACGGTGGAGCCAACTGCTTGGTTCTCTTCAGCAGGTCACAGGCCCGGGACTGAGAAAAGGCAGCCCATGGTGTGGTCAACTGGGCTAGGGCCAGGTCGGTGAGACCAGGCCTGGGGCCCAGATAGGCTTAGCGGGATGAGGATCAAAGAGTATTTGAAAACAATATAACAATGTTTCAGCCAAAATAACGGGGTGCGCTTCTATTTGTATTCCTGTGGCTTGGCTCATTTCTATGGTTGGTTGCCCTTTCAGAGGAAGCACGATTTCCCTTTGCAATTCTTCTTGGTGCTGGTTTGTATTCATCCGACTGTCTGTGCTATCAATATGTGCTGATAATATGCATTTTATAGATCATTCAACAATGTATTTTGCTTCTTTTGGTCTCTAAGGTAGAATACCTAAATGTAATATGTTAACTATGCAACTCAATTTTATTCCTATGGAAAACACGTTCAATATACATTTCCTTGCAATTTAATGTTCTCGGAGCATATTTGTGACCCAGCGTGCTTCTTTATGTTGACATATTGTTCATCGGGTTTCATTAGTCAGATGCTATGTCACATCACATATGGAACATGAGGAAAAGTGACATTAATGACAATCTGGTGACATTCAGTACTATGCGACACATCAGGTTAAAAATAAAACAGACAAACAAAAAAGATCTTTCTTATTTCCAGTAAGGTCTTTTCCTTTTTTTTCTTTCTCTCTTTTCTTTCTTTTTTTTTTTTTTTTTCTTACTCATGAAAGAACCGCGCTCCATCTGGATCAGGCGTGAGTTTTTACTGGCAAGGTTCTGTGGGTAACTGGTGATGCAGATATCAACCCGCCCACTGCATTTGTAGGTGAAAGGAAAGGAAGGGGAGGATTTCTGCTGAAGTGTTCACTGCCTCTTAAGTCTCCATTTTATTTATTTATTTATTTTTGAAATGGAGTCTCACTCTTGTCGCCCAGGCTGGAGTGCAGTGGCACGATCTGGGCTCACTGCAACCTCTGCCTCCTGGTTCAAGCCATCCTCCCACCTCAGCCTCCCGAGTAACTGGGATTACAGGTGCCCACTAGTACGCCCAGTTAATTTTTGTATTTGTTGGCCAGGCTGGTCTTGAACTCCTGACCTCAGGTGATCCACCCACCTCAGCCTCCCAAAGTGCTGGGATGACAGGCCTGAGCCACTGCACCAAGCCTTAAGTCTTCAATTGTCCAAACTGTTCAATTATAACACTTCATCCTGTGCACATCTGCTCGTGTGTCATTCGGCTTCGGCAGGGTGGGTCTAGAGCGAGGTGGTGGGTGCCTAGGAGCAGGGGTTGGCCAGACTGACAGAGAAATAGTTCAGAGGCAAGTGTGGACTTCAGATGAAATCACTGGTGGACAAAGCACAGGCTTTCTATAATTTATGGGCTGCAATCTCTGGCATCCAGTGAAGAAAACTCACAAAGCATTGAGACCTCTGATAAGGCCACCCAATCACAGAAGTTGAAGGGCTAAGACCTAAAGGAAGGAGCCTTCTGGAATCTCCTCTCCACGAAAAAGAGGGCTTCAGCTCAGCCACAGAGGTCTCCAGCTCCTCCTCCTTCTCTCCTGGGGGCTCCACCAGGAAGAATTGCCCCATTGCCCCTGAATTCATCCACTCCCGTTCTAAGACGTTCTGTGTGAACGGGATGACGTGGCTAAATGGAGATGGGGAAGTGAGGGAAAAGGATAGAGCATTACTTTCTGAACGGAAGTCAATCCCTTAATATTCAGGTTCTGTTTTAAAAAATGCAGAAATACATGGAGCTCTTCATTTAAAATGTAGGTATACTGTAATTTTCTACTTTTTAAATCCATGTGCCTCATTCTGATACTGTCTTTATATTCATCACAATATGTTTTGGACAGCATTTAAACAACTGGCTGCCTGAATTTCTGGATGCCAGATTTAGAGAACTGGGTTTTTCATGCTGTCTTACTGCTCCTGCTAACCCCTGGATGCCACCGAGCAACACCTCATGACAAGACCCGCATCTCCTGCTCCTGGTTCAGGGATGCATCACTCGACCTTGTTTCTTCCGTGCTGTCTTTGGAGAACATGATGTCCAAATACCTTGGATTTTTCTTAACTGGCTGCGTGTGCTGGGGAGGATTTATCGTGCAAGTTTTGTTGTAAGCAACACTCTATTTTCCTCTTTTCTTGGAGATTTTTTGGAATGAAGAGGGGCAGAAACCAAGGGGTCACCAGTGTCCAGAACTTCATGGACCTGGTGCACGTGCCAGGGGCTCTGTGGTTCCTGCTAATGTTTCAGTTCCCTTTAAAACCTACAATTATCAGTGGCAGGAATTTGGGTGGAGTTAGTTCAAAATCATGTTGTCTCCTTACATTTTGTTTGTTTGTTCGCTTACCATCTACTTCCTAGTCACAGCCCCTTTGATCTGTACTCCACGTGACAAGACCAATACTACTGCTTTTTGGTGGGGGCAGTGGGGGAATCAGGCAGAGGCAATATATAATTCAATTGATTATAAGAAGAGGAACTTTGTACTCAACACAAAAGTCATGCTTGGAGGAAACATCTTATCTAATTCTGTGTTTTCACTGTCATGTATCTGAATTCATGGACTGCATTATCAGACATTCTTAAATGTTTTATCATGTGTGTGTTAGTGTCTTTGGGTGCTGTACCACATTACCACAAACTGGGCGGCTTCAAGTGTCAGAAAGGCGTTCCCTCACAGATCTGGGCGCCAGAGGTCTGAAATCGCGGTATTGTGGAGCCAGGCCTCCTGTGAAGCTGTAGCGCAGGAGACGTCTTTGCCTCTTCCGGCTTCCGTGACAGTGTTTGCCGTCAATCCTTGGCGTTTTGGGGGGCTTGTGGCTGGGCCATTCCTGTCTCTGCCTTCGTTATCGCTTGGCATCCTCTCTGTGTGTCTCCATCTTCAGAAGTGGTCTTCTGATGAGGGCACTAGTTATGCTGGAGTGGGAGCCGTTCTCCTCCTGTGAGACGTCCTCTTACCCAATTCCCTCTGCAGAGATGATGCTTCCAAATAAGGTGCTGTTCCGAGGCCCTGGGGCTGGGACTTTAATATAGCTTTTTTGGGGGAACACAGTTCAGCCCACGGCACTGGGAGCTCAGCTTATCAATCCCAGCAATGATGACAATCAACAGTGAACCCATGGCGGCCTGGTACCACCTGCTTTGGTAGAGCTGGCTCTGCAATTGCCCCTGGCAGGGTCCTCTTCTTCTACAGTTCTTGATGGATTCTGTGGCCCACCAGAGCCAAGATCTTCTATTCCCCAAACAACTATAATCATTGAGTTCAGAAGCATTTATTGAAAACCAATAAGCACACAGTAGATAATTTTACAGGACAGTTAGAGTAGATGCATGGACAATGAATAACTCATTCCCCTTGCATGAGGGAATCCTGTTTGGTTCGCTGTTTCTTCGTTTTCCTTCTCTTTACACAAGTCCTGTGTTTTCTCAGTGGGAGCCTGCCCAGGTCCCCTGCCCCTGTTCTCTCTGCCTGGTTCTCTGCTGCACTGACTACCAGCCTCACGTCCTCACCTGTCTCGATGTGGTGCTGGCTGGAACAGGCCCCAGAGGAATTCTTCCCCTCGGGTGAAGAGCGGCCTTCCCATCCCAACCACTTCTTTCTCCTGCCCTTGTGATGCTCTCTCCCTCTCGCAGATCTGTGCTTTTGTACTATAAGCAATGTCAAAACCATCCATCTGCTGAACAGGGCCATGTTCTCAGCTCCTCTATTCTTCCGAGGTTATTCATCTCTCCATACTGGGACCTCAGTGTTCTGTTCACTGAGGCTAGTTTTCTGCAGTGCTCACCGATAAAACTAGTCAAAACACAAAACAAAACAACTTTTGGAGAAATATAAACACGATTGTTTCTCTTGTTTATTCACCTTAAAGTGGCCCCATTGCACCTGCCTTGTAAGGTCAACAGGATGCCTGGAGTGGGGCTTGTAGCTCTCTATGACAGGGGCTAGGTCCTTACAGGGCTTCTTGTCCTTGGGGAGTGAGCTCCACCTGCCACACTGAGGACCCCAATCCCGGCTGAGACACAGAGATGAGCTGCTGCAGTCGCAGGAATGGTGGGTCTGGAGTTTGCTTGCTGTAAAAGAGGGCAGGAGGGACAGTGCTGACCACTGTCACACTCTGCCGAGGTGAGATAGGCTGACCAAGGCATCATGACCTCATCAGAGTACAGCCAACGTGGTCAGCACGGACCACGATGAGGTCATGAGGGCCAATAAGTGAGAAGACCCAGTAAGGAGGAGTGCAGGGCCAGTGGCCCTCAGATGATCGGAAAGGCCAGTGTCATTGATCAGTAGCTCTGCACCAGGTTGGGATTAAAGAGCAGAGTTTTACTTATGGGGCTGCCATGGGCTCAGTGGAGTCCCATCATCTCTAGTGAAGAAGAGTAAGAAGACTGGGATGGACGGAGCTATCTATTGGATAGAGTCTATAATTCTGGTATCACCATGTTGGGAACACAATCTGGGCTTTGGAGTGTTAGGGTTCTTTTTAAAGGTGATTAGACACACTGACTGTCAGACACGCTGGGCCGGCCATAGAGCCAGCCTGTGAAGTATGGAACCAGAGACTGCATCCAAGCTCACCATGGGGACCGCCAGTGACAACCATGTCACTGTCCCTTGGCTTCAGCGATCTTGGGAGTGAAGGTAAACACTCCAGGAATATGGACTACCTCTTAAAAACAGGACCTCCACACCTGTGCTTGCGGCTGCCTCCCACCCAGCTCACTTGCTCTTCCAATTCGTGGGACTCAGGCCACGTGGCTGCACCTGGCTGCACAGACCCCGAGCTGTGAGTTTCTGCTTCTGCATGGGGAAGGTGGGGATCATGATGCAGGCTGTTGAGCACCAGGACAAGGAATGTGCTCCGCAGCCCCTGCCCCACAGGTGGGTGGCCATTTAACACTGCCAGTATCCGTCTCAGGTGGGTTTGAAGACTGAATTCTAATTCGTGTCTTTAAAGGTAAAGATAGAGGGAATGAGGTGTGAGTGGCCTCAGCACCTCCGGAGCTTGGCCTCTAGCCCCGTAACTCATGCCACAGGATAGTGAAAGCAACCCCTGATTTACAACCGTTTTGGTTAGCAGGATGTATTTGTATTGAATTGTTTGGAACCTAAATTTGTTTTTTTATAGAAACCAAAATAAACATCGTGCTATTTTCCTTAGCTGGCCCATATGCTCATCTAACCTGCAAACTGATGAGACAGATCTATTAATGCTAACCAGATAATAAGATCCATCTAACTCTATCTATCACTTTATCTATCTAGCTATCTATCTTATACACAATACACAATTATGTTATTTTGATGCTGTATGCTACATTGTATTATTCTTTATTTATATTATGGTTAATCCCAGAGAGTAGCTCACCCTTCCAAAGAAGACTCATTTCTCAGTGTAAATGAGAAGAGGTGGCTCTGTGCACACCCATGTCCTCTCCTGGACCCCCGAATTTTGAAGCTCCTCTGTGCTGAATTGCCACAGCCATGCACCTAGGACCCAGAGGCCTCTTGCCATAGACACCTGTCTGCTAAGTGGAGTGAGCAGGAAGTGCCGTGGTCATCAGAAGACAGGGGTATCTGAATGGACAGGAACGCCCAGGGAGCTTCACAGATGGAGCTGCACCTGGAAAGCTCAGGCCAGGGGTGTGATTCAACAGGCCAAGGGGGTGAGCAGGGGTGAGTGGAGGTGTGTGAGGGGCAGGAAAGCATGGTGCTGGCTCCGTGATGGGACCCATCTGCCTTGTTTATTGCTTTTCAAGCCCTGGCCGAGGGCCTAGAATTTAGTAAGTTTCAGTAACTATCGTTGAATGAACAAACGACGAGCAAAATCAGGTGTTTTTTTTTCTTTTGGAATATTCTCATTTTGAAGATTTGGGGATCATTTTATATAAATTCATGAAGTCAGTTGTAGCCATAGTATCCACCAGCTTTCTTCTCGATTGTGCCATGTTAGCTATTTTGGCACCAATGGAGTCTTTCTTAGGAAGCAAAGATTAGGGGACAACTGAAAGTGTAAACTGAGAGTTCGAATCTACTTGGTGTTATTCAAACTTGAAATGTAAAACTAGTGAAAGAAAATAGACTCTAAGTACCAACCAATATATATAACTTAATATTTATAAACAATACATGTATATCATCTATCTATCATCTATCTATCCATCCATGTATCTATCTATCTACCTGTCTATCTACATCATCATCACCACCACCCCTAACACCATCACCATCTCTTAATCTGGTTTGCACACGTGTCCTGAGAGCTGTCTGAAATGGTTTTTGCCTAACGTTAGTAATGGTGACTTGTGGTTTTATAGGAGACATCCTTTGGATAGATGGATGGATATGGATGGTGGTAAGGAATTAGGCATTTATTTGTTTGTTATTTGAGTACAGTTACATGGCCAAGTTTTTATTTTCCACTTTGTACAGTTTTGAATTTAAATATCAAATACTCAAAAGATATATTGGTACCTGCTCAGTGCCAGGCACTGTTGGTGCACTGTGGACACAGTGGTGAGCAGTGAAGATGGGCATCCTGTCCTCAAGCTTGCATTTCATATAACAAGTTGCAGAAAAAGTTTAAATTAGACCAAGTATGGAAGATTACTGGGCCAGTGTTCATTTAAGCAAAATATTGTAAGTGTGAATTCACAGAGCACTTCCTAGTTTAGCTCCCCTCTAAGGATAAATTCAGATTCCATTTATTTTTAACTTAAACCGATTAGATCAAAACAAAAGCATAATGTTGATGAAATGTGGTCCTGTATGCAAATGACATTTTGGAATGTATTCACGTGTCCCATTCGATCTGAGGTTCCACCATGTACAATCTGCAAGAGCTGCTTCAGTAGCCCAGGCCCATCCTGTCCTGGGTTCATCCCAGTGGTGTGCTGTTAAACGTTTAACAGCCAACTCTCAAAAACAAAATGAAGCGCTCTCATTTATGTTGTTTGTCAATTATACCATAGCTCATTTCCAGCTACCAACGTGATGTCGCTGAACGTGGAATAGGAAAGGATGTACACAACTGCCCTGGCCTCATAGCAGCTTACACTGAATGGAAGCAGCTCTTTCATAACTATTCCATCATCCAGAAATTGTTTCTACACATAGAAATTATTTCAGCAGCTGTCCCTAAATCTGGTGGCTTACAAAGGAATAAACGGAAGAACAATCAATTAAACTACTGAGGCTGTGGGGATGAGTTTGTAACTTCAGTCACATGGTTAATATAGTGAAGGGCTTCTTCTCATCTAGACCATATCAGAATGTGACCCAAGTGCTTGTCTTTATACAGTATTCAGTTAGTCAACACTCACATCTTATCTCTTCTTCCTTGAAGTATTTCTCCAGTGTGCGACTTCCTTTCCATTGCCCTGGCGTTAGCTTCCTCCAGATCTTCCCCTTTTGAGGCCCGTATCTCTTAAACTAGATTCCTTGGTTTCGCCTTTGCCCACCTCCTATTTCATGCCATTTTCCCATTTAATATTCCTAAGATTCTGGGCCAGGGGTGGTGGCTCACGCCTGTAATCCTAGCCCTTTGGGAAGCTGGGGAAGGCAGATTGCCTGAGTTCAAGAGTTTGAGATCAGCCTGGGCAACACGGTGAAACCCCATCTCTACTAAAATACAAACATTAGCTGGGCATGGTGGCACGCACCTGTAATCCTAGCAACTTGGGAGGCTGAGGCAGGAGAATTGCTTGAACCTGGGAAGTAGAAGTTGCAGTGAGCCGAGATCTTGCCACTGCACTCCAGCCTGGGCAACAGAGCTAGACTCCATATCAAAAAAAAAAAAATTCTAGGAGTCTGATATAATCTCATTAACTTCTAGCTCTTTACACAAGTTATCAGCAGCCTCTTACTCCTTTCAAGATAAAAGTCACCTCCTTAATCTGACATTTAATGCCTTCTCTTATCTGATCCCATCTTACACGTAAAAATGAATAAGCCATTATTTCTTCTCAAGAGCCTTTTAGTTCTTGAGACTATGTTCTTGATGACCTATGTTCTTCAAGGACATCCTATTTTTTAATTAGTAAAATCTAAAATAATTTTAGATTCACAGGAAGTTGCAAACATAATACAGAGAAGGTCTATGTATTTTTCACTCATTTTTCTCCAATGGTTACACTTAAATAACTGGCACATTATCAAAATCAGGAAATTGACATTGGTACAATGTTTATGCATAGTTTTATGCCATTTTATCACATGTACAAATTCATGGAACCATCACAGGGATAAAGATACAGAACTTTTCCATCATCACAAGTATGATGTACAGCCCTTATATAATCATATAATCAGATAATCAAATCCACCATTATCCCCAACCATCACTGGCCTCTGTTAAATCAAGTTCAGCCTAAAGCTGCCTCCTTACATATTTTAAGTTCAGTCTAAAGGTTTCTCTGTACAATGTGAACTATAACCTAAATGGAGTTGTTAACAGACTGCAGTCTACTCTTAACCAATCACTGAGTTGTAGCCAACCAAAAGTGGCCAACACTTCAAACTGTGTTCAAATAAGGTGAACGTTGAGCTGTAACCAGTTTGGCTGTTTCTGTACCCTACTTCCATTTTCTGTAGGTCACTTTCCTTTTTCTGTCCATAAATCTTCCACCATGTGGCTGCGTTGGAGTCTCAGAGCCTACTCTCACTCAGAGGCTGTCCGATTTGCGAATCGTTCTTTGCTCAAACTCTTTTAAATTTAATTCAGCTAAAGTTTTTCTTTTCACACATCTGACAACTGTGGATTGAGCCCCCATTCCAACTCTGGTCATTTTGAGAATGTGAGGTAAGTGGGGTCATCATATGTGACTTTGAGATTGGCATTGTTTACTCAGCATAATGGCCTTGAGATCCACCCAAACCATTGCCTGTGTCACGAGCCCCCTCTTTTTTACTGGCAAGTAGTATTTCATTGCATGGATGTGCCACGGTTTGCTTAATCATTCACCAGTTGAAGGACATCTGCTCTGTTTCCAGCTTTGGACTCTCATGACTGATGCTTCTATGTACAAGTTTTGTGGGAACATAAACTGGAAAAATGCCCAGAAATTCAACTGTAGGATAGTAGGAAATGCTGCATTTAGTTGTATAATAAACCACCAAACTGTTTTCCGGAGTGGCTGTACCATTTTGCATTCCCACTAGCAATGTCTGAGAGATCCTATTTCTCTCCCTCCTCACCAGTCTTTCGAGCTGTTACTATTTATTATTTTAGCTGTTCTAATAGATGTGTAGTAATACCTTATTGTGGTTTCAGTGTGCATTCCTTAATAGCTAGCGATGTTGAACATCTTTTCACATGTTTATCTGCCATCCAGAAAAAACATCTTATTTTTGTCTCCAATAGTTTATTTGTGGTGTACTTTCCGCAAACAATAATGCTTCTCTTCTTCATCCATCCGAATTGTATTCATTTTCTCTGACCCAACTCAAATCCCGTCTCTTCCTCAAATTTCAGCTGTATTGCGCTTGATCTACTCTGAACCCCCGTAGAAACAGTTGTCATGAAGTGGCTTCTGTTTTTACTGAACCATCTCCTATTCGTAGAGGACACTGTTAATGGTCCTCCTGGATCCCCTGGATCCCTCTGCTGGCCTCCCATTCCCTGGCTTCCCTGTGAGTAGAAGAACTTCCACTCTGCTTTGAAAGTGCCCAGTGGCTGATACTTAACTTCTATTTGAAAGATTGTCTCCAGGCTGCTGGAGCTTTCTCCACACATGCAGAGACCTGGAGACCCCAGGATTTTATATTCACCTGGAGGAGCTTGCAGCCAATGGCTGAGGCATGTGGGAGTTTGGACACTCAGCTTCCTCGCCCCGGGTTGAAGCAATTTGAAGACATAATTTGCACTCCAGGACTCCCCTGCAGCGTTGGGCTTGGGCTGCCCTCCTGTCTTGGTCTAAACTTATATCCTTGCCTGGCTCCTTCTCTTTCTTGTTCTGCTCACTCTCATTCCCTTGCCACTTTCTCCTGGGAGGACTTTCCTAATAAATCCCTTACAGGCAAATTTTCATCTCAGGTTCAGTTTAGGGGGAACTCAGACAAAGACAGTTGGTACTGGGAATAGTGCTTGGAAACCGACTTTGAGGATGGGATTCCAGAGTTAGATCACTTACAGGCCAGATGGCAGCAGGTCCTTTTCACTGGTGGTAAGTGGAGTATTGATCATCTCTGGCATGTGGTAATGTACTGTTGCAATTCTTAGGAATTTCATGAGTGATGGATTTAGATGAGATATAGATTAAGAGGCTGCATTGACTTTTGTGATATCTCTGTTATTTGAGAGAGATGGGAGAAATGGTCACTTTAAGGATGGGGAATTAGTTTTGGCTGGGTAATACTAATGGATTGCAGAGAGGTCGGCCAAATACAAAGTTAAGGCAGTGAGAGAAAGCTGGAAGGTCTCCACAGAGCATATAAAAGACCCTCATCTTTGGCTGCCAAAGAGAAGACTGTGCTAATCTCTAAGACCAGGACCCTAAAGAGAACCAGAACCTCAAAGTTGTCTGAATTTTCACCTTTCAGTCTACATCAATGTTAGAGAAGAAAGAGAACCCTAAAACTTGGGGTGAAGATACATGCATTCTAGAACACTGGGACCCTGTATCCCCGGAACTTTCTGTGCCTGCAGAACACTCATTTCTTTCTTTCTTGCAACCCTCTTTGCCTGAAGACTATCTAGGTCTCAGTTGAGGCACATGGCTTGCAGAAATATGCTTGCCCAACCCAAGATCTGCCTTAACCTTCCCTCATGACCATTAGAGCAATATCTAGTGTCAAATCGTCTAATGACATGACTGGGGAAGTAGCATCCGGCTAAGGGGGAGAAGAGATTATTCACATGAAGAGTTGCAGGACTGGCTAAAATATACTGCGAGAAAGTGGTAGTACGTGATTGAAATGGACCTTGACGGATCTGCATGCATGAGTGGGTGTGTGCGTGGAGGGGACGGATATCAAACTGTATATTGCATAAGGCAGCCTTTGTTGATAGGAATCCTTAACTCAGCAACGCCCTGGAAAGGACTCCTAGGCCAGTCCTATTGTGCTTCTGGGTTGACTCTAGAAAGTTTAGGAAAAAATGACAGCCTATAATAAGTGGGCTGCCAGAACTGACTTGGCAGGATGTTGAGGAAAGGATCAAAAGAGTCTTAGAAATGAGCATGCTGCAATGAATCATTGTAAAACCTGAGAACCCTCCAGCCACCGCTGCTTCTTGGGAAGGCACAGAGGACATTCCTTCCACTGAGGAGGGAAGGAATGCACCAGTAGAGAGTGCCGGAACCACTGAGTAACTCTAGCAGGGCTGAGGAGAGGGGTTGCTATAAAATAATCAGGCCTCCTAGTATTATAGAGTTCATAGGATTGCAGAATACAGTGGCCAGGAGGCAGCACCTGCCCATCAGAGTCAAGGTGGCCATGATTATCATAACAGACAGCAGGAGCAGAAACCACCATAGAACCTACCTTCAGTTATCTATGAAAATGGATAATAGACCACCCTCAGTTATCTAGGAGAATAGAGAATAGATCACCCTCAGTTATCTATGAGGACAGATAATAGATCACCCTCAGTTATCTATGAGGATAGATAGATAACAGACCACAGGGTTCCTACAGACAAGGCGTG
The DNA here is from genome assembly GCF_028878055.3 of Symphalangus syndactylus. Taxonomy (NCBI): domain Eukaryota; kingdom Metazoa; phylum Chordata; class Mammalia; order Primates; family Hylobatidae; genus Symphalangus; species Symphalangus syndactylus. The sequence continues at coordinate 11,301,665 of NC_072423.2, read as the reverse complement.
TGCAGCTGACAAGAGTATCACTTTACATAATAAAGAAATCAAGAGTGGATGAGCAGTAAGCTAATGGGAGTGACTCCATTGTAAGACAGGATCTCCCATCCAGTTTCCAAGTCTCAGCCAGCTCTCAGACCCAGAGCTTTTGGATGGAAGGAGAAGCAGGGTAGCCTTGAAAAAGAACCCTGATCTCTGCCAGATATGCAGTAGCAATTCCTGAGGTTCTTCTCCAAGGGGACTTTCAGACACTGGTCTGAGTAACACACCACTTAAAAAAAAAACACTGCCATGTTTTTTAAGGCCTAATGAACATGAGGTCTTATGGGATGCTGGCTCCAGGGAACCCAAAGTAACATCACAGCCACCTTTTGGAGGGGATCAGGTGATATATGAAGTCCTGACTCAGGATTGTCATATGAAGGGATCCACAAATGGTCATTTTTCTGGTTCTCAAATGCATAAGTAAGATGGACCTTGTTAGCAGGCTGCAGTACCCTCTCTAGTTTCTTGATCTGAAGAGTAAGGGGTACCAAGATTGGAAAGGCTAAACAGAAACCCCTTCACTCTCCTTGGCCCCAGCCAAGATAGTGTGGGAGAAAACTGACCTCAGCCTGGGTGGAATGGCGGAGTATTGCCCCTCTCAAAGACTTAACTGATGCAATGTGGTGTTCTCTGTTATAGCTACAGTACTGAGTTCATCAGTCTGGCCAGTAAAAAAACCTGATGAATCCTAGGGGATCAACGTGGACTACCACAAACTTAACCAAATGGCAACTCCAGTCTCAGACTCTGTGGCAGATGTGGTATCCTTGCTGGACTCCGGTTTGTGGTGTGGCTATGGAGTTAGTGAATGCATTCTTTCCTATACCCATCATAAAGGAGGGCCGGAATCTGCTTGTATTCACCGGGAAGGTTGGGCAGTTTGCACCCACGGCCCTGCTCCGTGGTTGTGTTATCTCCATCACAATACAGCCTGAAGGGGCTGGACCCTCTGGGCATTCCAAAGTATCCTGTTGGTCCATTATATTGATGACACGTTTATAGGACGTGATTAGCAGAAAGTGGTGACCATCCTGGTTGTGCTTCATAGGGTAGGCGATAAACTCTACAAGGTTTGAGGGGCCTGGTATACTGGTGATTTTTCAGGGATCCAGAGATCTGGGGTGGGCCAGGCTGTTCACTCTTTGGTAAAAGACATGTTATGACATCTTGGACCTTTTTCCCTTAAGAAAGAAGATGGACTTGTAGGCGTGTTAAGGTTTTGAAGACAGCACATGCCATATTTGGAAATACTCTACTGGCCCATTTACCAAACAACTTGCAAAATGACCATTTCAAGTGGGCTTAGAGCAACAGAGGCTCTGTAGAAGGTCCGAACGACAGTGCACACAATACTGCCTCTTGGGCCGTATAAGTCATCCTACTCCATGCTGCTGGATGTACCTGCCATAGATATAAATATCATGTGGAGTCACTAGCTGGGCCCAATATGAGGGTTGCAGTGCACATCCCTGGAGTTCTGGATCAAAGCCAGGCCCCCTGCAGCAGAGGGACATGTGGAAAGCATCTCTTGGCTTGGTCTTGGGCCTTGGTGGAGACTGAGTGTCTGGCCATAGGCATCACATGACCACACAGGCAGAGTTGTTCATCAAGAGCTGGCTGTTTTTAGACTCACCAAATCATAAGATTGGACAGGCATGGCAACAATTTTCATGGGAGCAAAAAGATATGCCCCAATGCATGGAGATGATGAACGTAAGTTGTAGTCTTAGGCCAATGGCTGCAATGGGAGCTATAGGTCATTCCACTAACTTTCTCTTTGTCAATTTCCCCAGACATTGTGACTAACAACCACCTTGAAGATGTCATGACAGTATAAAGAAAACGTAATGTGAGTGGATTTGAGCAAAGCAAGGGGTGAAGTGAAATGAATATTGTCAGTGCTTCTCCCATATTCCCTAGAATCCCTGCCTGGTGTCTTTCCCCTTGCCGCCACCCCAGCATCTGGATGGTTTGCCTTTGATGACTGCTACCTGCAATGCTTCTTTGAAAGATGGCCCTTGGGCTACTGGAGTCACTTTTATTACATGTGCAGAGAGCTGGAAGTACCTAGGAGTTTCTGTTCCCTTGATGCAGACCTTAGCCAATGACTGAGAAGTTCAGGAGTACAGAAACTCAGCTCTAATGTTTCAGATCAAGACAACTCCTAGGTATACTTTACCCTTCTGAATTATCCCGAAGGACCAGGCTGGAACACTTGCTATAGGATTTTGCCTGAAATCACATCCCTGTTTGGCCTTCCCCCTTCCCCATCCTGCTTCCTTCTTTTTTTCGTTATTTTCTCCAGGGAACACTTTCTTAATAAATAAGTCACTGCACATGAAATCTTATCTCAAGTTCTGCTTTCAGTAAAACTGAGCTATGACACTGTTTGTCTCTTCTTCTTAACCAGGATTTAAGATTCTAGAGGGCTGAGATGGTTTCTTAACAAATTCTTGAGTTTTCAATCATTATGTGCAGTACGAGGCGTGGATGTCATAGACAACAATTTGAGTCTCAACAAAATCCTTGAATCACTGTAACAAACTTTAAACAATTATATATTTATATATAATTTACAGGAAATTAAATATTTGCTTACTAAATTGAGATGTGATTTGCCTTTTTTCTTTTTTTTGCAAAATGATGGGAAGCTATTCATTTTTGAAATCTTCATTTTATTTTGACATCTTCCAGCATGATTCAGATACTACTCATTACAAAGGGTCCATCACTTTCTCATCAAGGTGAGGAATGACACAAAAGAAATGCCTCGTGGCAATAAAAATTTATTTTTAAAGTAAAGTTTGATTTTCTAAGATCTCACTGCATACAAATGAATTTCCCTTTCCACTTGGCTATCACAATATTCACAGAAAATTACAATAAGATGAATCATTCACATCAGTCAGAAATTCATGATTTTAAGATCTCATACAATGCCTCTGATAAGATAATGTGTAAGGAAAGAACATAATTGAAGTAGCAGACAAGGCTCTCCCTTTGATAAAGATGACAAAACCCTCCCATCAAAAATATGGGACCCTTCATTACCCATTCTCATTCCAAACGTTTTTAAAAGATATATTCTTGACTTACTTTGGTAATATGATATATGTGTGTGATGGAAGAGAAGTTGATCTTCTGAAAAATAACAGTTTCAGAAAGTAATGTGAACAGCAAATGGGGCAATGAACTGAAATGCATTGGAAGGAAAGATGCTCTCCTAAGTGTGAGCAGAGCCAAATCCAGGCCCTGTGGAAGGTAGGCAAATACTGAGAAATATGCATTGACTGAATCTTCATTGGCATCGCCATGACATTATTCTGGCTTCTCACCTTGTGTTCACGCCATAGTTTTGTACCTTCTGTCCCTACCTGAGGTAGGTCCTTACCTGTATGTTCTGGTCAGTGAATTGGGAGCAGAATGCCATGTGTCACTTTTGGGTTGGAGCATTTGGTTGCCTGTGGGAGACCCCCTAGAGCTCTCTTTCCCTCTGCCACGGCAGCTGGAAATGTGCAAGATTGTGGCAACATTGTCAACCTGGAACCCAAAGCAGGGACCATGCTGAGCACAGTGCCACCTTTACCCAAAGTGATGATACAGTGGGAATAAGAAAAAAAAATGTTGAGATGTGGGTCAAAGGTACCAAGTTTCGGTTAGACGGGAGGAATAAGTTTTAGTGGTCTATTGCACAGCATGGTGACCATAGTTTATAGTAGTTTATTATCTATTTTAAAATTGTTAAAATAGTAGATTTAAAATATTCTCATCAGAAAGAAAATTAAAAGTGGGTGAGGTGATAGGTATAATTAGCTTGATTTAATCTTTCAACATTGTAGACATATTTCCAAACATAACATTTACTGCATAAATATGTACAATTAATCCTTGTCAGTTGAAAACTTACATTTTTTAAAAAAGAAAAAAATATCTGTAATGTTAAGCTACTGAGATAATCAGATTTTTTTTCACAGAATACCAGCCCATCTTGCCTGATCTGGAAGGTAATGTTTACCTTCCCCTTGATTTCCTACCATTCTTCCCTAACTCCCTCCCCTTCTACAGTTCTTCCAGTCAGTCCCCCAGGCTCCCATGAGTTTTGTCTCTCATTCCTCCAAACAAAACTTATTGAGAAATTGATTTATACTAGGACATAATGAAGCTTAATTTATTGTATCTTTCTGTGGTATTTTTGTAAGTAAGGACAAAATTTAAGGCAAATAAATACATAATGGGTAATACAGATTCAAGATAGACAAACACATTGTAGGGAAAAGAAGGTCTGGCATTGTGAAATTATATTCCATCACTGGTCTGCTGTAAGCATTAGCAGAGCATTAGCATTCAAACATAGACTCTGGTATTTTGTAGAAACAATCTTATATATATATATATATATATATATACACATAATATATACATATAGTGTATATATATATATATACACATAATATATACATATAGTGTATATATATATATACACACACTATTCTACTATATATTATAGTAGAATATATATTATATATAGTATATATACTAGTATACATAGTGTGTGTATATATATAGTATATATACCAGTGTATATGGCCAAATCTTCCATCACTGGTCTGCTGTAATCATTAGCAGAGCATTAGGATTCAAACATAGACTCTGGTACTAGGCAGAACTGGGTAGAAATGCTCTTACTGTCATTAGTTTTGTGACATTAGCCAAGTCATATTAATATGTAAGCCTTAGTTCCACATCTGTGAAATGGACAAATGCATATGACTTGGGGTTTATATGAAGATTTAGTGGAAATAATGTATCTGTTCTTTGCTGAGTGTCTAGCAGTTATAAAGAAGTCTTTTTATTATCAGTCTCCCTATTACATAACAAGCTCTTTCACTCCATTGTATGATCAAAAATGTAAAGGTTATTATGATTGATATTTGTATTCATGATCACTTTGGAAATTCCCCTTACTTTTCATGGTTAGTTGCCTTGTGTACTGAGTGCTGTTAGATCTTTAATTTCTCGGAGCTATTCCTCTCCTGTCTAAATGAGGAAAATCAGTCTCATTTTAAAAAAATCCATAGCATATATGTCTTATAGATATATTTTAATTCTTTTTTGCTCCATAGAAGGCTAAAGCCTTAGCCCATATATTCCTTGGCCATTTTCCAACAATCAAGTGGATCATGCAGTTTCCCTGGGTCACAAGACAGTTCATGACAGCGTTGCTCAGTTTTATAGCATCCACTAGGCGGGTAATGAATTTACAGAAGAATCCAAGACGGAGGGAAGAAGGTTTTAATTTCACTCTAAATATACATATACATACACACACACACATATATACACATGCATACATATATACACACACACATATATATACACACACATACATACACATACACACAAATATTTTGTACATAATATGGGGAAGAAAGCTATGAAAGAAAGGCATTAAAAGGAGAGTAGGAAGGAAAATGAAAGATAAACATTGCTTTCCATATCAGGCAAGATGGGCTGGTACTTTGTAGAAACAATCTCATATATATATATACACATAATATATACATATAGTGTATGTACATATACATAATATATACATATAGTGTATATATATACATAATATATACATATAGTGTGTATATATACATAATATATACATATAGTGTATCTATATACACACTATTCTACTATATATTATAGTAGAATATATATTATATATAGTATATATACTAGTATATATAGTGTGTGTATATATATATAGTATATATACTAGTGTATATGGCCAAAGTGGCCAGCACTGACTAGAATGAGGTCATGGAGTCCAGTAAGTGAGAAGACCCAACAGGGAGGAGTGCAAGCCTGGGAGCTCTCAGACGATCAGAAAGCATACATGGTAATCTTTGGTAATGAGGACAATATGATCATTTGTTCCTTTTTAAAATAAATTTCATAGATATTTTAAGTTTTAAAAATTCCTCAAAAATGCACAATAGTTCCATTTCATTTCTTTGGTGCATCTTTCCAATATCCCATGGGCCCTCAACTCACTAGGCAAGGGCAGTTCATATATCTAAAAGTCTAAACTTCTAGGAACATGTTTTCCATGCAAATTGTGAAACTATGTCCACGAATTATTGTAAAAGAGAGTGATTAAATTAAATAAACACATCTTAAAGATATTACTTTTAAATGGCAAAAACTGCAATTACTTTTGCACCAACCTGTACTATATATATATAGATGGATATAGTAGAATCAGGTCTGACTTCCAAAGTGAGTCTAACTTATCTTTTGGATTAAGATTTTAACCATGATAGGATATGGTGGAGGTTTCCAAAATTTTGAAAATAGGATTGTGAGTCAGAAAAATCCAGGTTTACGCTTCCTTACCAGTCATGTGACCATGAATAGTTCAGTTTTATGAACGTGAGTTTAATTTCTTTACATATTAGAAATGACAGTAATAGCTGTCTTCTTAATGTTATAGGTTCTTCCTAGCTATCAAATGACATATATACGTGGAACACTATACAAATGAAGCAACTGTTATCACGCTTATTATCTTCAGGGAGGTCCATGCCATGTACGGAGTAAACAAGTGGATTGGCTGAGCGGGATTAAGAGCATGAGAATCTTAAGGCTCATAATTTCATTTTGGTTGGTTCAAGTCAGAACTTGAGTTAGTGTCTTTAAAATGTATTAGTTTAATCACTCCCTTTTAAAATAATTCATTGACACAATTTCACAATTTGCATGGAAAATATTTTCCTAGGGGTGTAGACTTTTAGATATACGAACTGCCCTTATCTAGTGAGTTGAGGGCCCACGGATGTTGGAAAGATGTACCAAAAAAATGAAATGAAACTACTGTGCATTTCTGAAGATTTTTAAGAAATTAAAATGTCGATGAAATTTATTTTAAAAAGCAACAAAAGAGTGCATTGTCCTCATTACCACGGATTACCACATTCTAAAATGACTTTCCTTTTAGAAGGAAGGCTTTTCATTTTCCCCATCCCCCCTTTCTCTCCCCACACCCACCGTGAGTGTGTTTGTCTAGAATGTTGGCCAAACCACAGTTTAAACCCGTAAGAGACTGTTCTTTTATTATGACTTAATTCAATACAGGCTTAACTAATCTAAAACTTTTTTGTTTTTCAGAGTAATCCTAATACATTTGCACTGGAGCCAAAACCTTCTACTGTGCTTTCGGCAAAATGCAAATGAGTGGCACTGATCAAATCTCTTTAAACTGGAAGGGAGCCTATGGTGGGAACACAAGCCCCTTAGTTGTAGTGACATTGACGATGGTGGGGGAAAGCTTGTCATTTGGCGACTAATAAGAAAAGCAGAGGGTTCTCAGTCATGGCTTCTTGCTTAGGACTGGATGGGGACTGAGGGGCATCACTCCAACAATGTATGACTGATGAGGACAAATTGAGAAACCGCGGCTTAGTGCCCATCCTCATGAGAGAAGGCAAAACATAGGCCACATGTCCCCCAAATTCCCGATGCTTGGAAGACAAGAGCTTACAGAAATGCCAAATGGATTCTTAGCATATTTTACAGCAGCTTTGAATAATGTTTCCCTTTTTCATTCCTAATGAATCTAAGCTTTCTTATATATATATATATTTTTTTTTTTTTTCCCTTCTGCATAAAATCTTTCTGAAAGGACTGATGGATGAGAATTCATAGGTAAGTTCTTTAAGTCCTTTTTTTATTCTGATTTTTCTTTCATTCCCCTGCATTTGGAGAGTCTTTCAAACTCCCAATTTGAATGGAAATAGAGTTTGGCAATTCGGGATTTTTCTATTGCCCACAAGAATCCCCAAATGAATGTTTGCTCTGTCAGACCCTGTACATCACAGCAACCTCAAACATAAAAATGCACTATTTCCAAAGCTAGTGTCCTTCAAGGTTCATTATGGTGGGTAAACTTTAGTGGTTCCAATGCTCACGATACGCACTGCAGAAGAGTTTGCACATTTGAAATCATACTCCACATCGCAACCGCAAACAGAAAATGCCAAAGGAATGTAAGATACAGAATGATCAAAATAATTTTCACATCATTCACTCCAGGAAAAATGGCTTCTTTGGTTAAAAAACGTAAATTGCTGGTCAGCTCAATCTTCTAAGATTGATGGCAAATACAGCTGCCATATTGAGTCAGAAAAATAAACTTTGACTCAAACACAAATGTGGTTTTGCCAGCTCGTGTTTAGGGTAAGCCACAACTTTCAGGGTCTCTGGATAGACACAACCATACTCCTTTCCAACTATCTTACTCTGAATTCCTAATTCTTACAGTTTATTTTCTCTTCATATGACTCAAGGAACACATTTAAAAAAATATAATCACAAAAAGGAGGCAGGAATGTTTAATGAGGTTTGTATTTGTGTTTGTTTTCTTCAGTGTTTGTCCTTTTCCTGTTCCTGACAAACTGCTTTTAAATTTCTTAAACCAGGGACTTCTCAAGGGCAAAAGCAGAGAGTTCTGGAAGACATGATGCTTTCTGTCTTTTGTGAAAAGTCTGAACTTGGAACTGAGTACCGGGATCCCCTTCAGATCCAGAGGGAATGAACTTGCGTGGCAGCCAGGCCCACCAGGGCAGCGCCGGGCACATGGCAAGACCTGAAGACACAGAGGCTCCACTTGCTTAGGGAGGCTGGGCCCAGCCCTGCAAACAGCTCCTGGACCCCAGGTTCAACATGAGAGCCACCGAGAGCCTCTTAGGAGACCACACAGGGAGCACAGATCAAAGGCCAGAGCTTCCCGGGTGGCATGCCCTGCTCGGGGACCCCTGCACTGCTCCAGTCCTGGGTGGGTGAGGTGGGGACACCCTGGGATGGCTGAGGATGGGTAAATGCGCTGCTGGCTCCTCTTGGAGTCCTGTGTAATTTGGCATTAGGAGAACAAAGGTTTGGACATTTCTTAAGCATCCTATTATTTAATAGAAAAGCATGCATATTATTAAAGAGGTTAAAAAGCAATACAAAACACTTGAAAAAGTCTTGAAAGTTAGTGAATGATTAAAATCACCCCTAACTTCACTGCTTAGAGATAGTGATTGTTAACGTTAAGGCGTATTTCTTCTTAGCTTATTTTTCTATGTATAAATATATAAATATATATATATTTCTTAATAAGTTTTTACTTGGTACATAATTCTGAATCCTCTTCTCACATAATATGTAACAGGAACTTTTAAAGTCATTATTAAAAAGAGGTACTATTAGTGGATAAATGCTATTCCATCATATGGGTTTAATCTACTTTCTGTCACACTTTCTTTGGCTGATATTGCAGCTATGTGGGATGACCCCCAATAAGCTGTGTCCATCCTGTGGTGGGATGGGCCAGACAGAGTCCAGTTCCACCAGGGACCGAGCACATCACTGGATGTCAAGGCCATAGTTGTTGAAGGGGAGGAAGGAGCTGCCTGAGTTCCCTCTCCTGGCTGTTCCTCTTGACCTTCCATAAACCAATATTTGAGCAATACCAATGGGACAGAGCCCAGGTAGCAGTGCTTCCTCCTATAGCTCTGTGAGACTCAGACAGTAGAGTAGAATATAAGTCAGTCTGGATTATTATTTTCCCTACCTGTCTCTGGCTCCCTTCTATCACACTTGAGGGTTTTTGCACAAAAGTGGTTATGCACAGTGGAAATGGCAGCAGTGGGCTCACCACCGCATTGTGGATGAGGCCCCCCATCTAGCAGCTGCTCCCCGCTGGGGTGCAGTCCCTGGTCAAGGTGATGATGATGCCTGGAGGAACCTCAGTGCTCACGGGAGTCATGCTGGGACAACCCTCATTCCTGGAAATACGTCGAAGGAGGACAAAGAGAAGAGGAATAAATAAGGATATGCACCAATAATTGATTGGTGTGTTCACAAGCCAACGGCAGATGCTCCTCATGGATTCCCCCGGTAACAGGCCCTCTTAGGCAATGGATTCTGCACTAGTGAATGAGGACACAGGAGAGATAGAACTCTGAAATGAACAGCTTTGCATGACATTTGATTCTTGCATGGAGGTTCTTAAGAGGAAGATTTTTAGGTCCTAAGATCATGAACACATTTAAAGCTCTTGCACCATCTTACTGATTTGCAGAAAGAAACCAACTCACATCTTTTCAGGATTTTGAGAGATTTAAATTTCACTACATCCTTGCTAGCATTGGCAGCTAGACAGGAGGGACAAAAATGAAAAGGAGCTTCTAAAGATGAAGCTATCAGACAGGAGAATGAGAAGAGCAAACTTGAGCTGAAGTTCTGTGGAGTGGTTCGTGGCAAAGCCAGGACAAACCTCGTTCAAGAGATTGGCGTGGCAAAGGCTCACTGGTGGCACTGGCCTATTTCGGGATGGATACCTTGGTGGCACGGGCAGTTGAGAGAGGAGGAGGTAAAAAGCTAACCTGTCATGGAAAACATGCACTCGGGCCATCATTCGCACTGGAATGCAATTTTTAAATTATAATGTCAGACACTTACTGCAGTTGAAATACTTTGTACACATAGAGTAAAATTTCCAAAGCTGAACATCAAATTAGGGCAGATCTGACTTTACTAAATATAATTGCTTCCCAGGGCTGCCATAACAATATGTCAAAACCTGGGTGGCTTAAAACAACAGAAATGTATCCTTACAGTTTTGGAGGCTGAGAGTCTGAAACCAAAGTGCCATCAGGGGTGTGCTCCTCCTATGGCCCTGGGGAACACTTTTGCCTCTCACTCAGCTCGTGGTGGCTCCCAGCAATCCTCCGGGCTCCTTAGCCTGTGGCTGCATCCTCCCAGCCTCTGGCTCTGCCGTCACCTGACTGTCTTCTCTCTGTGTCTGTGTGTCTTTCTCTTTCAATAAGGCCCACCCTACTCCAGCACAACTTCCTCTTACCTTGATTTCACTGCAGCGACCCTGTTTCCAAATAAGATCACATTCACAAGTACCCCAGGTTAGCGTTTCAGCATATTTTGGGGGAGGGGAACACATTTCTACCCACTGAGGCTAATATCTATTCATTTCTCTCATTGATAGAATACTTGCACATTTGTTTCTTTTAGGGCGAAGTCTTTGTAGACAGGGTCTCCTTTTAAAATGTTATGCTCGCATTTTATTTAGGAGCACATTCTGCATGTGCACGAGAAATCTCATCGTGGGAAGCCCCACAGCCAATGATTTGGTGGGCTTTTTTGGTCATGAATAGCATTTGTGTGCGTTCTATTCCCAGCTCTCTCTGTAGAGAGTCTTGCAAGGGATAAAGAGTATCTCTGTGTGTCTTGCTGTGTACCACACTCAGCAGAATGCTTGGTGCACCTGGGCTTTTATTATACATGTTTAACACAACGATGATAAAAACTAGTTCTAACAAGGCATGTAATTATCTCTCCCTCATCTTCACCCCATTTATTCAGCACTTTGAGCTGCAGGCACATTTCTTACGTTTCTGTTGATTTAAACTTTCTTTGCCTTTCTGCATTTTACCATCTTGGTTCTTACTTTTTTCTCCAAATCTGGCAATGCGTCACATCCAAATTCATATTGTGCAATGGACACTTTATCTCATTTACATAACTGACTGCTATCTTTACCAGCAATTCCATCATGAGCTTGATTTGAGTAAGGGGTTGGGAGATAAGTTCAAATTGGACTCCCAGCCCCGAATCCCAAGTGGGCATCTGTAGTGACCTGCGACTGGGTCACAGAACATATAGGCCTTAGTTGCTTTCAGCTTGTAATGACCGAGCTGCCTTACAATTCTGTTTTCTCCTTTGTCTATTTGCACGGAGTGTCTTGTGCGGAACAGAGCATGACAAATTGTTTTTTTACTATAAATGCAAGGAGATGATCCTCCATGCTTCTCTCTTCCTTTTTCTCAATAAGCGGTATTTTTCAGTGTTTATTGCATGCGTTTTTCACTAAATTCTGGTAGAGTGCCTTTTGACTTTTCACTGCCACTTCAGCAGGGATCTGCATTTGGCTTTGAGAGTGGTGTTCTCCTACCTCTGTCTTCCACTTCCTCCCTCCTCTCTCCTCCCCATATGATTTCACTTGCAAATGTTCACCGATATGCTAACTGCAGTGGAGCTCTGAAAAAGCGTGAGGCTGGTGTACTGTGCTGATCCTGAGACAATCTAACAGCTTGCTTATGCATCTATTTGGCTTGGATGGAAAATTAGAACAGCTTTAATCTGCTACCAGCATCAAGCAGGGAAGCACTCCCTGGAGTGAGGAGTTGGGAGTATCACAGCAGGCTCTGATGAAGGCGGCTGCTGTGGTGTCAATCCAGGCAGCAGAGCTCCAGTAGCAAGGAGGGTGCTAGCTTGTTTTAAAGAAAGCATATTTTTTTCGGGGGCGGGGGGCGGGGAATAATCATTATACTGAACTTTCCCAGAGCTGAGTAGCTGCATCATGGAAAAATACAAACAGGGATTGCTTTTTTTTTGTTTTTGTTTTTGGTTTTCCTGGGTGCCCACATAATGGAACTGAGGTCTTTAAAAACGGACACATAGTGCAGTTCGGTCAGATGAGCATTTTAGATTTTAGTAATTAGTAGTTAGGGCTTGATGAAGTGTAGGAGGTAGGAGGGAAGCAAGTCTATTTTAGGAGATTAGAGTGATAAGGCCTTTGCATGTTTTTATCAGTTCATGTAGAATTTGGCATATGGTAAACAGGAAAAGATAGTATTTAAAAACCCCATAAACACACGGGGTTGAAAAAAAAAAACCAAAGCAGAGAAAGGAATGCCTGCCAGCAGCACTCCCCCTTGGCTTCAATAGTAGGGTAGCAGGAAAGGGCTTACATATCATTGTGCGAACCAGATCCAGCAATACAGAAAGTCAGCAATGTGAGGCTCCTAGATGGCACGTTAATTAATTCCAGCCAGTTGTGCCTAAGTTCATCAGGCTCCATTTGGCATCACCCACTGGTCTCTATATTTGGAATCATGAGCTTCGATAATACTCCCCACTCTCAGGGAAGCCAAATTCTAGGTTGACTTGATTTGTCACATTCCTTTGTTTTATAGCTTTCTGTCAAAACCCCCCAAATTAATGCAACGCTATGTTGACTGTTTTGTTTCTTAATGCAGTGAAACTGTCTTGAAATTACAGTTGGATAGAGCTTTTCAGAAATTTGCTTTGACATCATAATCAGATCATAATAAAACTGTAGTGGAGTCTCATAGCTTTGCATGGACATATCTATTGTCAAGGTATGGTGTCAAAAGTCTTTTATGTGATTTTTAACGTGATTTTTCACGTGATTTTTCTACTGAATTATTTTTTAAAGTGTCAAGGCACACATAGGCATCATAAACAAATGGCATTAGCTTCTGTTGCTGAAAGAAGTCTAGTTAGATATTGGGTGAGCCTAAGTCAGGCTTATTGTGAGGCCAAAAACGATATTTGATAAGAAAGTGCTTTGGAAAGTTAAAAGTATTAAGAAAATATTAAACCCAGAACAAAGTATTTTTGGTAAATGAGTAATAATGGCAGTGTAAAATAGTTCATTTTGACTGGAGCTAATTCAGTATTACAGGAAATTCTAACTATATATCTTCCAAGTAAAAGTTTCCATCTTTCTTTGAGACAGGAAATTGTACCACAATGAAATATGGAAAAGAAAAGATTTTATTTTTAGTATAATCAAATCATGTTAAAGTACTGTACTAAAATTCAACAATGTCTTTATATATGTGTGTATATGAAAATAGCTCTACTAAATAGCGGGTAAAAACAAACACATACTCACTATTTCTTTACCTAATATAATTGTAGCCAGCAGGATCTTTTGTTACTAGTTTCATTTTCCTTTTCCTCCTTTGGAAGGCATTAGCCACATTTTCTGTGGTGAAAATGGAAAAGAACCTTCCAGTAAATTGTGCCGTGGGTCTAATGTTGTTTCTGGAGCAGACACTGGCTGGCGACCCTATCTGCTGCCACCCTCGGGCCTGATGGTGGCTGATGAGTGGCTAACGACGCCTGTAGGGCTGTGGAGCTCTGCCTTGGACCACAGGAGCAGGTGGGGGCGTGATAGACAGTTCCACGGGGCCTCATCCTCTGTACGTGTCTCACACGTGCTCCAGCTGCGGCCGTTTCCCCAGAGAGTCACATCTCAGGTGAAATGGGCGGTGGGGGGAAGGGGGGGAACACACGGCTTTCCTCGTCTAACTTCCAAATGTTCTACATCATTATAATCATGCGAGTTATCTACGTCATCTAAGTTGGCCATCACCGTGTGTAAGAATTAGTTTCTATTTTCTTAAGATGAACAAATGATTTGGATCCTGAGTGATCAAAAGAAATCCCCAGTAATTCTGAAGGCCATGTAAACAGCGAACGAAAGGAGAGAGGGAAAATGATCCTGGCCGCCTGGAAGCGACAGGCAGCCATAGACACACGGTTCCGGAAGCCGCAGGATGTAACTGGGAAGCCCTAGAGAGTGACTAGAACCGGGACATGGTGGCGGGTGCCCGCAGTCCCAGCTACTAGGGAGGCTAAGGAAAGGGAATTGCTTGAACTCCGGAGGTGAAGATTGCAGTGAGCTGAGATCACCCCACTGCACTCCAGCCTCCAGCCTGGGCCACAGAGCGAGACTCCATCTCAAAAAAAAAAAAGAAAAGAAAAGAAAAGAAAAGAAAGAAAAGAAATATATATCAAAATAGGGAGATGAGTTGATTTAATTTAGGGTAAGTTGGTACAAGTATTATCTGACAATTATTTAACAAAGTAGTAGCGTTAGGGTTATTGTCAATAACCCAATTATTATTGTCAAATAATTGTTTTTATTTGACAATAATTGTCAAATAATACTTAATTTTAAAATACTTTTAATTGTGGCATTGTCAAATAATACTTAATTTATAATGGACAACAGTTTTTTGCCTCCAGATTAGATGAATTGATCAGCATTGATATTTTAAGTTACAAATTAAAATCTCAGATCATAGCTACATGACACCCAGCAACTGGTTAGTTCTACACATTCAGATTGATATGATATTACAAACAATTAGTCTAACAATTTATTGTGACCTAACTAGTTTGTCAGCTGTTTTGAAAAGCACCGTTTTTGTTTTGGAAATCAATTAATTGATTCAAAACACTTAAAGCAGTTGTTATCTCCCCTCTCATAAGGAAATTTGCATTCCCTCAAATTAACAACATTCAATTACTCACAACAGTCCTATGAGGTATATGGCCAAGCACAGATATTGGAGCATTCATTAATTTAATAAGCAATGACATATTGAGAGTTTGTTGTATGAGGCGCTGAGATAAGCCCAGATAATTTTCAGGAATCTATGCTTATACCATCATTTCTAAAACTAATATTCACTTGGCAACTGTGCTACTGATCTTGTCCTTCTAAACTTAATTCTGTGGCATTGTCAAATAAAACCATATAATTGGATAAAGTAGCCTATCCAACTACACATAAAATTATATTGAAGTCACAGCCCTTGCAATTTGTTTCCCAAGGACATAGTCTTCATTAATTGTTCTGTTAACAAGAATCAACAAAATCTACTGATTCCTTGATACAATCTTTAAAGTGTCTGTATATTTGATTATATTTCTGATTATTAATATATTTAAAGCTAATCAAAATAGAAGGAATCGTGTAAAAAACTCCATATTTATCTATCACTTATCTTCAACAATTACCAAGTTGTGATCCAACTCATTTCATCCATATCTTCTACCGGCTTCCCCACCCCAGATTTTTTTAAACTTGTAGAGGAACTATAACATTCACTGTTTACTATCGTCTATAACATTTTTGTGCTAAAATATCTATAACAAAAATTTATATTAGTGACACACACGATGTTTTGCAACAATCTCGGCTATCTAGTTCCAAAACTTTTCATTTCTCTAAAAGGAAGCTCTGCGAGCATTAAGCAATCGCTTCCCATTCCTACCTCCCTCGGGCCCTGGGAATCACAGATATGCTTTATCTCTATGAATTGGCTGCCTCTGGATATTTCGTATGGATGGAATAATACCACATACAGCCTTTTGTGTCCGGCTTCTCTCACTTAGCATAATGTTTTGAAGGTTCGTCTATACTGCAGCATGTATCAGAATTTCCATCGTTTTCATAGCTTAAGAATAGTTCAGTGTACTGTGTTTCCTATTTTGTTTATTCATCAACTGATGGACATTTGGGTTGCTTTGAGTTTTTGACTATTGTGATGAGTGCTGCTGTGACATTTGTATAGAGACTTTAGTTTGAACACCTGTTTTCAATTATTAGGGTGTATACATAAGAGTGAAACTATTGAGTCATATGGTAATTCTATGTTTGACTTACTGAGGAACTGCCACACCTTTTTCAACAGTGATGGCACCATTTTACACTTCCATCAGCAGTGGACAAATGTTCCAGCTTCTCCACATCTTCACCAACATTTATTTTGCATTATTTGCTGTTATTCTAGCTACCCCAGTGTGTGTAAAGTGGTATCTCATTGTGGTTTTGGTTTACATTTTCTGATGGCTGATGATATTAAATCTCTTATGTCATTATTGTTCATTTCTATATTTTCTTTAGACACTTTTCTTTTTATTATTGAATTATTAGAGCTTTTTTGTATATTCTGGATACCCTTGATCAGCATTGATATTTAAGTTATAAATTGTTATCAGACACAGGATTTGCAATTTGTTTTCTCCCATTCTATCAATTGTGCTTTCACTTTCTTGGTGTGTCTTTTAAAGCACAGAAGTTTTTAACTTTGATTAAGTCCAATTATTTATCATTTCTTAAAATACTGGTGTTTTTGGTGCAATGTCTAAGAAACCATTGCTTAATACAAGGTCAGGAAGATTTATGCCTGTTTTTTTCTAAAAGTTGTATAGTTTTAGCTCTTACAATAAGGTCTTTGATCCATTTTTGTGTCAATTTTTGTTCTATGTTATGAAGCAGGGATCCAAACTAATTCTTTTGCATGTGGATATCCAGCTCTTCCAGCACAATGTGTTGAAAAGGCTATTCTTTCCCCTTTGCACAATCTTGTCATCATTGTTAAAAATCAATTGACTATAGATGTATTTTTTTTTCTGGATTCTTAATTCTATTCCATTGATCTAATCCTTTTGGGGTGAACATAGCTATAAACATGTATTTTCTTAACAAAATATATCATGAGCTCTTATTTATGCTTCCAATTTAAGTTCAGGACTACAGTGTTCTCACCCAACCTCATAGGCAGCATGTATACCTCTTTTAGCCTACACTGACAATTCCAGTTTTTAATGACAACAACATAATTACTTACTTGCTTTATCTGACATACACATACAAAAGTTTCAGAATAACAATGCAAAACCTACCACCAAGAATATAATAACTAAAAAAGTTATTGAAATATATTTTCACTAAGAACCCTAGGTTGACACTTTTAACCTTCAGTATTTTGAAGATGCTATTCCACTGTCTTCCAGCTTGCATTGTTTTCAGTGAGAAATCTGCTGTCATCTTTATTTTTGTTCTTATTTATGTAATGCGACCTTTTTATCTGTCTCATTTGAAAACTTTATCTCTGGTTTTAAGTAATTTGATGATGATGTGCTCTGATGTAGTTGCTTGGGCTTTCTCAGATTCTTGGGTCTATAGTTTTATAGTGTGTATTAAATTAAGAAATTTTTCATCCATAATTTTTTCAAATATATTTTCTTCACTCCTCACCATCTCTTTGGGAACTAAAATTACACAAATCGTAGGCCACTTGAGGTTGTTTCACAGCTCACAATTCTTTCCTTGTTTTTAAATTATTTTTTCTCTGTGTTTCATTTTAGATAGTTTCTATTGCTATGTCTTCAAGTTCACTAATCTTTTCTTCTTCATGTGATATATTGTCAAACCTATTCAGTGTATTTTTAAATCTCAAGTAATATGTTTTCATCTCTAGCAGTTTAATTTACATCTTTTTTACATCATTCATGTTTCAACTTCAGATGTTTGATTTTTCCTGTAATATCCTGAGCACATGGGATAAAATTTTAATTATTGTTGTAATGTTCTTATCTACTGACTCTATCATCTGAATCATTTCTGGATTAATTTTTCTTGATTGTCTTTCTCCTAATTGTGAGCTGTGTATGTCTTATTCTCTGCACACCTGGGAACTTTTTATTGGATGCCTTTCATTGTGATTTTTTTTTTCATCTTTGGCTACTGGGTATTTATTCCAAAAAAAAAAAATCAGGAGCTTTATTCTGGGAGGTGGTTAAGCTACTGGAATTACTTTTATCTTTATGAATCTTGCTTTTAAGCTTTGATTAGGAGGAGTAGAGTAGTGTGGTGTTTAATCTAGGGCCAATTTTGCCTTACTACTGAGGCAAACCCTTCTAACTACTCTCCCCAATGTCAATGAATTAAGAGATTTCTTCTTAGGCTGACAGGAACAGGTACTACTTTCAGCTCTGTGTGAGCTCTTAGGCTTATTCCCTCTTATTCTATTGATTTCCCCCTCAGTTTTGGAAAGTTTCCTCACATGCATGCACTGATCATCACTTAGCTGAATGCTCAAGAGGACTTTTCTGCTGCATACTTGCAGGGACCCTGAGATCTGTAGTGCTCTCACTCTGCAACCTTGTTCTCTCTGCTCTGCTCCTCTGCCTGCAAACTCTAGCTGCTTTGGCTTCTGCGATAGGCTAAATAATGGCCACACTCTTCTCTACCATGCAAAAATGTCCACATCCTAAACCCGGGAACTTTTAAATATGTTACCTTAAATGACAAAAAACAAAAGCACTTTGTAAATGTGACTAAATTAAGGTTCTTAAGATGAGGAGATTATCCTGGATTCTCCGGGTGTGCCCAATATAATACTATGGGTCCTTGTAAGAGGGAGAGAGGCTGGAGAGTCGGAGACAGAGAAAGGGATTAGAAGGTGCTATGCTGCTGGTGCTGCTGGTTTACAAGATGGAGGAAGGGGCCAAAAGACAAAGAATGCAGGAACCCTCTAGAAGCTGCAAAGGACAGGAAAACAGGTGCTTTCTGCGAGTCCCTGGCAGGAACACAGGCTTGCTGATACATTTTAGACTTCTGACTTCCAGAATTGTAGATTATAAATTTGTTTTATTTTAAGGCAGTAAATTTATGGTAATTTGTTACCACAACATTAGGAAACTAACACAGTCTCTTTGAGCTCCCTGGCTTATCACCTCAGTACACAAAGACTTACGGGTGCCCCCTTTCCTCCCTTGCCTGGAAAGGCTGCCTGAAGACTCTCCCCAGGCAGCAAGCTGGGCAACTGTAGGGCCCATCACTTGGTTTCCCATTTACAGAGGTCAGTGTCCTTTGCTACCAGATGATGTCCAGTGTTTTCAGAATAATCAATTTCTAAATTGTGTCCAGTTTTTTTTCAGTTGTTTCAGATGGGAGGGAAAATTCAGTCCCTGTTACTCCATCATGGCAATAAAAGGGAAGCCACCTGTAATAGCCACACAGAAAAGGTGTGGCTGTATTAGTCCGTTTTCACACTGCTATAAAGAACTGCCAGAGACTGGGTAATTTATAAAGGAAAGAGGTTTAATTGGCTCAGAGTTTCTCAAGGCTGGGGAGGCCTTAGGACACTTACAATCGTGGTGGAAGGTGAAGCAGAAGCCAGTGCCTTCTTCACAAGGCAGCAGGAAAGAGAGTGGGGCAGAGGAAATGGCCCCTTATAAAACTAACAGATCTCGTGAGAACTCACTCACTGTCACAAGAACAGCATGGGGGAAACCAACCTCATGATCCAACCACCTCCCACCAGTTCCCTCCGTTGAAACATGGGGATTACAGTTTGAGATGAGATTTGAGTGGGGACAAAAAGCCAAACTGTGTCAGTGCCTGTGCCACAAATTTGATACACAGTGAGATACACACTGAAATGTTACTTTACAATGTTCGTGATTTTTAAATTGAATTTAACTTTCCCATGTTGTTAAATATTTTTAAAGTTATTTAATTTTCTAGCTTAGCTTTCCTTGTTCAAGGTAAGGCCTCTGAATGCAAGAAAAATACTTATTTTCCATCAGATGCCTAAATACCTAGATCAAAGAGAGTAATTTTCTATTGCTGGAAAATATTGACAACATAATATTTTGCTAAAATCTGAACTTGTGAACAAAGACCATCCCTTCACAAGAGGTTCATCATTATTATAGCTGTTGAGAAATATACATTTCCGAAAATTTGGGGTGTCTCATTGACAAAATATTTCTACATTAATAATAGCAGATTTGACTCTCTTTTTCAAAAATACCAATATTGGAAGTCTTTTCTGCCCTCTACCACCCCAGCATCAGTTTTGTTAGTCTTCCTTTCCTTCTTCTCCATCTACCTTCATGTGCCTAAGAACACTTCAACCACTTTGGTGGAATTCATTATCCAGCCTGTTCAGTCACAGGATCATATTCTCGACTCTGTCACTAAATAAAGCAACACCCTCATGCCAATTAAAGCAACTTACCTACTTGTGAAGGTGGCCACAGCCCTCTTGGTTTAGGCATTAAAGACTTGTAAAGGCAACACCAAGGCATTTGAACACCTGGTTCATTCTATGTCGTGATCCTAGGCTATAGTAACTAATTGAATTGACAGTTATGATGTTAAACTCCATGACTGGGTAAGGAAACAAAGGCTGATTTAGAAGCAAACACAATCCCTAATCTCCACACGATTTCAAAAGCCAGGTTGTTTCCCTCATAAATTTTTATTGGTATTCCTTTCCCCCCCACCGCCACCAGTTTGTTTTCTAAGTTTGGAATATTTTCTGATAAAAAAAAATGCATGCCTGTCTATCTTTTATGCTCCATCTAGTTTTGGAGAATAGACAGGACCCTTGAAGGTACTCTGTTTGAAATTGTGTGTAATAAGAATAAAGAGTTAATGCCATTTTTAGCACACTAGAAAGTCAAAAATGTCCTCAACAAGGCACAGTGGCACATTCTATAATTAAATGCCAGAAAGCAGTAAAGTGTATTAATTACTGCAGTTGATATAGCTGAGAATTTGCTTGCCATCCATTTAAAAATATGGACTATTCATTTATGCTTTAGGAAGAATTAAAGGAGAACAGCATTGTTTATGGAAAAGAAGTAACAGGGAACCACAGCCTCTCTGTCACATACGTTTACTTGTATGCCTGCAAACTCCAGTGCAACCTGTTTGGGGATCCCTCACACGACAATGAGCTTTATTTATAATCT
The DNA here is from genome assembly GCF_028878055.3 of Symphalangus syndactylus. Lineage (NCBI taxonomy): Eukaryota > Metazoa > Chordata > Mammalia > Primates > Hylobatidae > Symphalangus > Symphalangus syndactylus. The sequence continues at coordinate 11,280,428 of NC_072423.2, read as the reverse complement.
GATAAAAATCCTTAGAAATTAGCTATTTATGCTTTTGTCTTATCACATGGTTCCCACTCTCATCTTGTTTGAAAGTCAAAGTCAGACCTTCATGGCACCAGAACAAATCTTTGATCTATGCAGCTCTTAACTGATGCTGAGATGCATGATATTAATTTCTTTCTTGCATGTGTTTTACTGTTCCTGGAAATTTGTTTGACAAATTGTTCTAAGTGTAATTTTCAACCAGAAAGATAAAGTCTTATGTAAGCTATTGGATCAGTCTACATACATTTTTTGCAAGATCTTAATAAAATATTGGAAAGTGTTATTTTTAAATGCATATTCAAAAACAAAACACTTAACCTTTTGTACTCTTATTTGGGAAAGAACCAATAAGAGTACTCTCCTTTTACTTAAATGTATATTTAAAAGTATTCATTACTCTTTTTATGTTTTTTGTCTCCTATGATGCATTGACTATATTGCTTAAAAATGATTTTTATTGTTGTGTATGATAACTTCTTGTGTTTCTCACAAACTTAAAGGCAATTATAACACTTTGGGTTTTTTTCCCACCAAAAGTTTCTGCAAGCTATTTACATAATATTCAACCCATATTACTTTGATTATCAAAACAGAACTTGGTCTGTGTTGTATTACACATCCTCTTAGCATTAAACAACTCATTTATTATTACTAAAAGTTATTGTCTTTTTGGAATTTCTAGATTCTCATTTTTATATCATAATACTGAGTTGTGTTCTATATAAAAATGTGAAATGGAAGAATTTAGAGGAGAACCATAAATATTACTTTATGATCAGGACTTCTGTAGAAAGCTAAAGAGTAGCATATTAAAGAGGGGAACATTAAGATGCCATGGCAATTCTGTTAGCACTTTGTTCACGGTCCCACAGATCCACTCCTGTATCACGGCACACACACTCACAAACAGGTTGTCCCTTGTTCCTGTATGTCAGTACACACAGCCGGAGCCTACTGTGGGTAGAGCCCTGGCATTTTTGACAATCTCTTTGTCATAATTTTGAGTTCCTTTCTGCTACTTTTATTTCCCTCCATAATTGCCTCATTACGCCTTTTTTGAGGAATTATTTTAATTACATACTGACTAATTTTACAATGGATTCATAGGTAAAATAGAGATATCCGCTAGCTTCTGCAAAGAAAGCAGAACTGGTTTGAACAACTGAATATAAATTTTAAGTTACTAGCAAATAAACCTTCCACCCCAGAAGTGCTTTTCTTCCAATTCCTTTGGGATTTTATTGGCATCACCTCTTATGTGATAGCACATAATCACCAGTGGAGGATGAGAATAAGTTTTCCACCTCATCCTAGAAATTTCTTTTCCAGTACTTAATTGATTAAATCACCTGTCTTGTCCTTGCATTATTCTGGAAATGGGAGAATCAGGGCTGCTGAGTCATAAGGTGTCATTAGAAAATGACAGCTGCTCACATTGGTGGAAACTGGACAGGGGCAGCCTTCCCTCTACAACGCGGGCATTGCCACAACAGCAACAGGGTTCTCTGCTCACTAAGGACAGCGAGAGGCTCTATTTCAGCCCCTGCCTCTCCTCCCCAGGGCACTCGTCTACAGAGCACAATCTTCACAATATGTGAGAAGTATGGTTTTTTTCTTGTTCTTAATGAGTTTCTATTTTTACGGCCCCATTTTGCCTCATTATAAATAGGGCCTAAATCCAGCCATGTCCCAAATTAAGGTAAACTTTGCCAGTATGATTCTAGTGGTTATTTCCTTGTTTTCTCTTTTTCTTTCATGCCTCCTCTTCCCTGTAAGTTATTATCAGCAGCCTTAACCTCGGGCCTATGGAGAATTGCATGGAGAAGCTGAGCTGTGATCATCCAGCATACAGTGGGTCTAAAGTGCAACCCCTCCACCCTGAGCTCTACATCTGGATTTATCTTTTTGTTTATTTCAAGGGCGAAGAGGCACTAAATTGATCCTAAGTCAATCATGTAAAAATTATATGCAGGCCACACAATTACATCTATGATCTTTATATTATTGTTGAAGCCAAAGTTTGAGTTACAAAGAATAATATCCATGATCCTTCACCCTCCACCAAGGGTTCATGAGGGTTACACAAAGGAAGAGAAGAAGGAATGCACAGAGCAAGAGCAACAGTCGTGTTCAAAATCTGAAGCTTGGGAGCTGATGAGAGACATTGCATGAAATATTTTGTTGACCTTTGTTTTTTTCTTCCATTGGAAATAGATTCAGCCTGTTTGCTAAAAGTATGTAATGGTTCAAAAATTCAAACAATAAAGAGAAGCAAAAAGCAAAATGTGAGATTAAAAAATATCACATGTGAGACTCTGCTGCCATGAGATGACCACTGTGGACAGCCAGGTAGACATTCTTCTAGAGCTCTCTCTATAATCACACACATATGTGCTCACATGCATGCCTACACTCGCAAGGACATGCACACGCACTTACTGAAACGGAGTTACACTGTACATGCACAGTACATGGACACAACTATAGGTTTTCGTGTCAATAAGTACCTAACTACTTGCGTTGCATAATTAACATATTTACAGGTTTTTTAAACGAAGAGTATTGATCTGTCTATTCTTATGTCATTATTATGCTATTTTAATCACTAAAGTTTTACAACCTATTTTAGTAACCTCATTTTTTTCAAGTCTCTGGATTTTATTAATTCTGGGGACATATATGGCATAATTTTATGTAAAACATCTACTTCATTTGCAATAATCTTAGATCCCTACAAGTTGCACGTGGGAGCTAAGCATATTCTTCAGAAAATGGATCTGTTCCTTTTTTGTCAATATAATATTTCCAATCATTCTTCCTCTATAGACTTCAGAATTGATCATTGCATTTTCTCTCTTTTCTAAGTTTCTGTAAAACCCGTAATAATACAAGATGAATAAAATGGTAAGCAAACAACCAAAATAATCAAACCAAACTACAATAATGAAAACAAAATATGACTGTATTGTTACAAGCTATCATGAATCAATAGTTTTCTTTTTCTTCATTGCAAGAACTATCACCTACTTTGATGACATTTTGTATTCATTAGTTTAAGAGTGGATTGTATTCCAAAAATAAAAAGCCCAAACTGATCAATACAGTTGTATTGTAAATAACTTACCAAAGCTTATAAAATTACATAAAGTCAGGGAGAGAACACTTTCATCAAATGTTTTAAGAATTGAAAGCGAGTCACACCATGTACTTTTCTGCCCTTTTAACAGAATGTAACATTCAGACATACAAAGGGATTCTATTTTAAGCATCGATACATTTTGGTATAAGAGATTTATTTAAAAATAAAGTTGTGTCTATGGGGCTCAAGGATATCTGCTCTATTACAAAAGGTGGAATACCTCCCAAACCAAAGAAGAGATATTTCACTCCTCTGTGGAAACCAGACTTGGACGTTTCCCTTCACTATTGATATTGGAAACTGACTATGGCCATGCTCATATCTGGGATGTAGTGAGGATGTGAGGGGCTGAGAGCTCACATGCCTCTTCTCCTAATCTCCTTGTTCAGTTCTGACTTTGGTCCTGAGCTGAGCACACACAGGAGACATGATGAAAATTCCCAAGGTGAAATTGAATCCTGTGGATTTGATATGAATGTCAGAGGATTCATATTCTTTTAATATGAATCCTGTGGATGAATGTCTGACCCCTTTAAGATTATCAGACAACCTAGGGTAAAAGAGACTTATGTAAAACTTCATGTGGATCCTGAAGGCATTTTTCAGGAGATAAATTAGAATTGAGGATTCTATTGTCAGTCCAAATTCCCATTCTCACTGGTTGCATCTGTTGCATTCTGCTTTAAAATCACAAAGGGGAGCAAAATTAAAGTTAAAGAAACTGTGCAAATGTGGAGACAAGCACTCCCATCTCGCTGTCTGCTACATTGCATTCTTCCTGCAAAACCCAGCTCATATTCTGATCTGCCTCGAAAACTTCCCTATAACACCATCTCTCTAATTTTAAAGTTTCTACCCTAATTACTATCAACATGACAGAGTTTGTCCAAATCTGTTTTCCAATTGTCTTAAGTATATTGATTTTATTGCCACACCTGGACTATAAATTTTTAAAGTCTGCAACTATGAGTTTTTTTTTAATTGCTCATAATGTTCAGTGTAGCACTAGGCAAACAGAGGGCCTTAATATATACTCATTAATTGAAAGATGTGTAGAAACTCCAAGTGTTTATACTTAATGGATATTGGAAGTTTCCAATCATCAGGAGAAAAAAATCCCAGAAATAACTAGAATCAGTTGATTGTGACCAATCAATTAAAATCTGTGCCCAAGACAAATTAATTGATCAATGATGAATTTCTTGGGAAATGCTGTAGCCAGTGGACTCTCTTAGACCTAATTATAAACCGGACTGGTTACCTCTCCTACAGTACTTCTGTCTTCACACTGAGAGTTGCTGCCGTTTTTTTGGACCCCAAATATAACTGTCAGGCCACATTGAGATTGTAGGTGAGATTGGAGAATTTGTGTTTAGAATGGCCCCTATTAAATTGTTAGATTTCTTCCAATAGTCAACAGCCCTTTTATAAGAACAGATAAAGTGGATGTCTGAATTGATCCAAATTTTTTATGGGAAAAAGAAAGAAATCAAAGCTTAGCACTATAGAAAACTACCAAACCAAAAAGTAAGCAATAAGAGAGGAAGAAAGGAACACAAGATATACACAACAATGGAAAACAATTCATAAAAAGCAGAAGCAAGTGGTTATCTATCAATAACAACCATGCATGTAAAAGGATTAAATTATCCAATTAAAAGATACACAATGGCTGAATAGATTTATTCTAAAAAAAGACTTAACTATATGCTCCCTACAAGAGACATACTTCACCTGTAAAAGCACACATAGACTGAATGGGATAGAAAAGGATATTCCATGAAAATGAAAACCAAAAAAGAACAGAAATAGCTATAGTTATAAACACTTAAAATAGACTTTAAGTCAAAAACTAAAAAGAGACAAAGAAGATCATAATATAGTGATGAGATCAATTCAGCAAGAGGATATAACAATTGTAAACATATATGCACCCAACACAAGAGCACCCAAATATATAAAGCAAATATTATTAAATCTAAAGGGAGAGTCAGAGTACAATACAGTAATAGTAGGAAACTTCAACATCACTCTTTCAGCAATAAACAAATAATCTCCAGACTAAAAATCAGTAAAGGAACATCAGATTTAAACTACCTTTCAGACCAAATGGGCCTAACAGACATTTACAAGACATTGCATTTATCAGTTACAGAATTCACATTCTTTTCAACTGCATATGGAACATTCTATAGCATAGATCATATATTAGGCCACAAAAAAAGTCTTTGAAGACTTAAGAAGATTGAAATCATTATCCAGTATCTTTTCTGACTATAATGGTATAAAATAAGAAATCAATAACAGAAGGGACTTTGGAAATTTTACAAATACATGGAAATCAAAAACCATGTTCCTGAATAACCAATGGGATATGAAGACATTAAAATAAAAATTAAAAATGTTATTGTGACAAATGAAAATGGAAACACAACATACCAAAACCGATGGTATACAACGAAAGCAGTTCTAAGAGAAAAAATTATAGCAATGAATGCCTACATCAAAAAAGGAGAAAGATCCAGCAAATGACCCAACCATTGCACCTCAAGGCATTAGAAATATGAGAGCAAACTCAACCTAAAATTAGAAGGAAGGAAATAAAAAAGATCACAGCAGAAACGAATGAAAGAGACCAGAAAAGCAATACAAAGGCAAAAAAACAAAGAGTTTGTTTTTTGGGAAGATAAAGAAAGTTGACAAACCTGTCGCCTGACTAAGCAAAAAAGAGAGAGGACTCAAATAAGTAAAATGAGATGAAAAAGAAGACTTTACAACTGCTACCACGGGAATAAAAAGGATCATCAGAGACTATCACGAACAATTTAAGCCAAAAAATTGGATAAGTTAGAAGAAACAGATAAATTCCTGGACACATATAGTCTACAAAGATTGAAGCATGAAGAAATAGAAAGCCTGAACAGACCAAAAATGAGTGAGAAAATTGAATCAATAATAAGAAGCCCTCCATCAGAGAAAAATCCAGGCCCTGATGGCTTCATTACTGAATTTTACCAAACATTTAAAGAAAAACTACTATCAATTTTTCTCAAACTATTTTGAAAAATTAAAGAGGAGGGAATTTTCCCTAAACCATACTATAAGGCCAGCATTATACAGATAGTAAAACAAGTCAAGGACAACACACAAAAAGGAAACTGCAAACCAATATTCCTCATGAACATAAATGCAAAAATCGTTAATATAGTATTAGCAAACCACATTCAACAGCACATTAATGAGAGCATTCACCATGATAAAGTAGGATTCATCCCAGGAATTCATGAATGATTCAACATATGCAAGTCAATAAGCGTGATACATCACGTTAATAGAATGAAGGACAAAAACCATATGACTATTTCAATAGCTGCAGAAAAAAAAACTTTTGACAAAATCTAACATCTCTTAATGACAAAAATCTCAACGAATTAGGTATAGAAGGAATGTAACCCAACATAATGAAGGTCATATAACACAAAGCCACAGCTAACATACTGAATGGGGAAAAGTTGAAAACATTTTTCAAACAATCTGGAACAACACAAGGATATTTACTTTTACCACTTCTATTCAATACAGTACTGAAAGTCCGAGCCAGAGCAATTACGCAAAGAAAGAAACAGAAAGCATCCAAATTAGAAAGGAAGAAGTTAAATTGTCTCTGTTTTCAGATGACATAATCTTATGTAAAGAAAAGCCTGTAGACTTCACTGAAAACCTTTTAGATTTAATAAACAAATTCAGTAATGTTGCAGGGTACAAAATAAATATACAAAAATCTGCAGTGTTTCTATACACCAATAGCAAACTATCCGAAAAAGAAGTCAAGAAAACAATCCCACTCACAGTGTCTACCAAAAAAATTAAAATACTTAGGAATAAATTTAATGAATGAGGTTATAGATCTCTATGGTGAAAACTATAGAACATTTATGAAAGAAATTGAAGGAGGCACCAATAAATTGAATGATATGCTGTGTTCATGGATTGAAAAACATGAATTTTTTTTAAAAAGTACATACTACCCAAAGCAATCTACAAATTCAATGCAATTCTTATCAAAATATTAATGACATTCTTCACAGAAATAGAAAAAGAATTTCTAAAATTTGTATGGAACCATAAAAAACTCTGAATAGGCAAGGCAATCTTGAGCACAAAGATACTATTTAGCCATAAAAAATAAAATCCTGTCATTTGCAACAACATGGATGAAACTAGAGGTCATTATGTTAAGTGAAATAAGCCAGGCACAGAAAGATAAATATGACATGATCTCCCTCATATGTGAAAAGAAATGAGTTCTCATTTCTCTCCTGTGAGTTCAAAAAGTTGAACTCATAATGTGGAGAGTAGAATGGTGGTTCCTGGAGGCTGGGTGGTTATGGAGGAAAAGAGATGGGGAGACATTGGGCAAAGGATATATTAGACAGGAGGAGAAGAAAAGTAGAGTAAGTAAATATAGAGAGACACAAAGTAGATAAGTGATTGCAGTGATTGCCTGGGGTTGGGGGTGGCGGAAGGAGAGGGTCAGGGGCAGAAATTGGGATGACTGCTAACTGTTTCTCTCTTGGATGATGAAAATGCTCTAAAATTGATTGCAGTGATGGTTGTACAACTCTGTGAACATACGAAAAACCAGTGGATTATATATGCTTTAAATGGGTGAATTGTATGATATGTGAATTATATCTCAATAAAGCTGTTTAATAAATCAATAAATAAAATTGGGTTTTTGCCTGTCTGTTTTCTTTTGAAAGTTGTGATTAATGGTCAGAGAGACAAGAGGCTTGTGCCTACAAGTAAAACACGGTGAAAAAGACAACTGCATATATGGAAGGGGCCCAGTTTCAGTTTTCTGTGTAACTCAAGATGAATTAAAGACTTAAACGTAAGCCCTAAAACCAAAAACGCCCTAGAAGAAAACCTAGGCAATACCATTCAGGACATAGGCATGGGCAAAGACTTCATGACTAAAACACCAAATGCAATGGCAACAAAAGCCAAAATTGACAAATGGGATCTAATTAAATCAAAGAGCTTCTGCACAGCAAAAAAAAAAAAAAAAAAAAAAAATACCATCAGAGTGAACAGGCAACCTACAGAATGGGAGAAAATTTTTGCAATCTATCCATCTGACAAAGGGCTAATATTCAGAATCTCCAAAGAACTTAAATTTACAAGAAAAAAAAATCCCCATCACACAGTGGGCAAAGGATATGAACAGACGCTTCTCAAAAGAAGACATTCATACGGCCAAAAAACATAAAAAAAAGCTCATCACCGCTGGTCATTAGAGAAATGCAAATCAAAACTGCAATGGGATGCCATCTCACGCCAGTTAGAATGGGGATCATTAAAAAGTCAGGAAACAACAGATGCTGGGGAGGATGTGGAGAAATAGGAGCACTTTTATACTGTCGGTGGGAGTGTGAATTAGTTCAACCATTGTTGAAGACAGTGTGGTGATTCCTCAAGGATCTAGAACCAGAAATACCATTTGACCCAGCAATCCTTTTACTGGGTATATACCCAAAGGATTATAAATCGTTCTACCATAAAGACACATGCACACATATGTTTATTGCAGCACTGTTCACAATAGAAAAAACTTGGAACCAACCCAAATGCCCATCAGTGATAGACTGGATAAAGAAAATGTAGCACATATACACCATGGAATACTATGCAGCCATAAAAAATGAGTTCATGTCCTTTGCAGGGACACGGATGAAGCTGGAAACCATCATTCTCAGCAAACTAACACAGGAGCAGAAAATCAAACACCGCATGTTCTCACTCATAAGTGGGAGTTGAACAATGAGAACACATGGAGGCAGGGAGGGGAACATCACACACAAGGGCCTGTCAGGGGGTGGGGGGCTAGAGGAGGGATAGCATTGGGAGAAATACCTAATGTAGATGACGGGTTGATGGGTGCAGCAAACCATCATGGCATATGTATACCTACGTAACAAACTTGCACGTTCTGCATGTGTATCCCAGAACTTCAAGTATAAAAAAAGAGAAAAGGATACACAATATTTAAAAAAGGAATACAATCCCTTAAACTGAATAGCTTTTTCCAAAAAAGTAATTTTTATTGTATGTGTGTGTATATATATATATATGACATATGTGTGTGTGTATATGTATGTCTATATATCTATATATAGATATAGATATTTACTTTGTGTAGGCTCCATAGGCGAGAGGATGAGAAAAGAATGGTAATCGAAGAAGTGGAGGTTTTAGAGATGTTAAGAAAAAGTACAGTCAGAGCAACTGATCTTAAAAGAGAAAAGGTTGTGGTCCGTGGATGGAACATTTGGATTTAGGCTTTCAGGGATGGAGCTGGTCTGGGTGAGGACGTGATCCAAATGCGGCAATAGAGCAAGTGAAGGCTGGCGGCTGACGGAGTTCTTGGGGTGGAGATCCTGATCTGGAGTGGAAATGTTCCTCTAGTGGGGGACAGAGGGTGGTGACAGCAGTGTGCCTCTCTCACGCGAAACATTCTCCGTGCAATCTCTAGGCTCCTGAAATCTGATTCCATACTGGCAATAGGCTGGAGGTCTACTTGTGGTCCAGAAGCAGAACCTCTTGATCTGCTGACATATGACCGGCAAAGACTAGGTACTTGCTGGCGCTTCCCTTGCCTTTCCAACAAAAAAAGGTGGAAGAGGGATAAGATATGCATAAGAAGCACTGCCATAGGTAAAGGAGAGGGATGATCTTTAGTAAGTCAGTAAATCTTAGCTTAGCTCACTATTTGAGAGAGATACATGAACACTCAAAATTCATTTTTCAGACTCCAAATTCTTTCAGATATTTCAAACTAAAATATTGCTGCTGAAAACTTCCTTACCCTCTTGTGAAGTCTTGCACTTTAAGATTTTTTTTTTTGGCAATTGTATTTGATGATTACAAAGCAAATAATTGGTCCATTTTGACCAGGAGAAGTCAGCTGATAGTGTGACTATCCCCCTGGTCTTTTCCCCCAGAGAAATCTATTTGTTTGTCAGTATCTATTTGTTTTTATAATGCTAGAAACATGCACACACACACTTTTTATATAATCTTTGACATAAAAGAATTTTGTTATGATACAGAAGTTACCAATGTAGCTATAAAATACGTTTTAGGAGGAATCTTTATGATTGAGTTTAAATAGCTCACCCTCCACTGACTCTTGGGATGACCCTTGCCTGTCATTTACTTTTTGGTGGTGGAACAGTCATTGCTCGGGAGAAAACAAAATCCATGAGGTCAGTGAGGAGGCAGAGCCCTGAGTCCTGGAGACAGGGCACAGTCTCTATCCCGGCCCCCCATGTCCTTCTCCCTGTTTTCCTTTGAGTATCTCACTCCCAGCACCTCTGCATGTCTGCATGTAGGGAGGGTTTGTGCGGAAGCTCAGAGTAAAAGGTCATTAGAGAGAATGGAAAAAAATCTGCTACAGCAAATTTTGTTCTTTTAAGATTTATTTATCTCAAATTTCTGATTGGGTAGTAAGTTTTGGCAAAGTTTAGAAGGTCTTCCTTGGTAAATGTGTTTTAATCTCTCCTGGAAATTGGAAACTCGTAAAGAATGTGTTGAAGTTCTGAAGAAGGGAACACTTCTCCCTGTTTGATCTGGTGGAAGATAGCTACGAAGAGTTGACATAAACAGTCGACAATGACCAGGACTAACAGTAGCTTTGGAGTGAGGATAGGTATTTGTTTTGTCTGGTTAGAATTTCCCTCTACAATGCATATTGGAGACAGGTCTGGTGAGAGAGGCTGAAGGAGGAACTTTTGGGTGATGAGCCCAAAGGCTCTAAGTTGATAAAAGAACCCCATGAATCAACACAACAAAAGTTGTTGCCTGGAAGCTGCAATGTGCCCTTGGAGATTCACAGCAGAGCTGAGGTTTACAAACAGGGTAATGAAAGTTGCTAAACAGTACAGCTCCCCTTAGCTCCCACCCTAGTGGTGAAATAATTGGGCCCAAAGGTGCTGGGGGAAGGAAATGAGGTTTTGGTGGTTTACAGGGCATGTGGGCTTTCTAGCCATGAAACATAATCCTAATTGGAGGAATTGTATTAGAAGTTGGCCATGTTGCAAAGAGCAGGATGCTTAAGAAAGTGAGCACTTTTTAACAGTACTGTCTACAAATGGCTTACTTTCAAGGGGAATAAAAATGAGTAATAGACCCCCATCTCTCGAAAGCAGCAACGTGTCATTTTCAGATACGGATCTCTAAAAAGCAACGGTCTGTTTTTCTTTTTCCCTCCAATAAAAACTTCTGTCCTAAAAAGGTTTTCTCAAAACTTATCTGCTTATGCTGTTTGGGAACTTTCTTCTGCCCAGCTCCTCCTTGGCTCCTGGTTGGTTCCTGGTGGGAAGAAAAAACAGTGGATAAACAGCCATGTCCCAACCTAGATATAGCTGGTGGAATGAACTTCTTTCCCGACTCAGAGCTAGTGTTCTCGGCTTCTTTCCTCGCTCTGTTCCCTCACTCTGTTCCCTCACTCTTATTCCTGACTCCAGGTTGTTCAGTGTGCTGAACAACCTCAGAGATACTTATATGGATTACATGTTTATGATATTTCCTATTGCCGTTCAGTCTGCAACCTGCACAACTGTACTATGACAGTCCTGGGAGGCAAATTTAGGAATTTCCCAACTCTATCAACTGTCCAGAAATAAAACTTCCCTGAAAAAAAAGTTTTCATTAAGAAAATTTCAATTATAAAATACATACATTTACCCATTCTTTAAGTAAATATGTGTTAAGCGGGCCTACTTTTGGCCAAGTGAGTTTAAAGCTCTGGAAAGAGAGGTGAACTAAATGGTGTAGGGGAAAATTTGTGGTTCAGTGGAAAACTATGGATTGTCTAGATGCTAGAGAAGTTTAGAGGCGCATGGAGGGGAACTGAGTTAGTAGATCTTTATTCTGCGAGGATTATTTTATAAACTTGCAAATTGTAGGTAGTTGATAGCAGTGTGAAATAATTCTTGTTTACCAACATGCAATTCTGTCGACAGAGGTTCAGTGGAATTATATCTTCTCCCTGTGGAAAAACCAGTTTTACCCCCATCTGGACATCTCTTCCTACATTTTATTACACTATAAAAATGTGTTCTTTTTGTTTTTAACTTCTCTTTAGAACTGCTTATGACATCCTTTAGGTTCTCTCATTGCTTGAATTAAATAAAATACTCAACATGTTCTCATTTTATATCTTTATATTTTACTTTATAATAGCAATATTTTGTTATAATAGTTATAATAGCAATTTTCAAAAAATTGTTTTTCCCATAGACTGTGTCCTCAAACTCAAAAACAGAAAACTTGTAGAACAAAACAAAGCAAAGCAAAAAGTAAAGTAAAAACAGATATTATTTATAACCCTACCATCCACAGGAAAGCTGATAATAAATCAGGGTTCCGTTGTATTTGAATGAATATAGATTTTTTTTGTAAAATTGAACTTATTCTGCATATGTAACATGTTTTATTTTTACTTTGCAATATAATGAGTAATAAGCATTTAAAAAATATCCACAAGCAGGTCTAGTTCATCTAAACAGCAGTTTGCTTTAGGAATCAGCTAAAATAATTATGAGCATTCTGACAGACTAAAAAATTTAACTGTAAACCACAAATGTGGTATAGGCGTCATGGCAGCAAAGGGCGACCTGGATACAGAATTAAAAGCATCTAACAGGACACAGTCAAGACAAGAAGTCTGTAGATAAGTGTGGTCTTAGAAAAGATACCAATAACAAAGTCGATACTCACCTAGGTGAACCGCAAAGACTGTTTTCTGTTTTGATTTTTAAAGAATTGTTGATTGTGTCCACCTGGAAGATGGGCTTACTTTCTCATTTTTCTTTTGGGGTCAACCTTGACAAGTATATACATGTGTCATATGTGCAATAGATTCATATGCATAGGCACCGTTTAGGAGTTTCAGCATGTACCATATTGAATGTTTTATTGTCATTCAAAATCGGACATCTTGCTTCCAATCAGATACCCACTTGCTATAATGTCTGCTCTGGTAACTACCAATGCAGCAGGGTCCCAGCTGGGAGGGTCGAAATCTGCAGCCATGGGTCAGAGTTGTTTTTTGAGTATTCCCAGCTTTCTTTCTAGACACCGAGCATAAGCCATTCTGGGACGGCGCCCATGGTTTATCCAACTCATGAGATAATCCAACAGTACCTGTTTAATTTAAGGGCATGATTAGGTCCAAATCTTTGACTTTCTTAGAAAACTAATGTGGATATGTTATTCAAATTGATCTGCACCATTGTTGAAGTTGTTCTGAGCTTTTATTACCTCTTGGAGTCATTGGTCTACGTAGCTTACTTACTATCCAAAGTAATATCACTTTCTATTTTCCCAGCCATTCTTTCAGATTCAACAAATAGTTTGATGCTCCAGCTTTTTGAATTTTGAGAGTAATCTAAATTTACTTATCCATTTCTTTTATAGCTTAAAAAGTTACATAGCATCCTCTTTTAATCCCTATCTTCTATCATCACTCTTTTCTTTGTGTTAGTGAATTGCTAAGATGCAGATGTCTTGAGATTCTGTGCTCCTAGAGGGCAGAGTTCATGACAATAATCTGTAATCTTCTGTAAAACTTACACTGACTGCATATAATAGGTGCACAGTAAAGTCTTGTTGATCCATTCAATAACAAATATTGCAAATCTATCTTCCTCTTTCCTCAAATTTTTAATTCGTTTTCACAGGGATGTTTCTTTTTTAAAGCATATGTATCTAAATTTTGCCACAGGCCACTGCCTGATTGTCCCTGAGGAGTTCACCTCATCCTCATTCCAGTCATTTTTTTTTTTTTTCCAAGACGCAGTCCTGCTCTGTCACCCAGGCTGGAGTGTAGTGGTGTGACCTCGGCTCACTGCAACCTCCACCTCCCAAGTTCAAGTGACTCTCCACCCTCAGCCTCCCCAGCAGCTTGAATCACAGGGGTGTGCCTCCATGCCTGGCTAATTTTTGTATTTTGAGTAAAGATGGGGTTTCACCATGTTGTCCAGGCTGGTCTCGAACTCCTGACCTCAAGTGATCTGCCCACCTCGGCCTCCCAAAGTGCTGGGATTACAGGAGTGAGCCACTGGGCCCAGCCCCAGTCATTCTTTATACACGTTGCAGTAGGGTAGTGGGCGAGGCCACCAGAACCCACTTCAGGCCTTCCCTGTCTGTGCCCAGGCAGAGGGAACCAGGATGCTTAGTTGTCCTGGGTGCCCCTGACAACTCACTCCTGCAGACTACAAAAGGTACGGCTTGCCATGGTGCCTTTAATCCTGCCTTGCAAAATCCTAAAAAGCCTCGACAAAGAACAAAGTTATTGGGAATTCTCCTAGTAACTCTACAGAAGATTGTTCAATAGACTATTTTCCAAAACAGGAAGCTTTCGCTGGTCCTAACCATGCACTTATTTGAAAAGGATTAGTTTATTTGGAAAGACAGAAGAAGAGAAAACACGCAAAGAATTTCGATTCACTTTTTTTTTTTTTTATGTTAGAAAATGATGTGACTACATTTGCTACCTGGACATGAATGAGTGGAGGTCTAAGAATCCCAGGAGGAGACACATCGAGAAAACTTTGGTGTGATCTGTTGCTGTTGATAAACACACTTCTAGTTCTCTTAATTGGAATCACCTTTTTCCAGTGCCTTCGTTGGCTTCTGCACCTGAACACACGGGTTTGGTACTGTTGGGGGCCTCTTGCTTTCACTGGGAATTGGTGAGACGCAGATAGCGGTGGGTTCCAGCCTGGGTTTTGGCACCTTGACAGCCTCTGGGACCATCCGCCTCTCCTCCCAATGTGTGAGCATAGGTAGCTCTAAACAGTGTGCTTCCCAGGCCCTTGGAACATGGGGAACTCTGACACTCTGCCAGCTCTTCTCATTAGTGCACTTTGCAGCTGTGGAACA
This sequence comes from Symphalangus syndactylus, assembly GCF_028878055.3. Lineage (NCBI taxonomy): Eukaryota > Metazoa > Chordata > Mammalia > Primates > Hylobatidae > Symphalangus > Symphalangus syndactylus. The sequence continues at coordinate 11,265,313 of NC_072423.2, read as the reverse complement.
ATCATTTGGCCAAGATGATGCAGACAGAATATCAAACTGTTTCTTGGAGGGGCAAGGCCTGACATGGGGAGTGGCCCTGTCCAGCACAGCATCAACAGGCCAGGCACCAGCATCAGGCACATCAAATGCAGTCGCCAAAATCCCCTGGGCAGGGCAAGAACACTCATTTCTTTTACTGATGCCTGGGCTGGGAGGAAATGATTTCCATCCTGACTGGTCAATTTCTCCTTTAAGTATTTATGACCTTAAGACTAAACATTATGCCCCAGGCATAGTATGTATATTTAACAGATATATTTTGAACATGTAATAGCACAATCCTAAATCTTCACGGGCCATCCTAGCTTTAGAACTCTGAAGATGCGTTTGGCACTTTGCATTCCGGAAAGTTATGGCAGATGCAGGCTCCTCGTGGAACCCATTAACGTTAGTGCCCTGGATTCACGTGCTGTCTCCCAGTTGCTTTCAAAATTCAGCTCCAAATACCTTTCTCTTGTCTCTTTTCCTTCCAGTCACATAAGGAGGTCACTGATCCCCTCTCTTTCCTTTCCTTATGGACTTCCAGAAAAAAGAAGGAAGGGAGGCAACCCGGTCGTTTGGAAGACACACTCTCAGATCACATCTATTGGCGCCCTGCAGACTGAGTGCTGAGCGCAGTCACCACTGAGAGCAACTCTCCTCCTCTCTTCCTCTCTCTCTCTCAAGTTTTAAATTTCCCCAGCTAGTGTAAAACTTAATGAAAGCCCTGGAGTATACAATAGCATTTTGAAAACAGGAATTTGTGACTGCTGTGAATCATCACTCAGCAGGGACCCAGAAATGTGCATTGTGGGAGGAACACACGAGCCCCTCTCTTTTTTACTGGGAATTTATTACAGGCGGGTCATTATTTACAATGCACCATTCACATCCTCTAAAGAGCCAATAAACTGGCTGCTGAATATGCATTTTGCTCTGTGGTGAACACAGATGTTTCCAGCTAATATCCATTTCATTTAATTTCTTTTCTCCTTTTTTTTTTTTTTTAAATTCTATCTTGCTATTTCTGTAGCAGCTGGGTAACTATTTGCCCGTCTTCGGTTTGGGAATCACTCCTCATATTTATTACCATTGGTGCCATTCATGTTGCTATACTTAAAAGTCTGTCAGCATTTCCATTAAAAGCTACTGTTTCTGTGAGTTCAAAACCAGGCTGGTAAAGGTTTCTGAGGGTTAAATGTTGGGCAGATGAGGCCCCAGCTTGGGATCACATCACTTTAACAAAGTGTAGAAATAAAATCAGTTAGGGTGTTTTAGTGTTATGGGTTTACAAGCTGAAAAAAGGGAGATGGAAACATTGATTTCAAAAACTGTTTTGCATTTCTGTAAAGGAAATACTGTCCTTTGCAACTTAAGTTTTTTTAACCATTAATCTTTGAATTTTTCTAATGTTTGCTGGAGAGAGGAAAATTAGCAGTGATCATTTAATGATTCGCCTTAGAAGCAGATTTTACATTATTTAAACTTTGGTTGACAATGATCCTGCTCAGTGGTCTCCATCATCTTTGCAATAACATGATGTAATAGCATACACATCATAACTCAATATGGTCTTCAATCGTGTGCCTTCAATATAGTAGACAGTCAACGTACAGTGATCCTATTGAACTCACTGATGATTGTACTGTCTAGAGTATACAGCTTAGCACTTAATTTTATCATTCTATCACGTATATAATTCTACTTTGCATATATATATGTATGTGTATATATACATGTACATATATTTATGTATATATGTACATATATATGTGTGTATATATGTACATGTGTATATATATGTGTGTGTGTGTATGTGAATATATATACATAAAAGCACTACTATCCCATACATGCAGCAGTATTTTTCCAACTGACCTGAAACCTCTTCCTGGTAAATACTGCAAAACAGCAAACAAACTAACAACAAGTTGTTAAGCACTTGTTAGGTGCCAGCTAAGAGTCTGTTTTGTGTTTTCATGAGTATTTTCTCATTTAATCCTCACAACAACATGGTATGATAAGTAAGATGACAGCACTCTACTACCTGTTATAGAGGCTACCTTCCACCAGGCTGAGCAGAGATGTTTTGTAAATGTTTTGAATTATTATTTCAAAAGTTATTTGCAGGTTATATGAAGCTATCTCAATTACAAAAAGCAAGGACTAGCAACAAAATTAATGTTATGAAAAATCGTTGTTTCTGACTTAAGAAGATATTTCCCTTATTTCTGAAGTTTTCTCTTCTCAGAACATGGCTTAGAGCAAGGGGTGGTGTAGAAAATTCAGCTAAAATGAAATACACATCCAAGAATGAAGCCAAACGGTCTGTTGGAAAAAATTTTAGAAAACCAACTCATCTTGCTGGAGGTGAATTAGTTAAGGAAAATATAGATTTCTGTTTTCATATAGTTTCCATACTTTATTACCATTTCATTTCCTAACACAAACACCATTTAAGGTTGTCAGTTTTGACATGACCTCCCTATGAGTTCCAAGGTCATCACTACATGAGTTTGATCATATTGTATGAGTTCTGGGATTATTAATGAAGTATTAACAGAGGATTAATGGAGAATGGTCACGCTAAATACCTACCGAATAGGAAGAGTATATTGTGCAAATTTAGATGTTCAAATTATTCTGGACTTAAGATCATCTTAGCATGCATTTTCATAGAAAATTGAAATAGCTCTTTTAGCTTGATTAAAAACGGTCAAGCTTATATTTTAAAAACATTTAATTTATAACTTTCACTGATACTCATTAACCTTGAAAAAGACTTTCAGATTGAATTATATTTGTGGAAGGTCCTCAAGTGTATGTTTCTGTGATAATCAGGGCTTTTAAAATCTCTCTTCCATTTGAGCGATGGCCTCTAACTTCTGTCTTTGTGACTCAGATGGTCTTTTGAGCAGAAATAGTCTTTTGTCTACACTGTCTCAAATGTCCTCCTCACCTCAGGAAAATTTCTCATACTCTGTCTTTGCTAAGTGAACATCAGAAATAAATGAAAAAAAAATTCACTCTTATGCCAAAAATAAAGTTAACATAACATTAATGAGGTGGCTTAAACCTCTAAGTCCCAGGCCATTCATTGACACAAAACTGAGACTTCATCCTTCACCACCAGTATGTTCACGGATATGTCCCAGGATGGAGTTCTGTCAGCTGATGGTAACTTCACTTCTGGAAGGAAACTTGACATTGCAGGGTGAGACCTGGGAGATCCTCTTTCTTCCCCTCCCTTCCACCCTTTCTCCAGTTCTTTGAACTTCCTTCTTTGCCGCTCTTCTTCCTCTTTCCTGGATCTGTCTTTTACTTTCTTTGTGTTCAATTTGTTAAAAAGAGAAAATATGTATTTTGTGACTGTATTAACGTGTAGATTAAGTGTTAAATGATAGTTTTTCTTTTTTTTTTTTTATTCCTTTACACCTTAAGCTGATTGGCTTTTAAATTTTTTCACTCTATAAGCCGATAATTAAATCTTAGACTGAATGGCAATAACAATAATGTTTGTGTTAAGAATATTATACTTACATAAAAACTCAGTAGATGGTAATTGATGGGTCTATTTTAGTCTACCATGTAAATAATAAAGAATTTCAAACTATTTTCTCTAAGTTATCTTCTGGCAAAACAGAATGGCTCATCTGATTTATATAGTGTAAACAATCAGTGTAACAAAAACAGAGTTTACTAGTTCCTTTAATTGTTCTATTGTTTGGTGAAATTGATTTCAGTAACAGGACTATTTTTTTAAAACCCTGGGTTCAGCTGGGCTCGGTGGTTCACACCTGTAATCCCAGCATTTTGGGAGGCCGAGGCAGGCAGATCACCTGAGGTCAGCAGTTTGAGACCAGCCTGACCAACATGGAGAAACCCCATCTCTACTAAAAATTAAAAAAAAAAAAAATTAGCTGGGCATGGTGGTGGACACCTGTAATCCCAGCTACTCGGGAGCCTGAGGCAGGAGAATCACTTGAACCTGGAGGCAGAGGTTGAGGTGAGCCAAGGTTGTGCCATTGTACCCCAGCCTGGGTTACAAGAGTGAAACTCCATCTCAAAACCAAACAAAAAATGCCTGGGTTCATAGAAGCATAATGCAATATCACAGTGGCTGGGGTTGGAATGGGGACCAGGTTGGAATGGGGATCGTTGCCAACTCTGCATCTTCCATTGTGCTGCCAACTCCGTGTCTTCCATTGTTCTGCTGAAGTTCTACAAAAAAAAAAACAAAAACAAAAACCCAGAAGAGACAAAACCCTGCTACACCAAAATCTGATCAAGTCAGTGGAATATTATCCAGCCCTAAAAATGAAGAAAATTCTGACACTTGCTTCAATGTGAATGAATCTTGAGGACGTCATGCTATGTGAAATAAGTCAGTCACAAAGGGAAACACACTGTCTGATTCCATTTATATGAGGTACCTAGAGTAGTCCAGGTTATAGAGACAGAAAGTAGAAGAACAGGAAACCAGCAAGCCTATAAAAGAACTCAAGAACACCACTAACCAACAAGACCTAATTTATGTTTATGAAATAATTCACCCCAAACCAGAGGAGTACGCATTCTTTTCCAAGGCCCTTAGAACATACAGCAAGATAGTCCATGAAAATCCAGAGCAAATTTAAAATAATTGCAATGATATGCAGTGAGTTCAACAAGGTTTCAGGATACAAGATCAACAGACAAAGATCAACGGTATTTATGTATACTAGCAATACATACTTGAAAAGCAAAATTAAAAATATAATTCCTTTTATAGTTTCTTAATATGAATGAAATAGTCATAAATGTAAAAAAAAAAACCCACAAGCTTGTATTCTGAAAACTACACAACATTGATAAAAGAAACCAAAGAAGATCTAGATAGAGAGAGATACTGTGTTCATGGATTAGAAGACAACGTAGTAAAGACATCAATTGATCTATTGACTAAATTGATGTATAGGCTTCATAAAATTTACATTAAAAACCAAGCAAGATTTTTTTTGTAGAGACAAGATTATTCTGAAATTTGTTTGGAAAGGCAAAGTAACCAGAATAGCAAAAACAATGTTGAATACAAAGAATACATTTCAAAGGGTCACTCTACCTGAATTCAATACTTCTTATATAGTGACAGTAACCTAAACTATGTAGTGCTGATGGAAGGATGGACACATAGATCAAGGGAACGGAACAGAGAAAAGGAATTACCCCTAAACATATGCCCAGGTAATTTTTGACTAAGGTGTAAAAGCAGTTCAATGGAGGAATCATTTTCAACAAATGTTACTGGAACATTTGGATTTCCATAGGCAAAAAGTAAACTTCAGCCTGAGCCTCACACCTTATACAAAAATTAACTCAAAATAGAGCAAAGATTTAAATGTAAAAATAAAACTAAAATTTTTAGAAAGACACAATTCAAAATCTTCAAGATTAAGACTTGATGCAGAATTCTTAAACAAGACACCAAAAGCACAATCCATAAAAGGAAAAAATCTGTAAATTGGACTTCATCAAGATCAAAAAGGTTTGCTCTGCAAAAGACCCTGTTAGGAGGATCAAAAGACAAGCTACAGACGGGGAAAAAATATTTGCAAATCACATGTCTGAGAAAGGACTCACATCTAGAATATGTAAGGGACTCTCAGAACCCAACAGTAAAATATCAAACAATCCAATTAGAAAATGTGCAAAAGACATGAAGAGACATTTACTAAAGAGAGTGTACATGGGGCAAAAAAGCACTTGAAAAGATTTCTAGCATCATTAGCTATTAAAGAAATGCAAATTAAGGCCACAATAAGAATCACTACATACCTATTAGAACAAGTAAAATAAAACAGAATGGCAACACCAAATGCTGGCGAGGATGCAAAGAAACTAGATTTCTCACATATTGCTGTGCAATGTCAAGTGATACAGCCACTCTGGAAAGCAGTTCAGCAGTTTCTTAAGAAACTAAACATATACTTATTATATTTCCTAGCAGTCGTACTCCTGGGCAATTATCTCAGAGAAAAGATATCTTATGTCTACACAAAAATCTGCAATGGTTGTTTATAGCAACTTTGTTTGCAATAGCTAAAAACACTAAAATTACCGACAATTGGTGCATGATTAAACTACGTGTGGTACGTCCATACCAGAGAATAATACAGCAATAAGGAAAAATAAACTACTGACATGTGCAACAACTTGCATGGATGGCAAAGGAATTAGGGCAAGTAAAACAAGCCAATCTCAAAAGGTCACATACTATATGATTTATAGAGCATTCTTGAAATGATCAAATTAAAGAGGTGGATATCAGATTAGTAATTGCCGGGATTGAGAGATGGTGGGGGCTGGATGGCTTGACTTTAAAGGGGAAGCAAAAAGGATGCCTTTGTGATGATGGAGCAGTCACGTATCTTGTCTGCGGTGGTGGTTACAGAAATCTACACATACCACCAATGACACAAAACTATTTGCACACTGTGTCTGCACCAGTTTCCTGGCTTTGATATTGCAGGGTAGCTACATAAGATGTAGCCAACAGGGGGAACTGGGCAGAGGATTCCCAGGGTCAATTGGTACTATTTTTGCAACTTCCTGTGAATGTATAGTTTTTCAAGACAAAAAGGTTAAAAAGAAACAAAAGTCCACATTATACTTAGTGGTGACACGCTGCAAAAATTTTCATCAGAATCAGGAATAAGGCAATTTTATTTGTTATCAACATCATCCTTCTAATTAATGCTGGAAGTCTGGCCAGTGTAGGGGAAGGAAGAATTATTATTAGAAAGAGACCTAATAATTCTTTGATGTTTCTACAATTGTATACTTGTAACACCAAATGAATCTAAAAGAGTTAAATTAAGCAAAGTGATAGAAAGTCAAATAAATATAAAAATATTTGTATCTACATTGTAATAATAGGCTGGAAATATTTATGGCAAAAATTACATTAATCAAAAGAAAGTGAGTGGTCTCACCTTAAGAAAAGACTTAGCTAATAAAAATGAAGAATGTGACTCTAGTAACATAAAGAGAGTTTAAGAAATAAGAAGGCATGTTATTTTTCTTGATACTGAATTATTAGTGTAAATATAAGTCTTCCTCAAATTTTAGTGGAGTAGTGATTTTGGAAAATTCAATGAATGATCCTAAAATAATCTGAAACAATAAATAGTGAAAATGACTTCTGAAGGATTTATTGAGGTCTAATTTACATGCCATAACACTCTCTCATTTTAAGTGTGCAATACAATGATTTTTAGTAAATTTACAAAATTGTGCAATCATCACCATAATCTAGCTTTAGAATGTCTCCATCACAGCAAATAAAAGTGTCATCCCCATGTTCAGTCACTGTCTGATACCACCCCAGCCCTGGCAACTACTCATCTACTTTCTATCTTTATAGATGTCCCTATTCAAAACGATTTGCATAAATGGAATCAGGCAACATGTGGCCTTTGTGTCTGGCTTCTTGTACTTAGCATACAATCTTAAGGTTCATCCGTGTTGTAACGTGTGTGAAAACTTCATTCCTTTAGATTGCTGAATGATGCTCCATTCCGTAGATAGACTGCATCTTGTTTATTTATTCTACTTGAGTGGACAATTGGGTTGTTTCCATTTTTGGCAGTTATGTGAAATGGATGTTTTCATACAGGTGGGAGGGAGGAAACAGCCGTAGGAAGGTTTATTCTCTTTAAATCAAGAATTTCATGCCTAAGAAAGTATCCTAAAGAAATGATCAGAAATGTGCTCAAAAATTGATGTACAGAGGGACTCATTGGCGCAAGTTTATGGGAGAAAATTAGGAACCTTCTGAATACCCAAGAATAGAGAAATGGGAAAAGAAATTGTGATATACTCATTAAAAATGTTGTGTAGCTATTAAAAATTATGCTTTCAAAGACTACTTAATACCGTATTAGAATTCTCACAACATATTAAATAAAAACAATGTAGAGTAGTACATACAGTGTGATACCACCTTCATATAATAAAATTGAATCCATATTTACCTCGATTTTTCTTTTGGATCAACTATAATAAACATACAAATACATCTTCTAGAATACAACTATGGTTATTTCTGGGAGGAAGAACTGTGGATGGTTTTTACCTTCTTTATATTTTTCTGTATTTTCCAAATTTTGCACAAAAAAACACGTGTTGCCTTTATAATAGAAATAAAATAGGCCAGGCGCGGTGGCTCACGCCTGTAATCCCAACACTTTGGAAGGCCGAGGCAGGCGGATCACGAGATCAGGAGATGGAGACCATCCTGGCTAACATGGTGAAACCCCGTCTCTACTAAAAATACAAAAATTAGCCGGGCGTGGTGGCGGGCACCTGTAGTCCCAGCTACTCGGGAGGCTGAGGCAGGAGAATGGCGTGAACCCGGGAGGCGGAGCTTGCAGTGAGCTGAGATCGCGCCACTGCACTCCAGCCTGGGCGACAGAACGAGACTCTGTCGCAAAAAAAAAAAAAGAAAAGATTATTGTGGGTACAAAGAGAAATATTCATTTTGCAAGTTCTTTTTAAGGTATGTATGCTTCCCCACCGCCCCTCCCCACAACTTGTTGGAAAATTACAATAGAAAACGAAATATCCCTAAACCCTGACACATAAAGGTTGAAAGCATGAATATAATGAAGGGGCCAGCTAAGCTGAATGAAAGGCTGACCAGAATGGTTAGGAATGAGAAGGCGGAAAGGAGGGATTGATTTCAGTGTGTCTGCGGGTTACACCTTGGGGTACTGTGTTATCCCTTGCGGGGTGTGTGTGTGTGTGTGTGTGTGTATTTGTGGCTGAGCCTTCCTTCTTTGCTGTTCCTTACACGCTTTCCTTCCTTGCGTCCCTCCCTGGTTTTACGCTATCCACGTGGACGGAGATTCTTGCTGCTGGCCCGCGTTTCTTTGGAGTTTGTTTGTTTTCAAGCCCTTCCCGGGCACACTCGTGCCTCTCCTTTCTAACAGCCGGTGACCTGAGGGTTGGAAACACACCAGGCACTGGTTTCCATGGGGAAGAGCTGACTTCCTCTATGGATCTTCATTAGTTCACAGAGGCTGGTGTTCTGCGCAGTTTGAGTGCTGACCGCACGGCATCAGAGTGAGCACCGGCTCAGTCCTTCCCTAAGCTGGTCATATTTAACAAGTCCAGAGCACATGGCTTAACCAGGTCCCCCAGCTTGCACATCATAGGAACCCCAATAATTTAAGAGGAGGGGTAGGAGAAACATGCAGAGAGTGGGCTGTGCTTGACAAAGGCCCAGGTCGCCTAGCCCAGAAACCAGCCAGTGGCCTCTCTGATTTTTTCTGCAGAAAACCAGGGTCTGGCCCTGAGAAGACATTGGGTGACTGCCAGGGCAGGACAGCATGATGTGGGATGAGCCCTGTACCATGTCCACTCTCTGAACAGATGCTCCTGGCAGCCGAACCCACAGCGTCCTGCCTGTGTGCTCAGACTCCAGTGTGTGGCCTGACCTTCAGCCACAGGTAGGGGTGCATGACTCCCACCAAGGGCATCTTTGATTATTTTACGTAGCCACCAACCACGAGGCCGAGCAGAGTCAGAGCTTGATCTAGGAGCCGTGGAGGTGCTTGTGGGAGCTTGGGGGAATCTTCTAGAAAGGAAGTGAGGGAGAATTCCCCTGGGATTTGCTGCGCCTGAGGAAAGCCGCCCTGCGGGACTCATCCCGGGAAGCCCACAGTGTCTCCCCTCCACCTCCCTCACTCCTTTTTCCATCTTTAGGGCCTGTGCCACGCAGGCGTTGACGTTAGGATGCAAAGTGTCTCATTGGAGGGTTTCCCTGTAGCTGCAGTAACAACGGAAATACACTTTGAAAAATCAGTTTTAATAAAGCCCAGGCACTGACCCCAGCCACGTAAGTATTTATATTATTGACTTCTGTATGAGGTGATTTGTTAGGAGAGAAAAAAAGTCTTTCTGCTCTTGTCTTGAGACCTGAGGAAAAAAATAACAAAAATTAGAGAAACTGGAGATACAAACGCAGTGAGTGGAATAACGCCAATGCCCCGGGAGACTCGCCTGCCGCGCTCATTCCGCATCTCATCCGTTCTGCAAGTGTGATAGCTCTTTCCTGTTTGATGGTGTCATTATGTAGACTCTACACATTCGATTCCATTTACAAGTCAATGGTGTGAGATTTTATGACAATTCTTTTTTAGTGAGTCGATTCTGTACGATCCTACTCAGTTAAGAAAAAATATATGAAAAGAATTCCTAAATAGTTGCCTTTTGGACCTCTCCCGAGAAAGTCTCAACCCACCGGGCATTTCTTACTGCAGGCCTTTGGCTTACTGTTCATGGGAAATGGCCAGAAACCAGGTCCAGGTAGCCTTGCTTTTGAGGTAACAATATTTCATCAATATAAAGGCTGGAGCTTGCCAGGACAAGCATTTTGGATATCACGTAGAGGAACTTTGGTTCCAATTTTGAAACCGAAAGGAGAAGTGAGAAGCCTGGAAGAAAATCTGGGGGTGGGATACTCACTAAACCCAGGATGTGGCTCCGTCTGGGGCAGGGACAAAGGGTCTTACCAAGGTGTTTAGATACTTCTAACAGATGGACCCCGGTATGGGGACTGTAGGTCTCAACGGTGAAAGAGGCATGAGGCAGCTGTTAGAAGTTGAATCATGTCCCTTCCCTAAATCCACAGGCTGAAGTCCTGACTCCCAGGATCTCTGAATGTGACTCTATTTGGAGACAGGGTCTTTTGAGAAGTCAGTTAAGTTCAAATGAGGTCATTAGGGTGGGTCCTAATCCCATATGACTGGTGTCCTTATAAGAAGAGATTTGACTTTGGGAAGCTGAGGTGGGCAGATCACGAGGTCAGGAGATCGAGACCATCCTGGCTAACATGATGAAACCCCATCGCTACTAAAAATACAAAAAAATTAGCCAGGCGTGGTGGTGGGTGCCTGTAGTCCCAGCTACTTGGAAGGCTGAGGTGGGAGAATGGCATGAACCCGTGAGGCGGAGCTTGCTGTGAACAGAGATCGCCACTGCACTCCAGCTTGGGCGACAGAGCGAGACTCTGTCTCAGAAAAAAAAAAAAAAAAAGAAGAGATTGGAACACAAATGTGCACAGAGGGAAGAGGATTTGAGGAGACACAGGAAGAAGGTGGCCACCCACAAGCTAGGGAGTGAGGCTGGGGACAGATCGCTGCCTCAGAGCCTCGAAGGAGGAAACCCTGAGGACGCCTTGATCTCAGGATTCTGGCCTCCAGAGCTGTGAGACATTGCACTTCTGTTGTTTAAGGTCCTGGCTTGTGTAAGGTGTTATGGCAGCCCTAGCAAAAATCACAGAGTGAGGAGGGATATCTCTCTTGGGAAGCAGCATGACATCTGAACTGGGCTTTGAAGACAAGGCAAGGCTTTGCTAAGGTGAGAATGTTCACGGGAGGAGGCAGAGAGCATGAAGGCAGGCGAGGGAAAGGCTGTGCGGACATCGGTTTGACTGAAGATGTGCAAGAATGTTTTGGGTGTAGTCTGAGCTGTAGCGGGGCACTCAGTAGCCACCCAGCAAGCATTGATCGGGCACCTGCCCTGTGCTTTGCAGCGGGGGCAGACACGAAAAAGATGAGCTTTACTAGGTTCACACTCTCAGGAAAGGCAGGCATGGGAGGGGGTGGGAATTCAGAGTGGTAGGAGCAGCTGTGAATCTTCAGAGAAGGGCATGGAAGATTCCACCTCGAAGATGGGACAGGTGACCAGAAAAGGTGGTTGCTGGAGGGCTCCAGGAATGGACAGGGATGGATGGGGAATGGAGGGGAAATAGGAGTCCAGAGAGAAGGAAGGATGAGAATGAAGGCAGGAGTGCTTGGAAAGAGGAATTTCCAAGCATGGCAGAGTAGAGGGGCACCCAGGAATGAGGACTGAAAAGGGAGGTGAAGATCCCAGAAAGAGGACCCCAGGGTTCAGGCACGAGGACACAGGATTCACAGAGTCTAAAGTTCTAATGATGGTCAATTTCCATAGTGTTTTCATTTCTTTTCATTGACAACAGTGGCCCTAACTTTATTTTTGTGACATTTAGGTACTTTTTTAGAATGGAAAGAAAATGAAATCAAATGAATTCGCTCATTGTTTTACATTTACAGGAAAAAAATTAATAATTTCCACAAAACTGGAATTTAAAACATATTTTTTTACACGACTTGGAGTTTTAGTAGAACATTGACATATTTCTCTAATGAAAGATTACAATATTGTTACTTGTGCCAGAAAATATTTATTAAATGAAAGAAGTGAGCACATTATAGAAGTCACATAGTTCTATGTTTCCATAACTAACAAGTTGTTTTACTGATTTACAACTTGATGGTTATGGTTTTCCATGCTTTTTCTAGCCATTTAGCTTTTTTCCTTTCCTTTCCATGGGTCTTTTATCTTTGGGTAGTGGAAATTAAACTAACACACTGTCAAAATTCCCATCATGGAGGTATTTGGGTGGGACGGACAAATTGTTGTTAAAATGTTGTATATTTAGGCGTGGAATATGATCCTTAGAAAGTATCATTAATTACATGTATGTTGCTATGTCCTCGATTCTTGTGGGACATTTTATATTTGGTACATTTGCCCCTATAGGCATGTTTCTCACTCAACCCTGCCTCTCCCACCCCCCAGGTGGAGACAGCCTCTGTGCCGGATGTCAGAGCAGTGGCCCTGGAAATCTGTGCACATCCTTAGCTGAGAGCCTATGAGGCCACAGCTGTGACTGGGAAGCTCGGGAATAAACTTCCTGGGGCTGAAAAAAAGGACACTTGGCAGCCCAGTCCCTCAGTCTCCAAATCCCAGTTCTGTCCCTTCTTGAGTAACGGTTCTCCTGGCCCACAGTCTTCCAGGATTACAGCTTTGGGACATCCCTTGAAGGGAGGAGTGAAGCCACCTAGGGACACATTTGCCCTTCAAATCACCACCTTTCTCTCCTGAGTTCTCTGGTGCTGATCTCACAAAGTGCAGAGATTGCCACATGCATGGGTGTCCTGGGTTGAATCATGTCTCCCTGCAAATTCCTGTCCACCTAGAACTTCAGAATGGGATCTGATTTGAAAACAGTCTTTGCAGAGGCGGGGGACTTCCTGGGTTAGGGTGGGTCCTTATTCCAGTGACTCGTGTCCTTTTAAGAAAAGCAGACACAAAGACAGACAGAAGATGGCTATGTGAAGATGGAGACAGGGACTGGAGTAATGTGGCCACAAGCCAAGCTCCTGGGGCCACCAGAAGCTGGAAGAGGCAAGGAAGTTTTCCCCACTAGAGCCTTTGGAGGGAGCAAGGCCTTGCTGATACAATGACTTTGGACTTCTGGCTTCCAGAATTGTGCAAATGTGGTAATTTGTATGGAAGGCCTAGGAAAGCAATGCATGGGGCTGGTGATTTTCCTTGTTTCCAGCAGCCATTGTCTGCTCTTTGGTGTGGCATCTTGTGCCCAGTGCCAACCGCAGAGTTTAGTGTGTGCCAAGCCCTTCCCCAATGCACTAGGGGTGAGTAACAACAGCAACTCCCTGATTCCACCCCAAACCACCCAGTTCTGTAACCCCCTCCCCACAGACTGCCCCACTGGCTAATAAGCACCTTAATCAGAGAATTGAGCCATGTCAGACTAGAGAGATACCGATTGCACAAGGATAGAACACACTCTCAATTTCTCACTTATCAATTATCAACACCACACAGCCATCCCTACCCTTCCCCACATAAAAATGCTCAGTTTATGCAACTTTCTGTTTCTGGTTTTTTTCAATAGAGATAGGAAAATGCCTGGGTTCCAATATGGGCTCTGCTGCTTATAAACATTTTGTTTGTGTGAGTTACCTTATCATCTGTGCTTCCATACCCACAGCTGTAAATGGATTAAAAATAACAGTGCTGACTCCACAGTTCTACTAGGACAAAATACATGAATACACATGAAACCCTCAGAAGAATGCTTGGCACATAACAAATGCTCAATAAACATTAGATTTCATCCTTGAAAATTTCAAGGTTGTCCTTCCTCAAACTCTCTGTGGGCCTCTGGTTGTATCCTGATCACCCTCTGACAAACAAGGCTGAAAGGTATTTGTCTCTATATTAACAAGGCCATGTCATACTTGCTGGCAGCATTACGAAAACTTCTTAGTGGATCTGGACAAGGGTTTGGCCACCCTGAATAATGAGCAATGGTTAGTCACAGTGCCCACCTACTGCGTGTCGGGCATGACTCAGTGTCCTGTCCTGTCCTCCACTCCCAGCTTTTCCTCCTGGTCAAACACTTTGGCTAAAATGAACTTGCCTCCTGCAACCAATTCCTGGAAGGATTAACTGGCTCTGTTTGGAATGAGCTGGCCTCCATAGCAGTGTGGACAAGCTCCCAGATGTAATCATACAACAGTCTGGTTAGCGGGAAAGCTAATCAGAGGCCCACCTCTCACGTACCTGAGAGTCCTGACCCCCCATGGCAGCACCTCTGGCACTAGTCTGGGAAACAGTCCCCAGGGGTGTGGCCATGCAGTTAGAAGACAGAGCCGGCTGCCCTCCATGTAGCTAAGGCAGCCCACTAGTGCAACGCCCAGCCATGCTGTTGCTGAAACCTGAGCAGCTGTTTGATGAAATCTTGCCCTGCTGGTTCAGCAAGGCTCACTTCTAGGTGCAAACCTTGTGGTGAAGTTGGCTGCACCTGAAGCTCTTTATGGCCATGGGACAGGAGGCCCTTCCTTGGGCAGGTCTTTAGGGAGTCTTTAGGGAACAGCCCTAGAAAGGGCTATTCCTGCTGGGCAGCCTATTCCTGGAGCTCTGTCTTGCAAAATCACATTAGTGACCACAGGGAGGTACAAGGAACTAGGTGGCTCAAGAGGAACAGCCCGCCAGTCCAAAGGGTGTGGACTGTGAATATAGCAAAAGACAAACAAACAAAAACCATGATGGGTTTTAGGAAAGATAGATTGGGATTGGATCCAAACCCCAGGACCGGTACTCTGCCTCTCTGAGCCTTGATTTCCTTATCCATTAAGTTGGAGATGATGATATGGTTCTGCAGTGATGGATAGGAAAGAGCTCACTGACCCAGCACATGGAAAGCAATCTGAGACACTCTGCATCTCTCCTCCTCTATTTCTTCTCAATGCTGATGCCATCACTTCACCGAGGCCACTTACCACCCATGGGCACTTGGGGCTGCCTCTTACTTTCTTCCAAAGTGACAGTTTTACCTGATAGTTAGCAAGTGGGAGGTTAAACACCTCCCTGCCTTCTCAGAGGAAACAGAAAAGAAGCAGAGTAAAGCTCAGGATAAGGTTCCAGGGCCAGAGGCTTTGCCTCTGTCCCCACAGCAATGAGCAGTTACTCTTGTCTCTAAGCCTCAGAGACATTTCATCTGTGAAACAGAGAGAATAACAGTATTATGTTCTAGGTGGGTTTCACAATTGTTTTTGGCAACAGATATAGGGGACAAGCACAGTATCCGCCACATAGTAACTGGTCACAAGAGTAGGCAAAGATAATGATGATAAAACATGGGCCATTACTCTCACCTACCAACTCCGCAAATGTCTACTCCCAATCTGAACCTAAAGTACAGATGGAGAATTCTAGTATAAAAACTAAATCTCAACTCATGGGCTCTTCTGCTCTACCTTCTGGGGCCTCTGCCTGTACCTGGAGAAATCTACAGCAGAAGCTGCACCTCTGTAATGATGATAGAGATCCCAGTGTGCAAGCAGTTATGGGGCGATCCTGCTGTCCCTGACCCTGGGCCTCTGAGTTCTCACACTTTTACATCTGCAGAAAGTCTGCAGCTTTCTGAGCAATGAAAGGGTATTGCAAACTTGTAAAGGGTATGTAGCTCTGTAGGATGCTGTTTCCACCCTAAAAGGTCCACAAACTCTTAGATCTTAGTGTCCTATAAACCACTTATTTGTCTGTTCTCATATTGCTATAAAGAACTACTTGAGAAGGGCAATTGATAAAGAAAAGAGGTTTAATTGGCTCAAAGTTCCACACGCTGTACAGGAAGCATGGCTGGGGAGGCCTCAGGAAGCTTATAATCATGGTGGAAGGTAAAGAGGAAGCAGGCAGATCCTCTTGTCTGGAGCAGGAGGAAGGAGAAGAGGGAGGTGCTACAAACTTTTTAACAACCAGATCTCATGAGAAATCACTCACTATCATGAGAACAGCAAGGGGGAAATCTGCCCTCATGATCCAATCACCTCCCACCAGGCCCTGCCTCCAATGTTGGGGATTACAATTCAACATGAGATTTGGGCAGGAATACAAATGCAGACCATATTGCCAGGTCTCCCACGAGTCTCCCATGAACAGAGATCAGAGCTTGGTGCCTAGCCAGGCAGAATGCCCCTCTATTCACACCACCCAGGCCTTCAGGACCAGCGGGCTTGCTTCTGCATGTTTTTGCTATGTTGGGCTCCCTGGTGTCAGGATGGGCTCTGACACAGAACTTTTCCTTATAGCAAATCCAGGAGCTTTCATCAAGTCCTTCGTTGGAGTGTCAGGCATGTTGATAATATCCACAATTTCTGCATAGTAATTTCTAATAATGTCCTTAGTGTGTTAGGCATTTCTATTGCTTTATCTCTCACTTCTTGGGGTTGACCACTCTCCCTATAGAGCTTCGGAAAGAAAGTCAGTCTTTTCAATGTCATTCCCACAGTCAAGGAAGGCTTCTGCAACCTGAAGTTGATTTCATGTGAAAACCACCTTCGTGCAGCCTCTGACAGAGCCTCTTCAAGGAGGGAAACTGCGGCAGACCTTTGGTACTTTTTACCTCACATCTTGGGTTACCCCATAGCACCAGCACCCAAATTTGGAAACCAATACTTATCCTTTTATTTGAAATAAAGTGTATTATACAGCTGAAAACTGGGTTGGGGACAGGGGTGTCACCTAGACTGAGGTAATCTGGTATTTAGATGGTCCCTGACCTAACAATGGTTTGACTTACAATTTTTCCTTTTTATGATGGCCTGAAAGTGATTCTCATTCAATAGAAATAATTTGATTACCCATATGAACATTCTGTTTTTCACTTTTAGTACAGTATTCAATAAATTACAGTATTTGATAAATAAATAATTTCAATAAATTAAAGATATTCAACACTTTATTATAAAATGGGGTTTATGTTAGATAATTTTCTCCATTCTGGGCTATCGTGTTTTGACCATGCTTAAGGTAGGTTAGGCTAAGCTATGGTGTCTGGTAGTTTAGGTGTATTCAATTCATTTTTGACTTATAATATTTTCAACTTATGATGGGTTTATCAGGACATAACCCCATTCTAAGTCAAGGAGTATTTTTATTCTGTTTCTTTCTCCACAGTAACTGGATTCCAGATGGCTCCAAGAACCAAGTTAGATCATGAAAGTCAACGAAAATCATTTCAAGGACTTCAGTTGGAGCTGTGCAGGAAGAAAAAAAATCCCAGTTTTTCACAGGACTGGGTGCTTAAATATACGTAGAGGGAGGAAGTAGATGAATTCTTATCCAATTATTGATTAGCTGAGATTTATTTTCATCATGTAAGGATAACACAAAGACCAGGAAGAATTATTGCTGCCCTCTTACAAGATCAAACCCTTAGATACTTGCATTAGTCTGTTTTCATGCTGCTGATAAAGACATACCTGAGACTGGGCAATTTACAAAGGAAATAAGTTTAATGGAGAACTCAAAGTTCCACATGGCTGGGGAAGCCTCACAATCATGGCAAAAGGCAAGGAGGAGCAAGTCACATCTTACGTGGATGGCAGCAGGCAAACAGAGAGCTTGTGTAAGGAAACTTCTCTTTTAAAAACCATTAGATCTCATGAGACTTATTCACTATCATGAGAAAAGCGTGGGAAAGACCTGCCCTCATGATTTAATTACCTCCCACTAGGTCGCTCCCACAGCATGTGGGAATTCAAGATAAGATTTGGGTGGGGACAGAGCCAAACCATATCGATCCCCTCCGGCCCCTCCCAAATCTCATGTCCTCATATTTCAAAAACAGTCATGCCTTCCCAACAGTCCAACAAAATTTTAACTCATTTCAGCATTAACTCAAAGGTCCACAGTCCAAAGTCTCATCTGAGACAAGACAAGTGCCTTCCACCTATGAGCCTGTAAAATCAAAAGCAAGTTACTTGCTTCCTAGATACGATGGGGATGCAGATATTGGGTAAATACAGCCATTGTTTAAAATGTCAGCAACTGTGCCATACATCTTATATCTAAAGCTAACTGGGTCCCATGCTAAGTTTTGAGATCTTTTTGTTCAATTTACTGTGCTTGGAAACTTCTTGGTTGAGTAAAGTATGACAAATCTTAGCAGAACAAAATGATATAAGGAAATATATGATTAATAAGTTTACCACAAATAAAGATTTTTTTTATAGATTTGTCTATCTGTAACCGGACTCTGACTTAGTTGATGTGTAATAATGCTTTTTTTCTTTCATAAGACTGAATGTGATATAAAAACACTGAAGAAGTGAAAAATGAAAAATGTAGATATTTTTCTATACTCCTTCTACATCTATATGCTTTGGGAATACCCAGATAGACTAAGATTTTCATTTTCCTTTCAGATAATATTGCAAGTGGTTTGTTTAATTCCATATTGTTGAAAAGTTTACATTTAGTTTGCAGCCCCAAATTAAACATTTTTTACTTTTTCTTGCATTTAAAAACACAAATAAGATAACTTAATTATAAATTAGATAACTTAATTACCTTTAATATCTTATATATTTTTAAAGAGCCATTCTGTTTGGGTATGCAACTTAGCATAGGCCAAGCTGAATTTTTCCTCTTCATTGCCCCGGATGTTGATATTTTCAGAATAGATTGGGTAGCATATACGTGAGAATAAATTTCTTAGGCATATAAAGGTCAATGTCATGAGAACAAAAATTGTCCACCCCACATACTGCCTGGACTGCCTGGACACTGAGGACAAAGCCACCCCTTTCTGTTTACATTACTGTGACTTTGCTATTTTCACAGCTTCATTGTCCCTTCTTTACCTTTGCAGGACTGTTCCGCCCACACAAATGGTATGATTACTCATAACAGGAACTTCCTTAAAATCCACCAACTCTTCAATGTACCGCATCATTTGGAGTGCTGAGATGCTTTCAGTCTTTTACCTCAAAATCCTCACCTTGTGATTCCCACAAATTCATGGCTATTGTATTGGGATTCTTATCCAATCTTCACCAATTTCCTGTGGTGAAAGGCCTGCCTTAAGCCAAATTTTCACCTCTCTACAAATTCTGAACTTATTTTCCTATTTCTAACATCCAAAGCTTTGCAGAGTTGGTGCCTTCCTTTACTGCAGTAAATAATGAATTCAGCCTTGTCTTATAAACAGGTCATGTTGGTCCTTTTTGAGTGTTGGTCCATTTTTAGTATAGAGGTTCACTTTTTCAGATGTCCAGAGAGCCCCTCAGAGCTGGCTCCCTGCCTGCCTCCCAGCCTCGTGTGCCTGGCCTGCTGGTCTTGTGCTGGCCTCCTTGTGAGCCACTCAGCTTCCCTGGGACACCATGCTCTTCAGTATCTCCACAAGTCTGCCCGTGCTGTTTCCTCTGCATACCCAGGAGTCTTCATTTATGCTTAAGTTCCAGTAAAAGCATCATTTCCCTTATGAGAACTTCTCTGATCGACTCTACCCTCAGACAGAGGTAATCATTTCCTTTTCTTTCCCACTGCTATTTTATGCCCATGTATTTGCTATCAGATGAATACAAAACTCACTCTCACACTGTATTGTAATTACACATTTCCTGTCCTTGAGATACTTGAGATCTGAGTGTGTGTGTGTTTAATATTTGTGTCCTTAATAGCAGGTACAGGAAGGCCACTTCGATAAGTGATTCAAGAGAAAGCAAAAACAAAAGAAGGAAATGCATAAATGGAGAAACCAAGAGAAGTAGAGGCAAACAAAAGGAAAAGAGGGAATACGATTTGCCTAAAATCCAGTTTCTCCCACATTCGTTGACTCATTTCATGTATCTGCCAACATACTCAGAACTTTTGCTATTTTTGTTTATTTACTCTTCATAGCAAGCCCGTGCAGCATGTACTGTACACTTTTACTTTATTCTGTTTTGCAAATAAAGCAGATATAAAACCTAGGGGAAGTAAAGTAAAATGTTCAAGGTCACAAATCAGCAGGTGGTTTAGTAGGGATTTCAGCCAAACAGCATTTGCACATAGGTATCTTTGAGGAGACTTCACAAAGATCGAAGTAAGTTTTCACAGATATAAGCTGCATAGCATGCTATGGAGATAAGGGAGGACCCACACACATTTATTTCCAAATTGACTATGAGACAATGAAAGAATGAAATTTGGACCATTAATAAAAGACAATACCTAAAAATCAAAGCAACGTACATGCTCCAAAGAAGCACTGCATTTCTGACACAAAGAGTAGAAAGAAGATCCCTGAGTCCCCCAGTCGGTCCAGCATCCTCCTAAAGAAACAGTGAGTACTGTACACCCAGCGATTTTCCAATGTCAGTGCAGCAAGGTGATCCCTGGATTCTAGATTACAAGGGATCTCAATGCTCTTCAACAACATCAACCCCCATATGTAATTTAAACCATTACCAGGGAGTGGGAGAGAAAATGCAGTCCAGATACACAGGTCTAGAATAGACATTCTTAATATAGGTGTAAAATTTAGGTCATCTGGAGAAATGGACACACTGCAATTCCTGCATGTATGAGATGGAGAAATTTAATTCCAGAGCTCCTCTTGGAGATGGAAAAAGTTTGGCAAGCTGTTTGAGATCAGAGAGAGTACCCCAAGGACATGCTCATTTAATAAAACGTGGTCACTTAAGCTACTTTTCAAGAACGAGGCTTGCTATTTAAATAGTTCTTGGTTTTGTGAAGCACTGAGCACATTTGGTGTCTAGAAGCTATGGCTTCAAGAACTACTCCCTGGTAAGTAATCTATGCTGCCAGTTAAATGAAGACCATATGCGTTTACCATCTGCCAAAGTGGGGTAAAACAACAGTATAAGTGCCATATGCTTAGTGCCAACTGAGTGACAGAGAAGAGGTCAGACAAAGGAATGCAGTAAGGACGGATTGCTCCAAGTGAGTGGTTTAAGTGGGACATGGGTGGACTAGAAATAAAAGTCATCCATAATGAATAGAATACTTTAGGGTGAGGTTTGTATAACTCACAGATGTCCAAGAGCTGTACATTTATTTCATGCAGTGGGTCTAGTCTGGATAACCAGTGTCTATTCTTTACATTAAACTTAGTTCTGGAACAGTACATTACAATATCCCGGAAGCACATAGTCAAGAAAAGAGTTTGGAAATGCAATTCAATTGACCCCGCATCCCACTGGTGGCTAGAAAACACACAGAACACTGTAATTGTGTTTCCTGGCCCTAGAGGCCCATGGCATGTGTTTGGGCTAAATTTCACAGTCCTGCCATGATTAATGTCTGCAAGTTCAATATGCTACACACAAAGGGTGTGGAAAATATGTTGTAAGGTTACACATGATCATCTGCAGGTAGGCAGGGGTGCGGGTCTGGCTCTATGATGTGACACTCTTTCAACTTTGTTATTAAGGGATAAAATTTGGCCCTCCCATTGTATATGTAACAGTCATGACATATAACTTCTTTGTAATGCTTTGGGTCACCCATACTGTTGTAATCATGAACATGCCCGACACATTCTCCAGAGAGTCACTCTCGTAGGATTGTCCTCACATTGTGGGAATTTCTGGATGGGTAAAAGCCACAGAGAGTGAAGAATGTCCAAGGAGGACAAATTTGGATGACAGAGGCTCAGGTCTGCTCTGCTACGTACGTAGTAACTTTAGGAGAGTTACTCAGCCGCTTACCCTCATTTCTTAACCTTTAAAAGGAAGTTAACAATACATGCCCTGACCACCTGCAGAAGATATTATGAGAATCAAACTAATGTCATATGTCAATGAGATTTTTAAAGCTATAAAATACAAGTCCAAAGCAAGATTCTTCAGTGCCATGATTTTTTAAACGAATCTAATAGATTTGGTCAGATAATTGCTCCATTAAGAAATTCATTTGAAACAATATTGGGTTTGATTGACTTATTTGATTTAATTGGAAGATTGACTACATTGCTTCAATGGATGTAGTTCATGTGGTCGACCAAGTATCTGGGATAAGCTGAGCAGGCAAGTGATGAAATACTATCTTGCTCTTGAAGGAGCATGGCACACCCACACCACACTGAGATGCCCATCTAGATATCAGTTATTCTCTTGAGCCTCTTTTGAGCTGTATTCCAGGGCTCTATATTCACTTTCCCTACAGATGTTTCTATGGAGGGAGGAGTTGGAAGACAGGGTACTCCAGCTACAAGATAAAAATAGTGCATCTTCCTGGAGATTTAATTTTACACAAAGATTTTTGAGGGAAAAAACCCTACAAACATTACATTTATTATATATACATATAAGCATACAAAACATATGACTTCATAGAATAAACACCGAAGAAATTTCGTATGTAGAGAAATCTGTCCAGACTGTAGAGCCCACTCGATGGTCCTCTCATAACAGAGTGATGTCAGGGTATGTAACAATAAGGCTGTCCCATTTGGCCCCATCTTTGTTTGGCTGAGGCTTCCCTTCACACAGCTTTGAGATAATAAGATAACTGATATGGTTTGGCTCTGTGTCCCCACTCCAACCTCATGTGGAATTGTAATCCCAGTGTTGGGGGAGGGACCTGATGGGAGGTGAGTGGTTCATGGGGGCAGATTTCCTCCATGCTGTTGTCATGATAGTGAGTGAGTTCTCATGAGATCTGATGGTTTAAAAGTGTGTGGCACTTCTCCCTTTGCTCTCTCTCTCTCTCTCTCTCCTGCCACCATGTGCAGAAGGTGCTTGCTTCCCCTTTGCCCTTCCACCATGATTCTAAGTTTCCTGAGACTTCTCCAGCAATGCTTCCTGTATAGCCTGCAGGACTGTGAGTCAATTAAAGCTTTCTTTTTCCCCCCTAAATTACCCAGTCTCAGGTTCGTTATAGCAGTGTGAGAATGGACTAATACAATATCCAAGTCCCTTAACTTCATTTCCGGGACTTAGTAATTTCCAGGACCTGGGACAGTATGTTGTCCTCTTGGGAGGGTGCCCTGGGAGTCTGTGCTGAGCAGGGTCTGGATGCTGATGGGGCCAAGACAGTAGCTTGTCTCCTTGAGAGGACACTGGAAGGCTGTGCTAGACAGGCCCAGAGCCCCGATGAGTGTCCTCAAACCTGACTCTGTGAGCGCATGGCTGATGATGCGAGTGACTGGTGGCTGTTTTTGGACAGTAACATAGCCTTGTCTGTTGGGTAATGACTTGGCTTCTTTCCAGCCCTCGGGTACTCCTGGTGGAAACTCCTTTCCCCTGGAGCTCTCCCAGGCCTTCATTCTTCCCTAGGGACCACATGGTCTCTCTCACCAGCTGGCGCTGCTCTCCAGCCTCTGGGGGCAGAGGAACCTCTCTTTGCCAGGCTGCATGTGATCCTCTCAGTCATGCAGTGCTGCCAGTCTCTCAGTGTGTCTTAGTCCGTTTGTGCTGTTATAGCAAAATACCTCAGACTGAATAATTTTTAACAAATAAAATTTATTTTCTCACAGCTCTGGAGGCTAGGACATCCAAAGATCAAGGAGCCACTGGGTTCAGCTGTCTGATGGGGATGATCTGTGCTTCCAAGATGTCGCCTTGTTGCCCTTGTTGCCCCTCCTCTGCAGGTGAGGAATGAAGAAGAGAAAGTGAGCCAAACACTGCCTGCAGCCTCTTTTATAAGGGCCTTAATGTCACTCACGAGGCAAGAAGCTCACGTGGCCTGATCACCTCTTAAAACCCCACCTCCTAATACCATCAGAGAGGCCATTTAATTTCAACACCTGAATTTTGAAGGGAACACATTCCAACCATCGCATTTTCTTTCTTTTTCTGTTCTGTATTCCTGGAACCAAGGAGGAGGGAAGAGGTCTTCGGGGTACAGGTGCAAGAATTTAGTGAGTGGGCTGGAGGCACATGCTAATACCTAGAAATATGATCCACAATGAGTGATGATATTTCAGAACTCCCTTTTGCAATGTTTATTAGTGTCTTTATTTGAGGATGTCTATATTTTATAATATGAAACTTCTTTACATTATTCTAAATTATTGTCCACTTCAGCCAACATTACTGAGTAGCCTCCACAGGGTAAGTGCTGAGTGAGGGTCCCCTGGGATGACAGAGGTGGGAAGGTACAGTCCCTGCCTAAGGGGCTGCCCCTGTGGAAGGGCATGAAGTACACACGTAAGCAGTGTATGAACAAGTGCAGTGCAACCACAAGGACTTCAGAGTCCAGGTCTGGACGGGATGCCTAGGGGATGGACCATGTCCAGAAGGGCTCCAAGGAAGAAGTGTCTTGAGATGTGACCTAAAGTTGGACAAGATTTCTTCAAAGTCTTTATCCCCTTTCATTTCTTCTTCTCATGAACAGCATGCAGTATCCCTGTGGATTGGCATTCGTCGCCTCACATGCTCCCTTCACTCACTGCCTTCACATGCTCCCACCACCATCCCACCTGTTCTAGGTGCATATTTTCCTCTAAAATGAGTCATTTCTACAGGCAGAGCCTGCTCTGTCCACAGCAGACTTAGAATAATAGGCTTCTCTGTCTTTAGTTTTGACTGGGTGAGAATTCACTGGTTTGGCACATGGTGATCTGATTTGCTGAGGAATTCACCGGAAATGCCCATGGGCATATCACCATTGAGGGGGTAGAGGCATTGCCTCCTGTGGAGAACCACACCAGGAACATGTAGGTTCCCACACAAGCTGATTTGTGAAATTCTCCTCCTCTTTCTCTTTCTTTCTCAATTAAATTTAATAAAACAAGCTTGGACAAATGTTTCAAGCTAAGTAGCAGCAAGTGTTTTTGAATGATGTCATGACGATCCGAGTCTCTGAAATCTAGGACTCTAGTTCTACTCCCAGTATCCCACTGACGTCTCCCAGAAGAGGAGTGAGCAGCACACAGTGCACGATGGGCTCTTTGGGCTGAGGCTGGCGAGTCCCGGGGCCATGTCTCACGACAGGCAGATATACAGCATGGACGGCGTTCTGAGCAGATGCAAAGTTCCGGGAAATGGAAGAATTCCCCCGCTCAGGACTCACTCCCCATGGGGACGTCCACAAACATTGTGCATGGGAGCAAGAAAACCTGAGAGGGAAGTGGTATGTTGCTCAGTGCGATCCTCATGGTCAGCCTGGGGCAGAAGCCCTTCCTCACAGGGCGCTGCGATGGCCCCTATGTCAGGAGCCGAGCTGTGGCTCACAGGTCTGATGATGCAGTTGTGATCTGTGGGTCCGTGGACGGCTTGCTGCAGGGTTTCCTCGTGCAGCAGGAATCGACAGGGAAGGGTCAGAGACCAGCTGTCGCGCCTTCGAAACCTTGCTGTGGAGCCTCAGGCTATGTGCAGGAACTTTCCTGGCCTTATTTCTCTTACGATTTTTTCCCTTAACTTTATTGTCCCCAGCGTTTTCCTAACTGCTTGATAACCAACCAAAAAAAAAAAAAAAAAAAAATCGGCCGGGCGCGGTGGCTCACGCTTGTAATCCCAGCACTTTGGAAGGCCGAGGCGGGCGGATCACGAGGTCAGGAGATCGAGACCACGGTGAAACCCCGTCTCTACTAAAAATACAAAAAATTAGCCGGGCGTGGTGGCGGGCGCCTGTAGTCCCAGCTACTCGGAGAGGCTGAGGCAGGAGAATGGCGTGAACCCGGGAGGCAGAGCTTGCAGTGAGCCGAGATCGCGCCACCGCACTCCAGCCCGGGCGACAGAGCGAGACTCCGTCTAAAAAAAAAAAACAAAAAAACACTTTAGATCATTTCCAATTTCCACTCTTATGAAGTCTAGGCCATGAAAATTCAAACCTACATTTGCTTGGGATGGCAAAGCTGTAGTAAATTATGTAGATTTAAAAAACAAAAGGAATTTAACGAAACAGCCTGTATTTACTTTCTTGAATTGTGAAGACTATCATTTACTATTAGTTTGGAAATATACCCTGATTGCTTTAGTCCTAGAACATTTCAGATCTATGTCAGTTTCAGCCTTTAATGACTATAGAACAGGAGAGCCATTTTGTGCACACAAGCTCCATCAAGTGCAGAATTTTCTAATGCACCCAAGGGTTATGGGTGTGTATTTTTTAAATACAACTACAGGCTACTCCTCAGAGACAAGTATTTTATATCCTTGGCTTGATATGTGTTAGAAAGATACATATTTTTAAAAGAGATACATATAGTTGGGAAGTCTATATTTTTATGCTAGGGCTGTCCTGGAGCAAGACTCAGGATGATAATGTGGAAGTTATAATAATATAAGCAATAGTACTAGCCCTGACACTTATTTCCAAAATCAAGGTGGCATTAATTTCGATCAGGCCTTTGAAAACTTTAGGATATTTATATTTCACAGCCCAGGAACATCTGCCACTCAGATAGGAAAAAGGTACAGATTCTTTTGACATAGAGAAAATAACGGCCTTTTTAAAAAAATCAATGAACAGAGACAGGAGACAGAGAAAGGAAGTTATAATATCCAAGAAAAACGAACACTTTGGATCTGGCTGCACAGGAAGAGCTGGACAAAATATGAAATCCCCTGGCTGCCGACAGGAGCGGAATTCCTCGAGTTACTTTCCAGGGCTCGTTTCAGTAGTCAGAGGACCAACGAGTAAGAATAATTCTCTTTCAAGAAATTCCAAAGCATGCAACTCAGCTGAGGTCACTGCAGCTGTTGAGGAATGAGGCATGGGCTCTTTTTCAGCTGTTGGGGGTGGCAAAAATGCATTTCGTACATGTCATCTACAAACCCCGTCAACACCCATGCTGTGTGTGGAGCTTTTCATTTCACCAGGAGCGGCGAAACCCACTGCCCTCCCCGGGCCGCCTTGCCCTGTGTCTCCCCAACATTCCTGGGGTTTCCAGGCTGCACCCCTCTCTGCAGCTCATGCCTGTGTGCGGCGTGTGGACGACTCGACAGGGAGAGTGAGGGAAAGAAAAAAAAAAAAAGCATTTGGCTGGCGGTCAGAGCAGCAGGAGCAGTTGCAGATGCTGCTATTTACACTATTTTCACATTCTGGAGAACAAAGAGCAGGAGGCTGCCAACAAATCTCAGGAACTCAGCGTTCCCCCCCACAGCAGCTCAGCCAGTTCAGGAGCGTGGGACAGACAGGCCATGGCGGCACAGACACGGGGCATCTCTATCCTAATGGTGCACTCTGCCAGCCACCGCTGCGCGAGGCCCAAGGCAGAAGGACGACAGGACTGTCCACTTGTCACTGCTTCAAATCTTCTCTGGGGGACAGTGCTGGAAGCGCCGGCTCTCGCCCAGGCCGGATGAGAGCACTGGGACAGATTGATGATTTCAGCCCTCATCGTTCCTTTGAATTGTAGATGCACCGAGTGGGTCTCTCCTCTGTCCTGCACTGAGCGCCTGTTGTCGGGGCTGCATCTTGCTCCCTGTGAAACCCAGGGCAACGTAGAGAGACAAAAGTTATTTATTTTGGGACCAGATTAGCACAAATTAATTCCTGGACCAAATCCAAGACAGCCTGTGCAAGAGACCGGGAGGAGGAACAGGGCTATTACTCACCATCAATGGCCCTATTTTGAGGACACGTGCTATATTTAGCCCAACGATAGCACATCCTAGGAGACTGGTATATTATCGCGAAACCTAGAAGCCGCCTGGTCTGGTTGCGAAACACTCACCAAAGTGAAACCATCTCAGCTAGACTGGAGAGATGAATGGGGGTCTAGGGAATTGTGCTGGGTCCTACTCACCAGTCATATCGCTGGGCAGAGCCCGTTTGCTTTCCCTGTTAGGAGATCTGTTGAAAGCATTACAATAAAAGTTATTTAAGTCACATAGTCTTTAATCTTCCAGCACAATATTGCGCCCATGCCAGCAATGAATCATATCGCATTGTTATGCCTTTTTATAGTCTGATAATCTGTATTGTGTGTTTATAACCCTTGTATGCTGTATTTTATGAGGGGAAAAATTTCTACAACTCGCAATCTACAACCCATGAATTTACCACCTTAACTACTTGGGTTGATGGTGAGACGTGGAAGAAAGATTCAAATGCACAGAGTTAAAAGTCGTCTCTACATCACGGTGACTTAGCTCAGGGCCTTCTCACCTTCTCTTTATTCCTACACAGTGGCTACCTGAAGGGAATGCTTTCCCAACATTAAGCCCTTGGAAAGGGTGGAATGGGTGAACTAGACAGAAATCAGCATCTTCTGAGAGCAAACCCAAGGCATTTTGTCTTTGAACTTCCCCTCCAGATGTGGGCAATCTTACTGCTCTAGACACTTATACAGAAGCCACTTGTTTGACACATAGAATGTCCATTTTTCCCCAGATCTCAGTGGTCTGCATCCCAGGCTGGTACCTGGGAGCCTGCACTGCCCTGGTCCTATGGTGCCATTCAACCTCCGTCTGTGATTGTGTTTCCAGGAGAACATGACTGCACACAGACCTACCTGCCCGCTCCTTTCTCTGTAGCCTTGGCAGTAGAAAAATAAGCGGTTCTCAACCAATTCCTGAGTGTCCAACAGAGAGACTGGGACCCCACTGATCACAGTGCCCTCCAGGCCCTGGTGCAGAGAGTGGCCGGCAAGGGGTGGTGGAGCACGGGTCTCCTGTGAGTACAAGCCCAGGGTATGGAACAGCTGAGGTCCTCCTGCCTGGCAACTTTAGAGTTCTTCCAAGGCCCCAGAGTGCTGGCCTGTCCCTTCTTGTCCCTCCTACTCTGCTGTAAAATGGTGACTGGGAAGAGCCTGGTGTTCCATGCCCAGCATTGGGCATATTCTGGTGACCTTACCATCATTCGTCCCTGCTCCCTGCTCCTAGGAGGCCTCGTGAAGCCATCCTTGGAAACCTTGGCCTAGTCTGGGCCTCCTGGGCCAGCTCCCCTGAATAAACCTGAGAAGGCTAGCAAGTCGAACGCTAACTAACTTGCTTCCTATAAGTCTCTTCTCCCAGGGTTTGGGTTTTTCCTGCCGACGCTCTGATGCTGACGACCACCAGTCCCACTCCCCCACCCATCCCAGAAGCCCACGGATGGAGCTTTTGCATTTTTGGTTAGGAACCCCAGTTTGGATCAGTCCATTTTCCCTAGACTCAGCCTCACAGTGGTCTTGGCTTGGCCTCAGCTCTCCTTTCTGGAACATTGTCCCAGTATAAAGCTGCTAAATCATGGGCCCTACCACAATCCCCTGCCCAGGACTCCACAACCACTGCTGCCTCTGATTGGTGTCCTTCTTCTCTTTCCTTCCACTTAAACCTCACAGAGAAATATTCACCACTACAGAACACTGTGGCTGTTTTGTGCACTAAGGACAGTGCTCATATGCATTCACCTATAGATGTATTTGTCCAGTTTTATTCATTATCCATGGAGCTGTCGCCGTGTTGCAGACACCCTGCTACTCATCCAGTAGTTGGTGTGAATGGTAAGATGTGGGCCCCGCAGTCCTGCAGGGCAAGCACAGCGCATGTGATGGGGTGCATTCGTGGAAGTGGCAGGTGTGGGCAATTCAAGGGAATCTGGTGTCTGACAGAGGAGGCTTTAACTACAGATAACAGTCCTCCAAACTGAAAGGGACTCAAGAAATGGAGGTTATGATCCCACCTTATAAGGAATCAGTAAATAAACAGTGTGAGGGTTGGCTCGGGAGTGCAACAATGCTGTCAGGGACCCAGCGTTTTTCTTTCCTTCCCTGCACTCAGCAATCTCCACCTGGTTAGCTTGGCCCTTAGGCTTGTCAGCTTTGGTCACAAAGTGGCCATGATGGCTTAAGCATCCTGTGCTCCTGTAGCCATGTTCAAAAGGGGAAGGAGAGCACTTTGTTCTGAGAATGCTTTCCTGATTGTGAGACCACAAAAACACCTCCAGGGGCTCCCCAGACATGTCAATTCAGGCTTCCATAGCCAGGGTTAGAACAGATGCCCATGTTTCTAACATGACCACAAGGTGGGCATGCTCCCATGGCTCTGACCGCTGAGACTGCGCCATAGGGGACTCTCCCAGGCATCTGATGGGCAGAAGGCAGGGAACATTGGTGTGTGTATGTGTGTGTGTGTGTGTGCGCATGTATGTGTGTGCACACGTGTGTGTGTGTGTGTGCGCGTGCTTGAGGAAACAGGATCTGTAGGGGAAACTCAAGAGGTGTGGGTGTAGCGGCCTCCCAAGTTTTGCAGCCACACCTGCAGCTGTGGAAGGAAGAGAGGAAGCATCTGGGGAGTCTCCAGGACTGCCAGTGGGGTGTCCAGACGAGGAAGAAGCCCTGAACTGCCTAGTGCTGGGGCACATCACTTGGTAAGTCCCTTCGTGTTGTGTTGTCTTTCTCCCTTTTGTCAGCTCTAAAACAGAGTTAGTGGAGCAGAGATGAACTGATGGACAGCAGAGAATTTTTGTGCTGCTTTTATTGGTTAAAAGTAGATTAAAGTACATATTCTTCTCTACTCACCCAACTCCCTAACTCCATCGACTACCTGAATACATGCCATTTAATTGATTTATTAGTTTTTGAAAATCATCTTACTGTTTTTATAAAAATGATATCCTGCTTACTGTAAAACTTTCAAACAATACAATATAGGACATAATATTAGAAGCAACTTAAATCTAACCAGTTACTTTCAACATTTTGGTGGATATCATTTAAGAAATCTCCATCTATGTATCTATACATAGAAATTGATTGATTCAATGAACACATATTTATTGATCACCTATCATGATCAGGCACCATAAAGTTCTGGGAATAAAGTTGCAAGCAAAACCACACACAGCATAGGCCCTGCTGTCGTGAAGTAACCCAGTATTCATAGGAGCCGTACGTTAATCAGCTAATTAGTAACATGTGACTATCATTAAAAAGTAAAATAAGAGCCACAAGAAATGGGAGATGTTCCACGGCAACGCAAAACAATATTATCTAAGCTAGGCTTGAGATCAAACGAGAAGGGAAGCTAGCTGGGTAGATGGGGAGGCACAGCCTCTAAGGGAGGGGAAAATATGCACTAAGGCACATGGCAGGCAGGAGCTGGCCAAGGCTGGAGCCTAGAGAAAAGGCAGAGAGGCTGGAGTAGACCCAGCAAGGGGGAGAGGAGTGGAAAATGAGGCTGGAAATTGGACAATGGCAAGGCCAGTCAGGGCTATCCAGGATTGTGATGTTTAAGCAATAGGAAGACATCAAGCTATTCTAAGCATACAGGGAGGGTGGAGGCAGGCACAACGCAGACGAAGGCAGGTGATGATGACATTGTAGGATTTGGAAGCTGATGGTAGAAATGAGAACCAATGACAGATGCAAGATACATGGGAAGAAAAATGGATAGACGTGGTAGCGTATTGGAGAAGAGGTGTTAAAAGTCATCCATGTGCTGACTTGAACAACTGCACGGCCAGTGGATCATAAGCTAACAGGAAATGCATGAAGACCGGGTTTGTAGGCAGAAGCTGAGGAATGTGCTCAGGGCTTGTTCCAGGGGCCCTCTGCTTCCAAGTGGCGCGGCCACATGACAGCTGGTTTGGGGGACTGGAACTCTGAGGAATAGTTTGTGCTGGAGTTAGATGATATTTAAAAATTATTAGTAGCTATTCAAGCCTCAGGCTAGGTATGATTGCTGAGAAGGAGCAGATATACAAAGACTGTCTTGTGAAGAACTCAAGCATTTAGTAGCCAACTAGGGAAACCCAAGCCTGGACAGCAGGCTGCGGAGTGGACGGGAGGAAAAGGAGAGCCCAGGGAGGACGATCCCCAGAAGCCACGCAGATAGGGGAGAGGCAGCCTCAGAATGGGGGGTATGGCAACATTGCCAAACATTGCCGGAGGACAGGAAGAAGAGCCCCAGTCACTGGCAGGTTAGGAGATGCCATCACCCCAGCTGTCCTTGCCCTCCCCTTTGCTTCCTTGCACAGTTCTGCTGGTGGACCAGGTCACAGGACTGCACTCCTCTGCCCCTCGCCCTCCTGTCTCTCAGGGGAAAAGTGAAGATCCCTTTGTCGCTCACCAGGCCTCCAAGAACTGGCCACAGAGGGCAGTGACCTCTCGGCCTTCACTTTCTTCTGCTCCTCCCTCACCCCTCAGCTCCAGCCTCGCTGGTCCCCGGCTCTTCCTTGATGGAGCCAGGGATGCTCCTTCCTCGGGGCTTGCCCTGGTGTTTCCTCCACCTGGAATGTCCCCCTCACAGATGGCTGCAAGGCCAAGCTCTCCTCCTTCAGTCTCTGCTCCATCATCAGCTTCCCAGTGAGCCTGCCCCTACCTTCTCATCCAGAAGGGCATCCTGCACCTCACCACATGCCTGGCTGCCTCACCTGCTGCTCCTTTCCCTGGCGAACATCACCTTCTGACTAATACACTATCTAGGCCTATTGTTTACTATGGTTATCATAGTAAAGAGGAGTGGAAGAAGACTCCATGAGTTTTGATCTGGGTGACTCATAAGGCAGGCATGGTATCAAATGGGAAGCAGAATTGCCAAGGGAACGTGCTTGGATTGGGAAGCTCAGAATCTCAGTTTAGATGTGCTAAATTTGCAGTGTCTAGTAGACTTATGTTGCAGGTTGAATAGTGTCCCCAAGAAGACACATTCAAGTCCTTATCGCAGGTGCCTGTGGATTGGCCTTCTTTTGAAGCAGGGCCTTGCAGTTGTCACTAAGTTAAAGAAAGACATACTTGATGATGGTGGGTTGGCCCTCGCCAGTGTTACTGGTGTCCTTATACAAGGCGGGAATGCCTAGAAGGTGAGGAACAACAGGGAAAGGCTATGTGGCAATTGAGGCAGAGAGTGGAGTGATGTTTACAGGCAGGGCACGCCCAGGGTTGCCAGCAACTTCAGAAGTTAGGAGAGATGTATGGGGCAGTTTCTTCTCAAGAGACTTTGGGTGAGGGTGGCCCTGCCAACACCTTGATTTCAGGCTTTTGCTCTCCAGGCAGTGAGAGAAAAAATCTCTGTTGTTTTAAGCCACTTGGTTGGCAGTAATTTGTCATGGCAGCTTTCGGACACTCGGGCGACACCAAGTGTGGATGGGTATCAGGGAGGTAGCTGCATGTATAATTCAGGAGCCCAGGAGAGTTCTGGACTGGAGCTATCCATGGATGTATTTAAAGCTGATGTGCAAAGTCATGAGACTGGGGACCATCCAGGCTGCAAGAGAAGATAGAGAACAGGGGAGAGGGACTGGGCCCTGGCATCCAGGAGGTTGAGGTAGATGAGGACTGGGTTGAGATTTAGACATCGCCAGGTGGAGTCGTTGTGGCCCCGGGGAGAGCAGCGGCCGTGGAGGGGTGGGGATGTTGAGCTGACTGCGGTGCATCCAAAAATGAATGTGGGAGGTCTATCTGGTGGGAAGCACAGACAATTATGTCACAGAGTTTTGCTGCAAAAGGCAGAAGAGTTAGTGGGGCAGAGGCAGTTGGGGAGGTGTGGGCAAGAGGAAGTAATTGTTGGTTTTGTTTTGAGTGGGAGAAATAATGGCATGCTGTCGTGTTTGGGGGAAGGACACAGAAGAATGAGGAGCATTCCGGCACTGGAGTGTTGCCCTGAGTAGGCAAGGGAGCACACGTCCAGTTGAGAAGCAGAGGACAGGCTTGAACAGGGGCATGGAGCCAGCACCTCCCAAGCAGCCAGGTGCAGGTGCTGGAGGGCGAGTGGGTGCCGGGGAGAGTCTGCGCATGAGCTCCTCCGGCCGCTTCAATTTCTCAGTGGAGCAAGAAACAAGGTCATCGCTGATAGAATGGAAGAAGAGGTGTTGAAAGTTTGTAGAGGGAGGAAGGTGTGAAATAATTGTCTAGAAGACTTAATTTGCCTTTCAATTAGTGTGCAAAGGATTTTTTTCTAATTATATGAAATTCAAAATAGAAAAAAGTACAGGGACGATATAATAAACACCCATAATACAACATAATAAGCATTAAGAAAGGCTAAAATTTTGTCATATTTGCCCCAGATATATGTCAGCCATAAAATAGCAGAAATGAAATTGAGTTATCAGAATTTAAAGTTAATTATTTATTTACTCTTCTTCTGAACAAGCTGAAGAAACTTAGAAAGCTTTAACTCTTAGCTGCCATCTTTCCTGTCTCATATTTTTGCTTTCAGTATTTTAGTTCTATCTTATGTTTACCGTGTCAGATTAGATATCATTATTTTTTACTGCCAATATTTATTTAGATTTGTCAATATGTTGACCAATTTATTTGTGTGCCTCTGCTATATGGATTTCTCTTCATTATTTGGATTCAATTTCACACTGTCTGAAGTTCATCCTTTAGTAGTTCTTTCAGTGAGTCTGTAAATAGTAGAATGTCTTAGTCTTTGCATGTGTGAAAATGTTTTCTCCTTAATTATACATAATATTTTAGGTGGGTACAGAATTTTAAGTTGGCACATTTTTCTAATAGCA
Organism: Symphalangus syndactylus; assembly: GCF_028878055.3. Taxonomy (NCBI): domain Eukaryota; kingdom Metazoa; phylum Chordata; class Mammalia; order Primates; family Hylobatidae; genus Symphalangus; species Symphalangus syndactylus. Next base: position 11,230,795 of record NC_072423.2, on the reverse strand, counting down.
CTTTAAAAATACTATTCCATTTTCTAGTGTATCTTATACCTTGTAAGTATTTTGTAAATTTGATTTGCTCTTTCATGGTATTCTAATTACCTAAAGCCTTTCTTTTCCTTAGCTCTTCCTCTCTTACACATCATTTTTCTTTCTCTCCTTCTTTCCTTTCTTTAGTGTGTAAGTGCCTTCTGAGATGGACATAGGGATAGAAAGGTAAGACCTCGTCCATTCTCCTTTCCATGAGGTGTGATGCTAAGAAGAACAATGATAATACAAAAAGGGGAAAGGGTTCTTTTAACTTTCGATGTGTAATTTTTCTTCTGTGGCCAATATTCTCTGAGAAATGTCATAATATATAAGACAATCTATGAATTGTTTTAGGAATGCATATGAGTTGTCTAGTGGTTAATATATGCCAGGCATTTTATTAGGCACTTCGGAAACAGTACGTGAAACAAACCTGGTTCTGTTTTCAGAAATCTTTCAGTCTAACAGGAGAAACATACTTAAAATAAAAGCTCAAAATACTTGGAAATCATGGTCCTTGGGCAGGAAAATTAAAATGATGGAATGGAGACAAATGAACTAGCGGTAGGTGACCCTAGGTGAGCATCAACAGGGGTCTATGGACAAGGTGGTGCAGGAAGACTCTAAGAAACTGGGAAGATGAGGAGAATCCAGCTCTGAGGAGAACAGGGGAAGGTCACTCCAGATGCCTTGGCTCTATGATCTGAGAAATATGGAGGTTTAACCACCCCAATTATTTTTTTTCTCATCAAAACAGTGCATGTATGACTTGAAAGCTTTATAAATTTCAGCCCAATAGCCAATACGTACTACTCCAGGCAAAGATCAAAACCCCTGCCCTGGGTGAATTTTCTTTCTAGCAGAGAAGGGGCAGGTGGGGATGGAAGACCAAATTGTGTAGAGGCCTCTTGTCCTGCCTTTTCTGAGGATGTGCACGAGGGAAGGGAAGAGAAGGTGTACAATGGTTTCATAAAATTCTCACTTGCTTCATGAAAAGCACCTCATCTTTCCATAGGGGTAAAAAGCACGTGAAGTTATAGTGAAGTTATAGCGGTCTCCAAATCAGCCTTCCTCCCTCCAGCCATTTTTCCCTTCATCCTTGATTTCCTTCCTGACCCTCTCTCTAATCTCCTTCCTCTCTCCCCACCCGTGCCCTCTTTCTCCCTCCCTTTCTTCCTTGGCTTGGTTTCTTAGAACGTGATTCCAGGAATGCAAGGGAAGGGATGGCGTTTGCCTTGTTCTGTTTTTTTTTTCCTAAGCTGGGCCCTAGGCTAGTGCTGAAGAGAAACTCTTTTCCTGCCCTCTCCTTCCTTTCTCCTCCTCGTGCTACTCGACTTTTCTTCTTTCTTTTTCGTTGTGATTCATTCATTTATTATTCATACATAGACTGTTTCAAAAAAGAATTAGAAGCAGTCTCTTTTCTTATTAAATTTTCCTTCCAACCATTTTCCTTCTTTCCTTCTTCCTACTACCCTAATCACGTCCCTTTCGGCAGGACAATGCTAAGATAATTAAAGAATGCTGGTTCCTAAGCATTTCACTAAAATTGCCTTCTAGAAAATAGAACTCCCTGTATATTCAATGAGATCGTGTGAGAAAATAACTCATCTTATGGCTCAGCTGTTTCAGGGTTCAGATTCAATTTGGCTATCCATCCAAAAGTTGGGATTTTTAATAAAAGCTTTTTACAAACCACTTGGGTATTCAAAAGTTTAATACATAACAAACAATAAAAATCATACTTGGAAATATGGGAGAGTAAAAATGCTACAAATATTCATGTTCATACATAATCTGTACTCCCTAGGACTTGGTATTGAAATTTGGAAAACACATTTTAAATTCCATTAAGCACATCATATTTGCCTATGCAGTTGTTGTCAGAGCAAGATTTGGAGAAATTTTGAATTTTTTCATAGTTTAAGTATCTCACATGCTTTCCTTGCTCTGTGCTGAGCTAGAAAGTTTGACACGCTCCCTTAGGTAAGGAGGAAGGGCGAGCTTTTTAAAGTTGTTTTGAAATAGGTGGTGGAGTAATAAAAGGAACCCTGGTTAGTGTCACATCTGTCTCCGCTCTTGCCTCTTTCAGGTACCCTGAGCCAGTGGTTCAAGTCCCTGGGTATCCGTTTCCTCTGTACTATGAGAATAATAACAACTTCCACAAATTTTGTTGTGGTGATTAAGTGATAATGTACACTAAAATGCCTTAAAACCTGTAGAGTTTGTCCAAAAAAGACTCCATTTATTATGTATTTAACTATCTTTTGTGACTGCCGAGTAGCAGTAGAGGGAGATGGACACATAACCAAATACATCTTGTGTTCTTCTGTGTGTGCGTGTGTGTGTGTGTGTGTGTGTATCTAAGAAGTCTAAGCAGTGTGCAGAATGGCATGAGAAGAGCCATTATAATTTTTCGTCATCCTGATATTCCTCGTAAACATCCTAGAATACCTTTGGGCATTGTTGCCCTATGTTGCCATTTCTCTTCATTCATTCATTTGTGTACACCTATTCATTGAATATTATTATGTATTAGGTACTACTCCAGGCAAAGATCAAAACCCCTGCCCTAGTTGAATTTTCTTTCTAGCAGAGAAGGGGCAGGTGGGGATGGAAGACCAAATTGTGTAGAGGCCTCTTGTCCTGCCTTTTCTGAGGATGTGCACGAGGGAAGGAAAGAGAGATAAGGCCTTCAAAGGAAGCCAGAGAAGAACAGAGTGTTTTCCAGGCAGAGAGGAGGTGAAGCCTTGTGCAGCCACAGAGAATCATGCCTGGTTATCTCCTGGGTTCCTGGCATTACTGCAGGAAGGTGGTAAGAACTCAGGGTGGTGGTGGTTAGGCTCTGGACGCTAGGTTTCTCAAACTTCTTGAAGTGTCCTGTGTCCCTGCTGTGTCCAGAAGCAACAAAGTAAAGCATTCTGAAGGAATGCATCAGCTGGTCATTGAATCTCTCAAGGGTAAACCAGGGGACCTGATGCTAGTGGTGACTCTTACACAATCCTTGAGTGGTGGGAAAAGAAGCCCAGTGGGAGATTTCTTTCCAGGATAGTTCTTTTTGTTAAATTCAGCTTGATTTTAAGAAAAGAAAACAAAAAGATGAGTAACTATTCTTGCGAAGTAGATTTGAGATTGTGAATTCACGCAGTGCTAAGAGGTTAAATGACCTGTTTAAGGTCACACAGATGGTAAGGAGCAAAGGTGGGGGAAAAAGGCACATTTTCTCCTTCCTGAACAACCATTTTCCTCCATAACTCTTGTCTTATGAGGTCACATAGGGTTTTGTTAATGGAAAACCACACAGGATATGGAAGTCATAGGATGTTAAGACTGGCTCAAAGTATTGAAATATACAGTAGTAACTACAGTTCTGCCCTCAATTTCTAAAGCAAATAGGACATTTTATTCTATCCCAGACAAAACTTTCCATAACTTCTCTTAGATCCTGCACATTCTTGTAAAGAGAACAGAGAGGAAGAGTATCTGCTAATGTATTTCATTGGCTATATTCTAGGATAAATACAATGAGTGGAAATCTGAGCCACTCCACAACCAGGTTTCTCTACATAAAATCATGAGAGAAAAGGCTCATCATAGGTTCAGGTTATGTTTCTAAGTGCATGTGTGTGGGTATAGCTCATTTCCTACTGCACTGCTCATCTTCCACCAGCTGAAGCTTCATCTGGAAACACCTTCTTACCTTACAGCTGCACCTTGTAGAAAAGCTAGAGGCAAATCCTCCATCTCTGTCCCTGAGGAAATCTTGCTGTCTGTGCCTTTTGGGGAGCCCCAGTAGTCTTCTCAGTAAATGCTGTCAGTTTTAAGATTTAATATCAAGAAATAGACCCCATCATGGTACACGGCACTGCAGAAGAGGTGTCTGATACTCATTCTTTGGTTATCATTCATTGCTTACCCTGTGTAAGGCTAGCAAGCTGTTGTCAGAACAGGGTAAGTAAATGAAGAAAAGCCAGAAATCAATGGGTTTTGGTCCAGTCATCATTGGTAAATGGAAAAACAAGCACGATACTTAGGGAGAGTGGGCTCTGTTACATTACACATCTTTATGTTGGATATTGCATGCAACAAATCGAAGACATCTGTATACCTCATAGGATTTTGTCATCTACAACAGAGGAATACATAGTAAATGGGAGAAAGTGTGCCTCCTTTCTAGGGAGCTTTGGGAAATTTACCTTTTTCACAATGTTTGCCCAAACCAATTCAAATAAGGAGCTATTATTCTCTTTCTAATCTACCATTTTATCCTGATGAGCCTTTTTTTCATTATGTGGAAATTACTTGCATTAATACTTTTACAAATTGGAAGTGCAGAGTTTGTTTCTGGGGTGATACAGTTGCATGTTTCTACATGTGTCACCATGTCCAAGATAAGACCAAGAATCATGCTTGCTTCCTTTTGCAGGCCCTCTGCGGCAACCTCGAGGGAGTTCCAAGCCTGCAGCCTAGGGAGATCTGTTCAGGGCACCACGTGGAGTTTTCACAATCTGTCCTTACTCTCTCCTTGCTTTTCTGTTCTTTCTGTTACTCCGTGTGCTTCAAGAGCCCCTATCAGCTTGTGCTTTCTAACTTGAACTCTTCCTCCTCCCCATCTTTATTATTTAGCCCCTTTTTTTTTGTTCCATCTCTAAACCAGCATCATTTAGGTTGCTTTTGGCTACAAATAATGGAAGATGGAACTGAAGTATCCCAAGCAATAATGATATCTATGACAGTACCTAATAAGAAGTTCTTTGTTGGGTGAGTTCACGACGTCATTGAGGATCCAGGTTCTTCCAGATCTTTCTGCTCTGAAATCCTTAGCTTGTGGACTTGGTCCCAGGGTGGTTCTTGCAGAGCAAGGCAACACGTGCAGATGGAAGCATGAGGGGCATATGAGTAGAGGGTCTCTGCTTATGCCCTCTTTTTGGGAGCAAGGTGAAGCCCCACCCAACTTATAATAGCCAGGATAGTCTCACTGCCTAAGCCTAAGTCAATCATGATGACTAGAATGAGGCAACAATGATGATTTTTCTTAAGCCAAAAACCACCTGCACCACTCCCCAATCTTAAAAGACAGGGCTGCTGGAAGGTGAACAAGATTCGATTCTGTTTCAGCCAGAAAGACGACAGGAAGTATGGCTGATCATTGGGCAGGTGACTTATTCTATGTGCCAAGACCCTGCTCAGACCGTAAGTGTGAGCTGCTCTTCTCCTTTTCAGACTTCCCTTGATATGTTGCTGCCACCGTAACCCATCCCAGACTCAAGAGATTCTACTTCAAGAATCTCTCCTTTCTCTTTCAGCTCTATGATCTTCTGATACCACCTGTGATAAGAAAGATTCAGGGAGTTATTGGATAATTATTCATTTACCATATTGTAGAAATCTCTGAAAACAAAATTAAAAATATAAATGATCTCTTTGGTCAAATCTCTTAACCTTCAAGTCATGGTGTCGCTCAGCCTAAAATGTGCATTTATTAAACTCATGAGTTTCTATGGTCTCTCAGGGATTCTCTCATTTACTCTCTGCAGATAGAGAAAAGATCTCCTTGAGAGAAAAAGGGGCATGATATTGAGTCGAATCACATGAGAGGCAAGAGGAGTGTTTCTTCAAAGATTATCTTAAGCATCATCAATTTTGATGTTTGTAGGACCATGATGGCTTATATGTAAGCACCACACCTGCTGTCTGAGCTGCCTCTGTAACCATGTGTTAAAATACCACCCCCCCAACTTACTCTTATAACTACCCAGTCTGGAGCCACAAGCTTATGG